>NC_056743.1:1077770705-1077893205 GCF_019279795.1 Protopterus annectens
GAAAGTTGCCAGGGATGCCAAGGATAACCATAAGGCCTTCTATGGTTACGTCAAAAACCTAAATGGCAATGCTCAGGTCTGTTCTGAGCTAGTACAAAATGGAACAAAATACACTGACCCTTCTGACATTGCCAACATCTTGGCTGACAGGTTCAGAGCAAATCCCCCCCCCCCCCTCACCACCTACAGGGCCTATTACCATTCCAGGGGATTGTGCAAGTCCAATTATTACTGATACATTGGTTAACAAGACTCTATCTAAAGCTAAAAACACTGCCTCCATGGGACCAGATGGTGTCCCAGGCTATGTCATACACGAGCTCCAGAAGGAATTAACCCCACATCTTAATACCCTGTTCAGTCTCAGCCACTCCACAGGATATGGGCCCATAGAATGGCGCACGGCAACGGTGGTCCCGCTACACAAGGGTGGGGCCACAACTGACCCTGGGAACTACCGACCAATAAGCCTGACCAGTCTGATCTGTAAGGTTATGGAGTGAATCATTATGGAACTCATAAATGGAGAGATTGGGAACCTCCAGTTGCTGGACCCCACACAGTTCAGCTTTATCAAGGGCAGATCATGCCTCCTGAACCTGGTGGATTTCTTTGAGACAGTTACTCAGGCTATAGATAAGGGAAAGGAGGTACACACGGCTTACCTTGACCTTGCTAAAGCATTTGACACCATTCCCCATTCAGGTATTATTGATAAGCTCACCAGCCTGGGCATAAACCCTTATGTCACAGGATGGATCGCAAACTGGCTCTCAGACAGATCCCATAAAGTAAGAGTAGCGGGATCTATGTCCGAATCCAGACCAGTAACAAGTGGTGTGCCTCAGGGCTCTGTCCTGGGGCCCCTCCTGTTTGGCATATACTTCTCAGAAGTACAGGCAAGCACTGAAGGGCTGTGGCTGACTAAGTTTGCGGATGACTGCAAACTGGGTGCTATAATAGAGTCTCCGGCAGACATGGAGATCCTCCAGAAGGGCCTAAATGAGACTGATGCATGGTGTCAAAGCCGTGGTCTCAAGATAAATGCAAAAAAATGCGTAGTAATCCCCTTTGGAAAAAACAGAGTACCCGCAAACTACAACATAGGAGGTAATCCCCTGAAATCTGAAGAAGAAATAAGGGATCTAGGAACCCAAGTAGATAGTCAGCTTTCCTTTGATAACCATGTTGCCAAAGTGGTTAGAAAATCCTTCTATGTGACCCATCTGATCACAAAAGGGTTTGCATCAAGATCTAAGGATGTAATGGTGCCCCTCTACTCTTCCCTCATCAGACCCATTATTGAGTACAATGCACCAATTGGAATGTACCTGGCTAGACATCTCCAGCAGCTGGAGAGACCACAGAGGTACCTAACAAAGAGGATTACTGGCCTCAAACAGTTGCCCTATGCAGCACGATTGAAAAAGCTAAGACTGTTCTCTGTTGCATACCGCCGTCTCAGAGGCGATCTCTGTCTAACGTACAGAGCCATGTCCAACCCAGAATTGTTGAACATGCTCCATCTTAGCAAAACCAAATCTACTTGAGCTACATGCTCTAGGGATATAAACCTCAACACAACATTGAATAGAACATGCTGGAGGGATAGATTCCCTTCACAGAGACTTCCCTTACGATGGAACAGGGTCCCGATCTACATAAGACAGAGCCCCTCACTATCACTCTTCAAGAGGAACCTTGATGAGTGGATGGGTAACAGAAAGTTCACACCGGGGATCACACCAACAGCACTACTAGATAGGGGCCAAGGGTACTAGCTGCTAGTACAAGGGTCTAGGGAACTACTAAAGGGGAGGTGAATACCGCACAATGTGGCTGGGTTAATATATGCCTTCGGGCAGATAGACTAGTACCAACCTATGAATCTTTAAGAAAGTTAATTTCCTGTGCCCCTGTTGAGCAGAGCCACAGAACTGATCCCTGGGTGTATTTCCTTTTTCTCATTCACTCATCAAGATTTTTCTTGAAGAGTGCTAATGAGGAACTTTGCTTCACATAGATGGGTAGCTTGTTCCAGAGTATAGGAAGTCTCTGGGACAGGAATCTATCCCTCGAGCATGTCCTGTTTATTGTAGTGACAAGGTTTAGGTCCCTATAGCATGTAGCTCGGAGAGATTGGGATTTCTTAAGGTGTAGCATATCCAACAGCTCTGGGTTTAACATAGCTTTACATGTTAGGCAAAGATCTCCTCGGAGTAGGCGATGTGCTACAGAGTAAAGCTGGAGTTTTTCAGACGGTCAGTGTAGGGCATCTGTTTGAGCCCAGTAATCCCCTTTGTGAGGTACTTCTGTGGCCTTTCCAGCTGCTGCAGATGTCTTGTGAGGTACATTCCAAAAGGGGCATTGTACTCTATAATGGGTGTAATGGGTGCCGAGTAAAGGGGAACAATGACCTCTTTTTTCCTGGATGAGAACCCGTTTGTGATGAGGTGTGTCACATAGAAAGATCTCTGGACTACTGTAATGATGTTAATATCAAAGGAGAGACTACTGTCCACCTGGGTCCCAAGGTCTCTTATCACACATTCGGCATTAAGTAGATTGCCGTTTATGTGGTAGTTCATGAGTACAGAGTTTTTACCAAAGGGGATGACAATGCACTTTTTGGCATTGAGCTTGAGGCCATGCCTCTGACACCAGGCATCTGTCTCGGTGAGGCCCTTGTGTAGGATGTCCACATCATTTTGGGACTTGACTATGGCTCCTAGTTTGCAGTCATCTACAAACATTGTTAGCCAGAGGCCTTCTGTGTTAGCCTGTACTTCAGAGAAGTAGATACGAAACATGAGAGGTCCCAGGACTGAATCCTGTGGTACTCCACTTGTCACTGGTTTGAAGTCAGATTTGGAGTCTGCAACTTTTACAGTGTGGGTTCTGTCAGTGAGCCAGTTGGCAACCCATCTTGTGATGTAGGGAATTATACCTAGTTTAGTGAGTTTAGCTATAATTCCAGAATGGGGTATGGTGTCGAAAGCCTTGGGGGTGTAAAGATAGGCTGTGTGAACCACCTTACCCTTGTCTACGGCTTTGGTGACTGCCTTAAAAAAGTCAATCAAGTTCAGAAGGCATGATCTGCCTTTCACAAATCCGAACTGGGTGGGCTCCAGAGTTTGGAGGTTACCAATTTCTTTGTTTATGAGTCCATGATGATACGTTCCATGGCCTTGCAGACCAGGCTCATCAGGTTAATATGGCGATAGTTCCCAGGATCAGTGGTGGCTCCTCCTTTGTAGAGTGGGATAACTGTTGCTGTGCACCATTCAGTGGGCACAAAGCCTGATGTGAGACTATGATTGAACATGGTGCTTAGGTGGGGAGCCAGTTCATTCTGAAGTCTGTGTAAAATGCAGCCTAGGATGTTGTCCAGTCCCATGGATGCTGTGTTTTTGGTTTTAGAGAGTGCAGCTTTTACCTGCATAGATGTGATTACAGGGACTGCATTCTTCCTGTAGAGCTATGGGTCCTTTAGTGGGTGAGAAGGGGGGGGGGGGATAAAGTTAGCACTGAACCTATCTGCCAGGATGTTGGCAATATCAGTTGGCTCTGTAATTTCTGTGCCATTTTGCTGTAACACAGAGAAGATCTGGGTCTTGCCATTGAGATTCTTGACATAGCTATAGAATGTTTTGTGGTTGCCCTTAGAATCAGTGGTGATTTTGTTTTCATAGCTAACTTTGGAGCATCTTATAAGGAATCTCAGCTTCTTACTGAGGCTGACCAGGGAGCTCCTCCACTCATGGGATTTTACTCTCTTTGGAAACAGTTTCTTCCTTCTGTTGTAGAGTTTGTGTATGGCAGGGGACCACCAGATTGGCTTCCTTTTTTTGGAGGATAGCATCTTGGTTCTGTTTGGGATCCATGCACTCATGTAAGTGCTTATAGAGTGCATTTGTGTAGGCATCAGCAGTCGTAACTGTATTGTCCACCTGCATGGGTGTCATGAAGTTCACCACTTCTGTCTTAAGAAGCATAAAGTTGGCTTTGGAGAAATTTTTTACCATGGTTTCCTTAATGGTGGGTGGGGGCAGGATGCAGATATCTATGGTGATTAGCTTATGGTTGGATCTGACCAACGAGGAGTTGATTTCAGGTGTGGAACACTGGTCACTTATTTTGGTAATGAATAGGTCTAGGATATTGTTGCCCCTGGTAGGGGTGTGGATAAGTTGATCCAGGGCATTGGAATTTATGAATTCCAGAAAAGCATTAAGCGAAGGAGTTGGTACATGAGTAGTTTTCCCAGTTAATGGTGGGGTAGTTGAAATTGCCCATTATTAGGGTGTTTGGTTGAACCCTAATATTTCCAGTATATAAAGAAAAGAGGAGTGGGAATCCTGGGGCATGGCGGGGGATCAGTATCAGGCTACAATTTGGATTGTAGTTTTGCCCAGAGTTAGTTGCACTTGGATAACCTCGGATGCATTATGCTGCACAACTAGCCTGGAGGTGTGGATATCCTTAATGAATATGGACACACCTCTGCCTTTGGTGTTTTGGTCCAGGTTAGATGGCTGAAAAGTGTGGTATGAGTTATAGCCTGGTAATGCAGTGGTGCTGTCTAGAGCCTTGAACCCGGTCTCAGTCACTGCACAGATATCGATGTTCTCCATTTTAAGGAGTGCCTCGAGCGAGTGCATTTTGAGATTTAGACTTCTAGCATTGAGTAGCATTACCCTCAATTTTTGCTTGCCTGTTCCTGTTACAGTTGTGAATTTGTCATTTGAACCTTGCCTAAAAGAGGCACTATAGGGGTGGCAAGAGCCTTAGCCAGTATCCTGAATCCCAGGGGTGACAGGTGCAGGCCATCTCTGGCAAAGCATCGTGGTCTGTCGACCATGTTGTCCCAGGCAGACAGATACTGGATCCCCTTAGAATGACACTAGAAGCTTAGCCAATTGTTGAAGTCAATCATTTTGTCCTTGTACTGCGGTATCATTCTGGGCAATGACAGGATGCTACTCAGGGCTAGGGTCATACCTGACTGGGCTACAAGATCGGAGAGCTCTTCCACGTCTCTTTTCATGTAGTCCAGGGAGGTATGTCTCAGGTCGTTCACACCAACATGGACAATGACAGAATCATATTTGTACTTGTTGTGGAGTGACCTGAGTGCGTGGGTTATGTGGCGGATCCTTGCACCTGACAGGCAGCTGACTGTAATTATCTCCTGGTGAGTGAGACATCAGTGTGCTTGACTATAGAGTCACCTATGACTATTGTGTTGGGTACGTTGGTTTGCCTTATGTGCTGTGGTTTATTGGCACACTGAGTCTGTGGGCTATGTGTCATTTGGGTTGTGTTGGGGGGGTGGAGGTAGCTTGCATTTCTGCTTTGGATGTCTCTGTCGCTTGAGCAGATTATTATTGAGAGCCTCTGTGAATGTTTTTGTGTGGATTTTGGTGGTGTAGGTTTAGTGGGACTATGTGATGAGTGCGGTGTGGTGCAAGTATTTACCTTCTCCTTTTGACTGTCAAGTTCAGTCTTGGTTGGAGAGAGCTTTACCTCCAGTTTGGCTAGATAAGTGCATCTCTCACAAGTTGTGGTGTTGGGTGGTAAGAGGAGAGAGTTGTCTGTGTATATAAGCCAATTGCTACATTGCCTCAAGATGCCCAGATTCATCAGATAGACAGGAGAGAACACTGGTAGCTGACCCTTGGACATGCCTGAATAAAAAAACTACTTTCCTCTAGACAAGTGAGGAAAGTGAGTATAAGAGCTGTTTTTCTCTAAGCAAGTGAGGAAAGTAAGTACAAAAGCTGTTTTCTTCTAGGTAAAGAGGAAGGTTGAGTGCTGTAGTACTTTGTAGTTTATTTAGTGCTAACAACAAGTTCTGAACAAGTGCTGAGCATGAATAAGCAAATTCAAGTGCTAAAACTAAGAATCTGTGCCTTGATCTTGTGGTAGATAGGCTACCTAGTCTTTACCACTCCCACTGATAAGCTAGAATGCTTTCCTCCAACACAGAAAGGCTTGGGGGCTCAGAAGCTTACAAACAGTCCTGGATACAGCAAATCTGCATCTGGACTAGACTAGTTACAGGAAAGGTGGGAAACAAGTGCAAACGCGGGCTTTTAAACCAGAAAGTTGAAAGAGATTGAAAAACTGCCCAAATGGCCAATAAACTACAATTTATGGGCCAGAAACCACTCTTGTGGTAGATAGGCTACCTAGTGCTTACCACTTCCACTGATAAGCTAGAAGGCTTCCCTCCAACACAGAAAGACTTTGGGGGCTCAGAAGCTTACAACCAGTCCTGGTTACAGCAAATCTGTATGTGGACTAAACTTGTTACAGGAAAGGCAGGAAACAAGCTTAGATTTTTTTTGGAAAGTGGAAATGGAGAAAGGAGAAATGGAAGATAATTCAAAATTAAGGACCTAAGTGGCTTGCCCTTCACAAATGTTCTGTCTGTATTAGGTAGAATGAGCTAGTGACACTAGACTGGAATAGAGCTGGGATAGAGCTGAACAGATGGGGCTGGTAGGAGTGTCTGAAGTCAATATATGATCTCACTGTACTCGGTTGAGTGAGCAAATAAAATAGACCCAGGAGGAGTGTTCAAACACAAATTTACAAGAGGGGTGGTCAAGTCCAAAGCCACCAAGATTAATACCAGAAAAAGAACAGGGAGGGTGGGTGGGAAATGAACTGCAGAGACAGAGAGAGACCACAGTATTCTATGAAACAATTAAATAGAAAATGAATAACTACAGAGAGACACAGACCAATGAAACAATTAAATACACAGAAAAATAAAATAAAATGCAGTACAATCTTTAACACTGCAAGTTTGTACTTAACTCAGCTAGTAATGCAGTTGATTGTAGGTATGTAGCAGAAGCCAAACAACTCAGATATTGAGCAGTAATAAATTCAAAGATATGTGACTAACACTTATAAATACACAGAAACCCTCTAGGCTAAGAGTTTAACACTGAATATCAATGAAGTGAAACACAATAGCCCACACTAACTGCAGAGACAGAGAGAGACCACAGTATTCTATGAAACAATTAAATAGAAAAATAAATAACTACAGAGTGACACAAACCAAAGAAACAATTAAATACACAGTAAAATAAAATAAAATGCAGTACAATCTTTAACACTGCAAGTTTGTACTTAACTCAGCTAGTAATGCAGTTGATTGTAGATATGCAGCAGAAGCCAAACAACTCAGATATTGAGCAGTAATAAATTCAAATATCTGTGGCTAACACTTATAAATACACAGAAACCCTCTAGGCTAAGAGTTTAACACTGAATATCAATGAAGTGAAACACAATAGCCCCCACAAACTGCAGAGGCAGAGAGAGGCCACTGTTTTCTATGAAATAATTAAATAAATAACTACAGAGAGACACAGACCAATGAAACAATTAAATACACAGAAAAATAAAATAAAATGCAGTACAATCTTTAACACTGCAAGTTTGTACTTAATTCAGCTAGTAATGCAGTTGATTGTAGGTATGTAGCAGAAGCCAAACAACTCTGATATTGAGCAGTAATAAATTCAAAGATATGTGACTAACACTTATAAATACACAGAAACCCTCTAGGCTAAGAGTTTAACACTGAATATCAATGAAGTGAAACACAATAGCCCCCACAAACTGCAGAGGCAGAGAGAGACCACAGTATTCTATGAAACAATTAAATAAAAAAATAACTACAGAGAGACACAGACCAATGAAACAATTAAATACACAGTAAAATAAAATAAAATGCAGTACAATCTTTAACATTACAAGTTTGTACTTAACTCAACTAGTAATGCAGTTGATTGCATGTATGTAGTAGAAGCCAAACAACTCAGATATTGAGCAGTAATAAATTCAAAGATATGTGATTAACACTTATAAATACACAGATACCCTCTAGGCTAAGAGTTTAACATGGAATATCAATGAAGTGAAACACAATATCTCACTAACTGCAGAGACAAAGAGAGACCACTGTATAATATAAAACAATTAAATAGAAAAATAAATAACTACAGAGAGACACAGACCAATGAAACAATTAAATACACAGAAAAATAAAATAAAATGCAATGCAATCTTTAACACTGCAAGTTTGTACTTAACTCAGCTAGTTATGCAGTTGATTGTAGGTATGTAGCAGAAACCAAACAACTCAGATATTGAGCAGTAATAAAGTCAAAGATATGTATATGCGTGTGTGTATATATATATATATATATATATATATATATATATATATAAATATAAGTGTATATATATATATATATATATATATATATATATATATATATATATATATGGGTCTAGTACTTATGGCCGAACGCATAAATCACCGAATTGCAAACAACCGAACACTAAGGAACGGAAACACACTACTACGAAAACACATTCCACTGAATCACTAATCACTGAAAAGAGAACACAATGGCAGGTACCTTCAGCAAATGTCAGCACAGAAAGACATAAACACACAATTCAGTTCACAAAGCTTTACTAATACTTTTTTTAACAAGATAATGAAGTGTAAACAGAGTCCCGTTCCGTTCATATTTGCAGAAGATTAGCAATTGCTTTCACGTAATCACAGGGAGTGTACTCTTCTTTATTGGAGAACAAAGTCTGGAATTGCTCTTGCCAACGAATAAGGGCCCTTTTCTTTGGAGTAGGTGGGCATGCAGTAGACATCCTACACCATACTTCATCCACCCTGTTCTGTTCACAGCTAATAGCCTGCAAAATGCTGTATACATCAAACAAATGCTTCCCTGCTATACAGCGAAGCCTCCTGTGCCATGCTTCAACAACATTCTGGGTCCTGGGCAGGTTTAACTCATTTAACACATTGATGTTCCAGAATTGCACAGGAAAGAGTGGAGGGAATCTGAGGGAATTTGTAGTCCTAGTATTGAGGCATCTAGGCTTCCCTATCAAATACCAGTCCTCAAAATACTTTGAGTGGCTTGCCCATTACAGGAAATTGCTCTTTTAACATAACAAATGTGTCCATGACTTTATCCTCTAGTAGGAAAGCTAAGGCTGCCAACTGCTTGACACATTGTTGGAAGTGAATGTCTGAGTTGTATAGCAAAGCCAGTCCCAAACCCTGAATTTTCCAACAAATGTTTCTTCCAAAATAGAAGAAACAACCCTTGCACACCACTCCACTAATATTGCAGTTTACGCTCTGAATGGCTGCAGGCTCAAAGTCACACAAGACAAATGAGATCTCTGGATGTAGTTTGCGGTCACTAAAGAACTGAAAAATGCATCTCCACATTAGATTGTATGCACACAATGACTTCTTATTCATTAGGCAGTACATTAGGAGTACACTCCTGCTATAAGTACAGTACTTGACAACACTATGAGTGGTGTACAATTGCCTACATTCTGCACCTCCTTTGAAGTACGTGCCATCCATTAACCATATCTTTGTAGCTGTCATGTCTTGCAAATTTGCATCTATTGTCAGCACTAGCACCTTGATATGCTTGCTCATATCTTCACAGGACTGTTTTAGGAATACACCATTTTTAAGTGGGAATTGGGTGACATCAAAGCTGAATAGATCGAATGCAATACAGTTTACACCACGTCTTCCCTTGGAATGGACATGCTTAACAGTCTGAAGCATGGACCGTCTGTTAGGCAAATACGGTGCAAATTCCAGGGAAGTGGAGGCTACAGCATCGTCTACAATGACACATGGTGCATCTCTGAAAAGGGATGCCCTTTGTTTCAACTCTGTTCTAATGTGATATTTCTCCACTTCTTGTGGTTCACCTGCATGGGAATGCTCAATGGATTTCACAAGCTCTTCACCATCAGTTACAGAGACAGTGATGGCTCTACCTGTACATTTACCGTTAATTTTATACTTGCAATGCCAGTATTTATGCGTTTTAGTCTTTTTCTCTAACTGGTAGACATATCCATCTAATACCAGTATTTCTCCACCTCGTTGAGACTTTTCAGTTTTGTAACCTTGTCCCAGGACAGCGGGCGCTAACCTACACATATCAGCCATGTCTCTTAGCATGGTAGTGCTAGTTCACTTGTAATTATTTGATACTTGTAACCTTAATGGCTGTGTGAATTACCAGATTACCACCTAATTGCACTCTGCTGTTTTCGGTGATTAGTGATTCGGTGGGATGTATTTTCATACTAGTGTGTTTTCGTTGCTTAGTGTTCGGTTGTTTGCAATTCGGTGATTTATGCGTTTGGCCATAAGTACTAAACCCATATATATATATATATATATATATATATATATATATATATATATATATATATATATTGGTTCCTAACTGTCACAAGTATGTCACAGAAGGACCATATGAGCTGGCGGCAAAATATTTGACAACTGATTTGAAACAATCATCACTGTTCTGTAGTATTTGTTCATACCACAGTGGCATGGTTTTAGATACATCTGAGCGCAGGTAAGAATAAAATTATAAAAGCCTGACTACTTAGTTATATTAGTCTCAGGACAGCCTTCCCCTTTTTCTGAACCTTTGCTAAAAATAATAATGGTAAATGTTCTTTGATGGCCTGGCATGCAAAAAGTTTAACAAAAATTCAGTAAAACATAATAAGTTCTGTATATAAGCCGAGCACCTGTGCTATGCATTACACATTGCTACATGACACAGTTTGTGATTATCTGCTATTAATTATGCATTTATTTTATTACCCCTTTAGCAGAGGCAAATATAATAAGCAAACAAAACCAAGTACAAACAGTAAAACAATATGTATTTTAAGAAAAGCTCCATATTGCGTGCTATGCTAATATATCAGAATAAATTTAAGTATCTCTTGTTAAATTGTAATTTGTTACTAAACTGTCTGGATTGGAATTGCTGTAATTGCAACAGCAAATGCACTTAGAATGTCAAGACTGCATAATAAGCTGGAAGAGGCATATGCAGAGGGTAAACACGTATACCAAGGATACTCAAGGCAAATAAGCTAGAAGTAGCAAAAACAGTTATATCTAGATATTAGTGGGTCACCATAATAGAAAATGCATATCACACAAGACTCAAGGAAGATGAAAGAAATTACAAGTAAATATCAATCATTTTAAGAGCTGGACAGCAACATTTCTTTTAAATACAATTTGGGGCTGAGCAGGAAGTAAAACTACATGGATTTAGGATGACTGATCATCAGTTTGAATGCCAATTTGAATGAAACACACTGTTTGTAGCAACATTTGAGCTTAAGAATTTTTTGTGGAAGAAGAAACTCCAATGTTTCCTTGCAGGCAGTTGCAACATGTGCCCTGTTAATTAACGTAAAGCTGATAAAGGTTTCTTTGTTACAGGGAAGAGGGACATTCCCTCTACAGCAACCTCATCAACCAAGGTAGGATTTAGACCGGCTGTCCATTATCTAACAATTAGTCACTGCATACATTAACACTCTGTGCTATGCTAATGTAGCAGAATTACTTATGTGCTGCTCATCAAATTGTAATTTAACAACTAACTAATTCATAATTAACAATTAACTAATAATTAAACTGTGCATTATTTTGCTGTGATGCATTAAACACCATGATTATGCTCCAAAAGCAGGAAAAAGATGAACTTATTTAGTATATTCCTAGCATGAAACCCAATCTTAACTGCACTTATTGCTTAAACCAAGCTTGTTAAACCCACCAAAGTAAGTACAGATTGAGACTTGTACTAGGGACTAACAGCAGATAGTGCCAGCCGACAAAGTCTAGTAGCAGAAGGTTAAAGAGCTTTTAAAAGCTGTTAGAACTTTACTCTGTTGCACTTGCTTACAGTAAGTGTGGTGGAACAAAATGTCAGACTAATTTGAAAGCAGTTAGTTCTACAGAGGAGCACTTTGTTACTTATTAGCCATACATTAAACTGAGTAGCACAGCACAGTAGCGAAGGAATAAGCTTGTGACATCAATAAGTTATAGTAATGGAATGAAATTTATCAAATGTTTCTGCATCAGTAAGCTTTAATAAAACTGGCTGTTCTCTAGCAAAGGGCACAGTCCCTGTATCTTAATTCAGAGGCATCATTGTCCAACACCATTGTTATTTCCAGAAATGTGCCCAGAACTCTTCATACTCATTGGAAGAGATATGGTTTTTCACTCCTACACACTCACACTTCACTGATCTCCTCTCTTATCCTTTATTTCCTCCCTCCACCTCCTTGTTCATAGGTTCATAGGTGTGTACTAGGTTAATGGCCCTGGAGCCTTTACAAGCTTAGCCCATAGGATTACCC
This sequence comes from Protopterus annectens, assembly GCF_019279795.1. Lineage (NCBI taxonomy): Eukaryota > Metazoa > Chordata > Ceratodontiformes > Protopteridae > Protopterus > Protopterus annectens. The sequence continues at coordinate 1,077,782,985 of NC_056743.1, forward strand.
TGACGTTGTGCCACCCGACATTAGTTCCCAGTGCCTCTGTTGAGTAGAGGCACTGGAGTGATCCCTGGGGTGAATTTTCTATTTCCCATCCACTCATTAAGATTTCTCTTGAACAGGGCCAGTGAGGTGCTCTGTTTGACATGTATGGGAAGTCTATTCCATAGCATGGGCAATCTCTGGGTTATGAACCTGGCCCTCCAGCATGTTCTGTTGATTGTGGTAATGAGGTTGAGAGCTCTTGAGGTCTCTATAGCCATATCTAACTCCACATCTTCTTCTGCGTCCCTCACTGACAACCATATATATTGTAATTGAAACTGTAGTTTCTTAAAATCAAAAATGTTGTCTGACAATAATGTTATTATACTGTTTCTACTGCTTTTTTAATGTCTTGGTTTGTTTTATAATTTCTAGTATTCTCAGGATGACTTGGAAAATGATCCAGAGGATCAGTGCTCTAATCTGATCAACAAATACAAATAAATACATGTATAGCCTAACTCTTGAATTTTGCAGGAAAAAAGAAAGATATTTTCTGTTTCTGTTCTTGAGCACTTGATCAACTCTGCAGTTAAAATACAAAAGTAGGTATTGGGAGTGGCACAGAGGACTTGCCAGCTTGCATTATTATGCATTCTAGTTGCTTAACTAATGTTTTAATAACTTACTTATATTTGTCGAAACATAGGGTGACTTGTTTGACTCTTTATTAGCATTTTCAGTTTTTTTGTTGTTAGATTCTTTGAACTAGATTGAGTCACAGGTATTGTACTGAAAGCACTGTACCTGTTGCGTTCTTTTTTTCAGCTTATTTTATTTTACAAAAGTGGTTATGTCTTATGGACTGTAACATTAAGAAAAAAAAAGAAATTAAGAATAAGTACAAAATAAATATAAATATTAGCATAAGGTATTATTACTTAAAATCACTAGAGCTATGAGCAAATATTTGAAAATTAATCATAAAAGAAACATAGCATTTCCTCTTGAAATTAAGAGAAATAATCTCCTAAATAAAGCCTTTAGCTTAGTCTTATACATTAGGAAAGATCAATGATCGCAGGTTTAGTAAAAAAGAAATAAGATTTTCTGCATAAGGTTTTCAGTCTTGCTCTTTGAACAATAAATAGTACCTCACCTGAGTTGCAACTCTTGAATATAGGGCACCAATACAGTCTTTAAATAGGTGGGTCTCAGAATGCATGGGATTGAGAGGTGAAAAGTGAGAAAAGGCAAAGCAACCACTGGCAGCCAGACCAGATCCCACAGAACTAGTATAATGTGAAAGAACCTGAATGATCCCATTAAAAACCCAGCTGTGGAATTCTGAACCTGGGTACAGCCTGGATCTGAAACACCTGGAACAGGGGGCACCATAGTTCTCAATGTTTTACTTCGCGAATTAGGAGTAAAACTTGAGTCTTATTTGGCCAATCACTGCGAATAGTACTTCCTTTGGTATGTACCTCTCGAAACACTTGCCACAGCTGTAATGACCACAATGCTTTCCCACTAGAAATCAATGGCTTAAATTGTAAAAACTATGCAGTCCATCTCAAAGCCTTGTCCTTTTCCACAGTATCATACAGACTATGAAGGTCAATCTCTGCCTTGCTTACAGAACTTCAACAGACCCTATTCTGTCAGACCTATTATACATTAACAAGTCCAGTGGTATCATAAACACCTGCTCAAGGGATCTCACTCTGTTTTGCAAAATAAATAAAACATTTTGAAGGGGATAGGTTTGCATCACAGAAAATTCCACTTCTATGGGACTGTTTTCCACTCCACATGAAGCCAAAAGCATAGTTAGGGCTAAGAAAAGGAGGCAGCTGCCCTGGGTGGAAGGTGTTAAAGGGTGTGATTGCCGATCCGTTTCTTTTTTACATTTTTTTCCCTGACAAATGTGAGGGCAGGTAGTAGAGCAAGAGGGAAGGTACACCAAGTTAGAGGCTGGACGTTTTTATTTATTTTGTTTCTAAACCTAGTGCTGAGGGGCATCAGATGGGGATTGGCACTGGATTCCAAATGAGTCAGCTACAGCTCTGCATAAAGTAAAGTACCTGTCTTACTCTATTAAAATGTAATTTAAATGAATGGATAGGTAGCCATACATTCACCACCAGTTAAGCACCCCTGTCCCTCATGGATTGAAGAAACGTATATGTACCAATATATTCCCGTTTGGCCTATCTCTGGGTTATATGCATGCAAAATAAGGGCTAAAAACTACCATGAGAATGTAAGGCTAGGCTTCTTAAGATCTTCATAGATTAATATCCTAGTAATTACCAATAAACCTGTATAAAAAAGATTATTGTTATACTGTCAGCAGAAAATAGTAAAACAGTGGTATCATGGCAAAGCTGATAACAAGATAATCTAGTGCATTGAGCATCTCTTTCTTCTAGTTCATACTCATTTGTAAACAAATGTCTCTTTAGTTTATCATTCTGTTTACTGGGTGGGCAAACATCTATTAACAAGAAGGCTAGTACAGAGAGAATACAAAGAATGGATGACATTTATATAGGACTCATGCAAAATGTGATTTCCCAGTACTGTAGCAAAGATTTGTATGGTACAGAAATTCAGAGACAAGGCTTTTACTAACAGCCTACCGTGGTACAAGGTGTGTATGCAAATAAACAAGGACATTATGAAAAAGCAAAACATGCAATAACCTACACAACTGGAATTGTCAAACCCAGGTAACCATACACATGAGACAACAGTGTAAAACTAGTTACAAAGGGAGTCCTTAGACACACACACACACACACACACACACACACACACACACACACACACACACACACACACACACACACACACACACACACACACACTAATAGTAAATAGAAACAATGTTAGAAAATAGCTGTTGTACAAATAGGGTGTAAAGCATGAGAAAGTTTGGTTTATTGCTGGATACAAACATGCAGTGCATAATAAGTGCATAATAAGGCATAAGGCATTTTTGCAGAATGCTTTTAACACCAGGGGTGTGCTCTTATCAGTCAATAAACCATACTTAGGGCCCTTCTCCGAAAGACTTGCTCTCAATGTGATTTACTTTGGTGTAAGCCTGCTTTACAAGTAGGCCTTACACCAGAGTAAATATCTCGCACTCTGAGCAAGTCTTTGCAAATCAGAGCATTTGTGTCTTATTCCATTTTAAAAATGCCTACCTTAAACAAATTAAAAATGAATACATAAAAATGTATATAATGTGTACTCAACAGAATAAAGCTGTAATCACTGGAAAAAAGAGAAAAAAGTATTCAAATTAGACTGCTTCTCTCTTGCTGAGTCACTCACACATATATCTATGTGTGTATGGAGACACGTGCACACACACACACACACACACACACACACACACACACACACACACACACACACACACACACACACAGACACACACGTTTTTTTTTTATTATTCTTTTTTAAAGATAGGGCAGTAACCAACAATTTACAAATACAGAACTGCACACATCCTCATATTAAGCAACCATGATATAATACCTTCACTTCTTATGTTAAAACAGTCATCAGCAAAAGAAGTGTCCCAGCTAAACTCAGGTTATTTTTTTATTATTGCATTTGCATCTTCTTTTTATATCTCCTCACAGCACATATGTGAACGCATGGGTAGGAATTTCTATCAATTGTAAGTTACTTTACTGATGTAATTTGCTAATTTGGTAATTATCTTTGAGTCTGTGATACATGTACTCACCACACATATAAGAATGCTTTTTTAAAGGCAGGTTAGTAGCAACATTTTACAACTATAGAATTGCAAAAAATATAATATTCAGCTCCCATATAATGCAGTCAGTTACCCTGTTAAAATGTCATTGGCAGAGAAAATTATATCCAGGTCCATTTTTATTACTGTAACTTCTCGTTTTTGTGTCTCCTAGCAATGCTATATGGGTGTGAGGAGTATCTAATAGATTAATTAATTTGTTTATTTACTTTTATGTAAGCTGGATAGATCCCAGCAAATTAAGATATTAGCTTTATTCGTTAGAGACCTGAGGTGGTATTTCCTTTCACCAAGACTGATATGACCAGTATGTCAAGAAAAAAACTTCCTTATATTCTTCTTCTGTCAGGTTGATGTAGCCACTTAATGTCTCACCAGAAGAACAATACTTCAGTAATGTAGGACCCCACTTTTGTTGTATTACAGTCTAAGTATTTAAATGTAATTCCCAGTGCCTGGTGTAAGGGTAGAAGCCAGTCTTTGATGGCAGCTGTTTTTAAAGGTAAGTGCATGAACTCCTGAGTCATTTGGTAGCAATTATCATAAGAAACATATTTAACTGCTTTTTGTAGAGTTCCTGTGCGATTTGTTGGGTCAGTCATGTAGATGTGTGACATGACTTTCGTATTACCCTGTGAGAGGTTAGTTGAAAGTCAGGAAGAGTGCTGATGTTAAATTTGTGTGTGCAAATAAGCTGTGTGTGTATTTTCTAATCTTACAAACTGTGCTATAAATTCATGTATATTAGAGAGCAGTTACATGACAGTCATATTTCAGCACGTTTTAAATTATTATTTCAGTATCACAATGGACATAGAACTGTCATGTAACTGCTCTATAATATCCATTAATTTCTAAAACTGAACAATGTAAAAATGTTTATTTTATTGGACTGTTGTAATATATCTGTACTAAAGCAACTTTTTTTTCTCCTGTATTTCTTCTCATAGTGCTGTTGCAGGTGTTTCTCCACCAGATGTCAGAATTACAAGGGGCTGGATCTCCTCTCTCCCTTCTGCTCTTCCAGTTAGAGCTGCTAACTGAGCTCAGGTGGCCTAGTCATTATCATTTTAGGTCACGAGCTGTGCTAAGCAATTTTTCTTTTTAACTGGCAGACTGCAGTTCATATCAGTATAATCTCTATCTTTTAACTTACAGATGTTCATGTTTTTAAACTTTACATGTTAGTATTATGGCACAGTAGTAAACAAACATGATATTTTTTATGCATTATGTTGCCTCAACATAGAAAGCACAAAGGCACAAACTGTTTCTCATGGATTGCTCCCCTTTCTACACAGCCTGTGCCCTGGTAAGTTCTGATTTAGAACATTGGTGTCAGGCAGACTGTACCAAAGATCTTTCTACACAGCCTGTGCCCTGGTAAGTTCTGATTTAGAACATTGGTGTCAGTCAGACTGTACCAAATACCTTTCTACTGTGCCCTGCTAAGTTCTAATTTAGTATGTCGGCATCAGACAGAATGTACCAAAGACCTTTCTACATAGCCTGTGCCCTGGTAAGTTATGATTTAATATGTTGGTGTTAGACAGACTGAATCAAAGGCCACAATCACAGCCAAAGAGTGTGGTAGAAAAATTGTCTGGGGGAACAGTAAAGTTCTAACTGAATTAGAAGGTGAACTTAACAGGAGGCTTTTCAACTGTCAACAAAATAAGTATTTGTAAACAAATGTGGGGACATCAGCTATGTTTACTAATGAATATATGTGTATAAGGAGCCTCTGACAATTCAGAAAAACAGTAATGAATTACTTGGATTTGGTTATTAGTAATTTAAATATTGTATGGATCAGATGATCAAAGTTGGTGCCACTACTGACCCGGGAAACTATCGCCCCATCAGCTTGACAAGGCTGATCTGTAAAGTCATGCAGCATATTATTATGGATCTCATAAACAAGGACATAAGCAATCTCCAAGCACTCGACCCCACCAAATTCAGATTAGTCAGGGGCGGAGATCTTGCCTATTGAACCTAGTTGACTTCTTTGAGACTGTCACCAAGGCCCTGGATGAGGGAAAGCCAGTACATACAGCTTACCTTGACGTGGCTAAGGTCTTTGACACAAATCCCCACTTGGGCATCATCGAAAAGCTAAGACAACTTGGTGTTAATCCCTATCTAGTCAGATGGGTGACCAACTGGCTCACAGATAGGATCCACAAGGTCAAAATAGGTGCTGCCACCTCCGACAGCAGACCTGTCACTAGTGATGTTCCCCAGGGATCTGTCCTGGGACCCCTACTGTTTGGCATATACTTCTCAGAGGTCCAGGCAAAGACAAAGGGCCTGTGGCTGACCAAGTTTGCAGATGACTACAAGTTGGGTGCTGTCAGTGACTCCCCAGTTGATGTTAACATACTGCAAGAGGGTCTGACAGCTACAAATAACCAGTGCTAAAGTCATGGCCTTAAGATAAACACAAAAAATGTATTATCGTATCATTTAGCAAAAACACAGCCCCTACTGACTACCACATCAATGGCAACCCCCTAAGCACACGACCTGTGGTGAGAGACCTGGGTACTCAGGTTGACAACAATCTCACATTCAACCATCATGTGGCAGCTGTGGTCAGAAAAGTCTTTTATCTGCTTCATCTTATAAGTAAAGGGATTGCATCCAGAAAGAAGGAGGTTATTACCTGTCTGTACTCCTCCCTTATTAGACCTATGATTGAGTATAATGCCCCATTTGGTATGTACCTCTGAAAACACCTGCACCAACTGGAAAGCCCACATAAATACCTCACAAAGAGAATCCATGGCCTCCAACACCCATCCTATGTGGACAGGCTTAAATCACTATCACTCTACTCGGTATCATACAGATTGCTCAGAGGTGATCTTTGTCTCGTCTACAAGGCAATATCAGACCCTGCCCTACTAGAGATGCTCCATATCCGTAAGTCTAACTCCTCGGGCATTACCCACTCAGTAGGCCTAAATCTAATATGCGACATCAACAAAACCTGCTGGAGAGAAAGGTTTGCCTCCCAGAGGCTGGCCCATCTCTGGAATAGACATACATGTCAAACAGAGTACACCAATGCACTGTACAAACACGTACACAAATGCATGGATCTCACCATAACCAATAGAACCCAGACACTCTCCTCCAAGAAAAGGAAGCCAATCTGGTGGACTCCTGCCATAAACAAACTCAACAACAGAAGGAGGAAACTGATGCGGAATAAGGTGAAGTCCCAAGACTGGAAAAACTCCCTTATCAGCTTCAACAAAAAGTTGAGATCCCTCATCAAATCCTCTGAAGCTAGCTATGAAAACAGAATTGCAGCAGATAGTAAAGACAACCACAAGGCCTTCTATAGTTATGTAAAGTTTCTCCATGGCAATATCCAGATTTGCTCTGAGCTACGGCACAATGGTACCTCCTGTACCGAGCCAATAGATATTGCCAATATACTGGCTGACAGATTCAGTGACAGCTTTACCCTCCCAAAGGACCAATCACAATACCAGTAGATTACCAGGCAGTATTACTGCTGCACAGGTTAAAACAGCACTGTCCAAGGCCAAGAATACAGCTTCCATTATCCCTGGCTGTGTTCTACATGAACTGCAGAGTGAACTGACACCTCACCTGTGTGCCCTGTTCGAGCACAGCCTCACCTCAGGCTTTGTCCCTACCAAATGGTGCACTGCTACAGTCATCCCTCCACAAAGGAGGAGTGACTACAGACCCTGGGAACTATCGCCCCATTAGCCTGATGAGTATGATATGCAAAGCTATGGAACGCATCATCATGGACCGAATAAACAAAGATATAGGGAATCTCCAAACTCTGGATCCTGCACAATTTGGTTTTGTGAAGGGTAGATCATGCCTGCTTAACTTGGTTGACTTCTTTGAGTCAGTCACCAGAGCTGTGGATGAAGGCAAGGTGGTTCATACAGCCTACCTTGATCTGGCCAAGGCGTTTGATACCATTCTCCATTCAGGAATCATAGAAAAAACTCACTAAGCTAGGCATCAACCCCCATATCACTATTTGGGTTGTAAACTGACTCACAGATAGAACCCACAGTGTGAAATTAGCAGACTCCAAGTCAGGCTGCCAACCAGTCACGAGTGGAGTGCCACAGGGTTTGGTCCTGGGTCCTCTCCTGTTTATCTACTTCTCTGGTCCAGGCCAACACAAAGGGTCTCTGGCTGACAAAGTTCGCAGACGATTGCAAGTTGGGAACTATTATTAACTCCCCAAGTGATGTTGACATCCTACAGAAAGGACTCACTGAGACCAACGACTGATATCAGAATCATGGCCTTAAGCTCAATGCCAAAAAATGTGTCGTCATCTCCTTTGGGAAATACCCGGTTCCCATTAATTACCACATCGATGGTAGTCCACTGAACACAGAAGGTGTTATAAGAGATCTGGGAATACAGGTTGACAGCAGCTTCTCTTTTGATCACCACATTGCCACTGTGGTCAGAAAGTCCTTCTAAGTGGCACATCTCATTACTAAGGGTTTTGCATCCAGGAAGAAAGAGGTCATTGTCTCCCTCTACTCTTCCCTCATTAGGCCAGTCATCGAGAACAATGTCTCATTTGGTATGTACCTCACTAGACACCTGCAACAACTGGAGAGGCTACAAAATTACCTCACAAAGAGGATCCTAGGCCTTAAACACTTGTCCTATATGGACAGGCTCAAAAAACTCCAACTATTCTGTGTCTCATATTGCTTACTTAGAGGCGATCTCTGCTTGACATACAAAGCCATGTTTAATCCAGCTCTGTTAGAAATGCTACATCTGAAGAAATCCCAATCCCTCAGCACCACATGCTCCAGTGACCTCAACCTCATTACCACAATCAACAGAATGTGCTGGAGGGACAGGTTCATAAACCAGAGATTGCTCTTGCTATGGAATAGACTTCCCATACATGTCAAATAGAGCACCTCACTGGCCCTCTTCAAGAGAAACCTTGATGAGTGGATGGGAAATAGAAAATTCACCCCGGGATCACTCCAGTGGTTCTACTCGACAGAGGCACTGGGAACTAAGGTCGGGTGGCACGATGTCAGGGTAATCCTATGGGCTAGGTTTGTAAAGGCTCCAGGGCCATTAGCCTAGTACACACCTATGAACCTATGACCCTCTTCAAACTCAGTCTTGATGAGTGGATGGGAAACCATAAATTTGTCCCAGGGGTTCCACCTTTGTCCCTCACTGACAGAGGAGACAGGTGCTGATTGAGGTTTCTTTTTTTGGGATAAATTCTTGTCTAGGCTTGTAAGGGCCCAGGGCCATTAGCCTAGTAACCTCCTATGATCCTATGAAGATTTTTACTGAGAGCAAAGGTAGGAGATGTTTGTAAAGTATGGTCTGGTTAATGGCCAAGAAGCATCTGATTTGATTAAGCATGGAGGTTTGGAATGAATGCTGTGTGGGGTTTAGTAACCCCAACCGGGGCATTTTATTCTATAGGACATGGCTAGAGAAAAGCAATGACAAATCAAAATTCAGTGTTTTTATAATATTTTTATTTAAATTCTATATACAGGAACAAATACACCAAACAATAAAACAAATTACAACTATTTAGACAAGTATCTACGCCAATTCGTACTATAGAGAGGAAAGGAGACGAGAAAAGAGAGGAGGGGAGTAGAGGAAAGGAGACTATAAAAGTTGGGATATATGTAGATCGTTAAACAATACTTTCATCAAGTGCTGTACGACTGATGGAAAAGAGAGCAACAAGTTTTACTGTACCTCAAATGTTACGTTTTTTGCAGAAGGCAAGCCACTCTGCACCCTCATGTGAGGGGGACACCCCTCACCCCTGAACTTAAATATACCTACTCTGAGGTCACACAGTAGTGGAGAAAAAAGAAAACTCTGCTGTTGGCGAAACTTGTTTGCTCTTTTTCATGGATTGTATAGCACTCGAGAAAAGTTCTGTCGATGTATCAACAGGTACCCAAATACTGATGGACAAGATATGAATTAAGTCTAGAGTGCAGCTATAGTGGGAGACTGCAATCTTCTACAGACAGATTGCATTGCCCTTGTATCAAAGGTTGGGTAGGAGAATAAAATAATTAAGTTGGCAGAACAGGAAGGTACTATTCAGAAAATTAAGGAGTCAACAAGATAAGAAGGCTTTTGGGTAAAATAAGGCGATGGTGAATATGGTGAAAGTTAGGACATCGTTGAGTAAGAGTTATGCTAAAGTAAGATCCATGATGAGGTCAATAGCAGCTAGAAGGGAAGCTATGGCATTTCATAGTTCATAGTTGCGCCCATTTACAGGTGAGCACATTAAGAGAGATTAGGGAAGATAGCTTGGTGAAGATGGCTACTGGCAGATGGTGAAGCAGATAACTGATCTTTGAAAAAGAACTAAAAATGCAGTATTCATAAATATGCAGGGAGGGCTTGGTAGGAGAACTAAGGCCAAATAAAAAGGAAGTATGGGGCTAAAGGAGTGACTCAGAAAGATATGAAAGGGAAAAGCAAGGACATATAGAGTATGGATGATAGAAAGGTAACAGTACAGCAGAACTGTATATGATGATAGAAGGGTAACAGTACAACAGAACTGTATATGATGATAGAAGGGTAACAGTACAACAGAACTGTATATGATGATAGAAGGGTAACAGTACAACAGAACTGTATATGATGACAGAAGGGTAACAGTACAACAGAACTGTATATGATGATAAAAGTGTAACAGTACAACAGAACTGTATATGATGATAAAAGTGTTAAAGTACAACAGAACTGTATATGATGACAGAAGGGTAACAGTACAACAGAACTGTATATGATGACAGAAGGGTAACAGTACAACAGAACTGTATATGATGATAGAAGGGTAACAGTACAACAGAACTGTATATGATGATAGAAGGGTAACAGTACAACAGAACTGCATATGATGATAGAAGGGTAACAGTACAGCAGAACTGTATATGATGACAGAAGGGTAACAGTACAACAGAACTGTATATGATGATAAAAGTGTAACCGTACAACAGAACTGTATATGATGATAGAAGGGTAACAGTACAACAGAACTGTATATGATGATAGAAGGGTAACAGTACAACAGAACTGTATATGATGATAAAAGTGTAACAGTACAACAGAACTGTATATGATGATAGAAAGGTAACAGTACAACAGAACTGTATATGATGACAGAAGGGTAACAGTACAACAGAACTGTATATGATGATAGAAGGGTAATAGTACAACAGAACTGTATATGATGATAGAAGGGTAACAGTGCAACAGAACTGTATATGATGATAGAAAGGTAACAGTACAACAGAACTGTATATGATGATAGAAGGGTAATAGTACAACAGAACTGTATATGATGATAGAAGGGTAACAGTACAACAGAACTGTATGTGATGATAGAAAGGTAACAGTACAACAGAACTGTATATGATGATAGAAGGGTAACAGTACAACAGAACTGTATATGATGATAGAAGGGTAATAGTACAACAGAACTGTATATGATGATAGAAGGGTAACAGTACAACAGAACTGTATATGATGATAGAAAGGTAACAGTACAACAGAACTGTATATGATGACAGAAGGGTAACAGTACAACAGAACTGTATATGATGATAGAAGGGTAATAGTACAACAGAACTGTATATGATGATAGAAGGGTAACAGTACAACAGAACTGTATATGATGATAGAAGGGTAACAGTACAACAGAACTGTATGTGATGATAGAAAGGTAACAGTACAACAGAACTGTATGTGATGATAGAAAGGTAACAGTACAACAGAACTGTATATGATGATAGAAGGGTAATAGTACAACAGAACTGTATATGATGATAGAAGGGTAATAGTACAACAGAACTGTATATGATGATAGAAAGGTAACAGTACAACAGAACTGTATGTGATGATAGAAGGGTAACAGTACAACAGAACTGTATATGATAGAAGTGTAACAGTACAACAGAACTGTATATGATGATAGAAGGGTAATAGTACAACAGAACTGTATATGATGATAGAAAGGTAACAGTACAACAGAACTGTATGTGATGATAGAAGGGTAACAGTACAACAGAACTGTATATGATGATAGAAGGGTAACAGTACAACAGAACTGTATATGATGATACAAGGGTAACAGTACAACAGAACTGTATATGATGATAGAAAGGTAACAGTACAACAGAACTGTATATGATGATAGAAGGGTAACAGTACAACAGAACTGTATACGATGATAGAAGGGTAACAGTACAACAGAACTGTATGTGATGATAGAAGGGTAACAGTACAACAGAACTGTATATGATGATAGAAGGGTAACAGTACAACAGAACTGTATATGATGATAGAAAGGTAACAGTACAACAGAACTGTATATGATGATAGAAGGGTAACAGTACAACAGAACTGTATATGATGATAGAAGGGTAACAGTACAACAGAACTGTATATGATGATAGAAGGGTAATAGTACAACAGAACTGTATATGATGATAGAAAGGTAACAGTACAACAGAACTGTATATGATAGAAGTGTAACAGTACAACAGAATTGTATGTGATGATAGAAGGGTAACAGTACAACAGAACTGTATATGATGATAGAAGGGTAACAGTACAACAGAACTGTATATGATGATAGAAGGGTAACAGTACAACAGAACTGTATGTGATGATAGAAGGGTAACAGTACAACAGAACTGTATATGATGATAGAAGGGTAACAGTACAACAGAACTGTATGTGATGATAGAAGGGTAACAGTACAACAGAACTGTATGTGACGATAGAAGGGTAACAGTACAACAGAACTGTATATGATGATAGAATTGTACACACTCACAGAAGGTAGAATGCTAAAGGAAATGTAGAAAGGAAATTGGTAGACAGGATAATGTTTAGAAAGAAGTCCTTCAGGTAATTATGGCAGATGTGAAATTCTGCATCTGAAACAAACGACTTGAAGAAGATTAAGGTTTATGAATAGACAGTGGATCAATCTGAGACTGACACTACAAATACTATGATTAAAATGTACCTTTCGAATTAAGAGTAGAAAAACAACCAAAACAAAGCTTGTTTATAAAATAATTATGATAAATAACTAAAGTCTTGCTCAATAAATATGTTACATAATTATGGTGCCCATTTAAATCAATGTAAAACAGAAATTCATACCTATAATAGCAGTTTAAAATTGAAGAATGGAATATGTGGGAGTCTGGTTTGTGCAAGAGGAAAAAAAGTTTGTACTGTCAAATAAAAGAATTTTACTTTGCCACTTGTCATAGAAATTACACTTGACCCTCTTTGTGTTTCATATGTTCATATGTTCACACATATGTATACATATATGTATATGTGTATACACACATACAGACATATGTAATTTAATACATAATAAGTATATGTTAATTAAGTAATTTGCCTATGATCACTGGGGAGATCCAACTGGCAAATCCCCTTTTCACTGAAGACCCGTTAAGAAAAATGGCACACGACATACATTTGCACAGGAAGTTAGCATGAGTAGCTGTATATATATATATATATATATATATATATATATATATATATATATATATTTATATATATATATATATATATATATATATATATATATATATATATATATATATATGTATAATTTACATATATAATTTAACAGGTGATCGCCATGTTACATACATTATATAATATATACAGCATGTTAGGTTACTCAAAGCTATAGAACATTCAGCATTATTTTACAGTATATACTTGTCTGTATATAGTCACATTTTAGTTTATTTTAGGTTTAGTACACTGACAGATACACTCGAGACTTGCAACTGAGCGAAAGAAGTGTGAAGAGTTTTATTTTCTCTCTGTTTTATATATATATATATATATATATATATATATATGTATACACACACAGACATGTATGTGTATGTATTGTGTATATTATTATTACATAAGTGTATCTGTCTGCACGCATGAATATATGTATTCACATATATCATTCAAAAAATGTAAACGTAACCAGCAGAGATACATAGTTATGAGTAATTCACTCTGTCAGCTTATCCTTCTGGTAATTGTGTCATGTAAGATTCAGTTAATTTACTGGGAGCTACAGACCCCACCCTGAGTTTTCTTGTGTTGCGTAGCAACACACTGAAGCCAAAGTTGAGCAATCCTGAGTGCAACTGTCAGTAAAGAATGTACTCCTTTTCAAAACAACAATGCTACTAGAAGACATATTCAACAAAGCTCAGTTATCAGCTCTCCTGCAGAGCTGAGGAAGTTATTCCTAGACTGACAGGCTATTACAGACAGGCAGAGCAAGATTTTTTTTTTTGCTATCACATTCACTGCTTTTTCTGAATCTGTTGTATTGCAATGGAGCTTTGTTTATTTTACAAAACAACAAAACAAAATGCTTGAGGAGAAAAACAATTCTGTACCTTTTCCCGCTTTTTATAGTCTCTTTTGCTTTACAAAGATAAACTTCAGAAAGTGCTAAAATGTAAGCTGATTCAAAATATATAAATATAAATGTATATCTTTCACAGGTTTACTCCCTCTACTCAGTGTTATGGCCTAGCTTCTGGATATGCTACATACCTCTCAACTGTCCAGTTTTTTGCAGAATGTCCAGATTTTTACCTCATATTTTTGGTCTGTTTGTCATTAAACTTGTGGTTTTCTGGCAAATCATTGAGGACTGAAGTCACTAAGGAATGACAGACATTTGAGTTTCAGACTTCATATCCTTCAGAAAATTCATGTTAGAACAAAACCTGTTACTCTATCAACTTTGTAAGTTTGTAAGAGCAATATTTAAAATCTGTGCCTGATTTTGGGGTTTTGTCTCCCCATTATTTTGATTTTGTTCCAATTTGCTGTGCTAAGAGCTTGAGAGGTATGATTTTCATTCACTCTTTATGTTACTGACCCTTTACACATGACAATATCTACCTGATGCGAGGGTTGAGACTTGAAATGAAACTTGTATTAAGATAGAAATGTGATAAGCAACATTTGTTGAGTAATAAATGGTTTTGTATTATTGAATAAGAACGCAGGTACTAGCCACTTATAGAAATAAACACGTAATTGTTAAGATGACCTGCATTACCTTACCCAAAAGACATTTACTACTATTGAGCAATGGTTCTCTAACCATTGTCTTCTCTTAAACCCTAAGAAAACTAAACTTCTCCTCTTCTTACCTACACACCTGTCCCCCTCTATTAATCTCACAATCACATCTAACAATGGCAACCTTACCTCTCCTGACCAAACTACCAAACTATTGGGTATTACAATTGACAACCTACTAAAATTTGATTTTCACATCAACTCCACCATAAAATCAACCAATAGAAAACTAGGTTCTCTTTATAGAATCAAAACTTTCCTAACCCCTGAAGCAAGAACTACCATAGCAAAAACACATCTTATCTCCACTCTACTATATGCCTCCCCCATCTATACTAATCTATCTAAACATAACATTAATAAGCTCACTACAGCCTACCACAACATTGAGATTTGCCACTGCCTCTCCATATAAAACACACCACTGCCTGAACCTCTCCAACCTAGGGTGGCTTGAATTACCTCACCTAATACAGTACTATCAGCTTACAATTGCCCACAAAACTCTTTACCATCCTGAAAACATACCTATGCTCCACCCTTATAAAACCCTACAACAACTTAAAACGCTTCCAATAAAATACTGATTCAAACATCTCTTGCAAAGAATACAGCAGGTGACTCCATATTCTCCAACTCAGTTGGTAAAATCTGGAACCAACTTCCTCTAGACATTTTATCCCAGACTTCCACTTCACTATTTAAGACTAAACTAAAACTCTTTCTAACTAAACACTGGCTTTGCTCTTGTATCAATCCTAGTTGAGCTAGTTCATCTTACATCTCCTTCTCTCCCCTTCATCTCTCATACTTCTTCCTACATAGATTTCTTCTATCTAGAATATCTGTTTTCCCTTTGACCTGAAAGTTTATTATCTTTACTAGATAACTGTATTTCTCTAATAACACTCTTCTTAACTTTTCTAAAAAAAAAAAAAAAAAAAATTTCCTTACCATACTTACACTTTTTCTTTGTCTCTCTATCCCTCCTTTTTTGTAACATTCTAAAATTGTTATTACTGTCCTTCTGATTTGTTACTTATATCCTTCTTTTTGATTTTTCAACCATTGTTAATTTTGTTTTTGTTGTTGTTACCATGTAGTACATAGCGGAGCTTTTCTCCTCGGGCCTCCACTGAAAACGGACTTGCATCCAGTTGGACTAGCCCGGTTAACAAATGTAAATAAATAAAATAAAATAAATAAATATGCAACAAGCTGAATTAGCAGCACCTTTCCCTTTAAAATTGGGTGTCACAAAATAGGTTGATATGAGCACCTTCCTGATTCGACTGTAGTTAAAGAAAGAGTTATTTAAACTAAATTTTGACTTGCATAGCTGTCTGAAGAAGTTCGGGTATAACTCGAATGAAAAGCGCTTTACATGTACTTAGTTTTGTTTACGTTACAAGTTGTAATTGCAACTAACTGTTTTTAACTATTTAACTATTATTGGACATTAAAACACGCACTTTGGTTTTACTTTGGCTTCCGAGTGCTGGCTCAGGTTACAAGTCGAAGTTTCGACTTATTGTTTTCAACTATCTTTGGATACTTAAAACCTTGGAGGTTTGGACATCCGTTGCCTGGTGTTTTGGTGTTTCAACTGTTCTTCTGGTTTGTGGACGTTTATTGGTGTTTACTGGTTTGGTTTGTGTAAACACCGATGATACCGGGAGAATGGATGATTCTACACTCAGTGACTGCACTGAAAAGGGTAACCTCACTCAACTACTTGAATTAATGAACGAGCGACTGGACAAGTTGACGGCTAAAGTGGACCTGGTCACTAAACAACAGGAACAAGGTCCCGACTATAGTTCCAAATGTAAAGGAAACACAGCTAAAGGAGAATTGAGTCAGGGGAATTCACAACGCTCACATCTACCAACGGACCAGGGACCTGAACTAAGAGAGACAGAAGGAGCGGTTTGGCGAGTTTTAAATCCAGGAGGGAACAACCAGCCAACGGCTAGTCATGGCCCTCAGGTTTGCACTAACTTTGACATTTCTTGCTGGCTTAATAATGAACTAAGTTTGGATGAACGGCAGCTTAAGGAAAATGTTGAGGGGAACAGTCACAGTGAGGAGGTTCTAGTTGAAAAACTTAGACAATTTGATTCTAAACTTTTTAAAATCAAAAAACTGCAGTTGGAACTTAACTACCTTAATAAATGTATTAACAAGCAGATTGTCCCTAAGGGTTTGAGGCACTGTATTTACCCAACTGGTTTAATTGAGGGTTCACAGTTTCACAAAGAGCTTGTCGAACTGTTTAACAAGCAGGGCTTGGAGCTGCTATCTGTGATGATAAAACACTATCAAATTACGATAGACGAACTCACAGAGGAAACAAGGGAACTGGAAGGTGTCATTAAATTGGATACCTTATTTCCACAGTACCAGTATGATTATAATAGGTCTTTTGTTACTATTGCTCACCAATTGGAGAAATTGAGAGCAGTAAAGGTTGACAAGCTTCAGAGAGACTTAAAAGCATACAGGGAAGGCTATGCCTACTGTAAACCACCTGTTTCCCAATACCCCTACAATGGGAGAAGGGGGACCCAAGGCCAACACAACCAGGCAGTTGGGGAAGGGGAAACATTGGATAGAAGAACAAATGGGAAAAACAATCAAGTTACAAACTATGAGGGGACAAATAGTACCAACTTCATCAACCAGGATATGCCTTTGAGGGAAGTGGAGGGACCTAATGGAAATGCTAACTACTTGGGTGCACGACCAAAACACAACCGTAACTTTAATCAGGATAACCGGGATGATCAAATTGGTTATCAACAGCAATGACAATCAAAAAACTACAAGGGGAGGGGGGCACCAGTAAGCAACTGGACTCTGAACCCCCAATACCAACAACCAAAAAGGTACAATACCCGCAGCAATGTGAATTAGAACTTGCTCCGTACAAACTGGTGTTGAACAAAGAGGGTGACTTTACGATTTTTAATTACACTGACTTTGTAATTGAGCCTGAACTGGTGGAGGTACTGGCAAAAGGTTTCACCTTTATTCCGACTGAGAGGTGCAATTTGGCAGAACTTCTTATTGACTTTAAACTGTTTGTTCGTAAATTGAACTTGACTGTGTTATTGGGTAACTCGTCCTATAGTAATAAGGAATTGAGAGTGGCTAGTACCTACAACCCACCGGTACACCCCATTATAGGGTTATTTGAACATATATGTGAAAACGAGTTAAGGTCAGTGGTTCATAACTACAACGGACACATGACAGGGAGTAACATCTCAACCCATGAGAGACAACTTCTAACAGCATTTTGTAAACTACCCATCAGGTCTATGAAACCAGATAAAGGAGGGGGTCTAGTAGTTATGTACAGGGATGACTACATTAAGAAGATATCAACACTTTTAGAGAAGGACACTTACGAGGAAGTAAGTATTAACCAAATGAATGGGGCATACAATAAGATTAGGATGTTTTTAAACGATCTTTTTATTGATGTACTTATTGATAGTCAAATGAGTAACTATCTTAACCTATTGGCCCCAAGAACACCCCAAATGTTTGGTATACCAAAAATTCATAAAAGTGTGGTGGACCCTCCTTTTAGAGCACTGGTGGATGGAAGACAATCCATCACCTATCCCTGTGCTAAACTGGCTGATGTGATCTTGAAGAAGTACATTGGGGGTGAAAGACAGATTTGTAAAGATTTGTGGTCTTTCCTAGAGGAAATTAATTTAGTACAGTTCCAAGAGGAAAACAACTTTATCACAGTTGACGTCTGTGACCTGTACTCAAGTATACCTCATAACATTGGGGTAGAATGGGTAGTAGACTATATGAGAGCAAAGGGAGCCCCTCACAACGAGACCCTGTTAGTTGAACAGCTATTGGATATAATTTTACAGAATAATTACCTTCAATTTAACAACAAACTCTATTTACAAAGGATAAGGGTAGCCATGGGGACACCGATAGGGGCAAGTTTTGCAAACCTGGTTATGGCGTACTGGGAGACCAGGTTTGTTTTTAACAGCCCTCACTTTAAAGTGGTTAAAGCTTACAAAAGATTTCTGGATGATATCTTTATAGTTTTAGAAGGTGACAGTCAGGTGGCGGACGAACTTGTTGATTTTTTCAACCAATCAACCTCTTTTCTTAGGTTTACCAGAAATTTTCAGGAGAATAGAATTAACTTCTTGGACATAGACTTGACTAAGGACAAAGTCAACAAGGGATACACAGCTAGGATTTATAGGAAAAGTACTTTTTCAAACTCTTTCCTGCATTTCACTAGTGAACATCCAATGCACCAGAACAAATCAGTGGTCAAGGGCCAACTGGTGCGAGCTGCCAGGATGGTGACAACTGATGATGAGTTTGAGAAAGAAAGTAAACTCTTGTTTAACATGTTCTTACATAGAGGTTATCCAAGTAAATTTTTGAATTGTATATTTGAGGAGGTAACCAGGAAGAGGCTAACAGGAGTGTATAAACCTATTTTAGGTTATCCAATCACAAACATTGGAAGCAATGAACATACTGAAGTAAACTGCATTGACCAGGGGGAGGGTAACCTGGGTGTTTATAGCCCTAAGAGGGAAGGTTTGGATGTGAAAGAAGGGAAAACCACAAACAACTACCTATTGGCCTTTACCTTCACGTACACTCCAGTAGCCTTAGATATACAGAGGGTGGTCAGGAAATGTTGGTTTTACTTGTCTTTGAACAAGGAGATTTTTGACCAAATAGGTGAGCACCCTTGCATTAGTTTTAGGAGGGGTTCAAATTTGAAACAACTACTTGAAATGAACCAGGAAGGAAGGAGAACAAAAGGTGGGGGTACTCGTAAATGTGTCCATTGTAACCAATGCAAGTATATTGAGAGTGACTGGAGGTTTAAAATCAGGAATGAGACTTTTTACATTAAAGGTACCTACAATTGTAACACAAGGAGTGTGGTCTACCTTGCAGAATGTCAGGCTTGTGCAGCTTTCTATATTGGAAAGACCGATCGTAGGCTAAAGGACCGTATTTATGAATACACTTACGCTATTAGTAAGAAGAACCCAAACAACGCATTGGCTCGCCATTGTGACTTAAAAGAAGGCCACTCTTTTAAATTTAGGACAATTTCACAGGTTAATCAGAACACGAAGGGGAGGTGTGGGGCAAATGACAACTTGCTCAAGTTATTATTAGAAAGGAATGAACTTAACTGGCAATTCAGGTTAAATGCATGCACAGAACCTGGGTTAAACGAATATTGTAGTATTGCATGTATTTTGAAACTAAGAAGCTTATACAGGTAACATATGGAACTCAGGGGGTACTTAGTATTTGAAGGGTACAAAAAATTTTTTACTTCTTGATTTTTTACTCTTTGACCACTTTTTTTCGGCTAATTTTTAATTTTTACTTTTATTTTTAATTTGAATTTTATTTTTTATTTTGTATTTTTTATTTTAATGAGAAAATAAAGACAATAAGTGGGGTATTTAAAGGTAGAATTTGTTTTTAAGAGTTTGTTACTACTTAAACTTCTTTTTGAAACAACTTTTAGGTAGGTAGTTTGAGTTGCCATAGTTTTTATAGGTTAACCCTTTACACATGACAATATCTACCTGATGCGAGGGTTGAGAATTGAAATGAAACTTGTATTAAGATGGAAATGTGATAAGCAACATTTGTTGAGTAATAAATGGTTTTGTATTATTGAATAAGAACGCAGGTACTAGCCACTTATAGAAATAAACACGTAATATGCAACAAGCTGAATTAGCAGCACCTTTCCCTTTAAAACTGGGCGTCACGAAAAAGGTTGATATGAGCACCTTCCTGATTCGACTGTAGTTAAAGAAAGAATTATTTAAACTAAATTTTTACTTGCACAGTTGTCTGAAGAAGTTCGGGTATAACCCGAACGAAAAGCGCTTTACATGTACTTGGTTTTGTTTACGTTACAAGTTGTAATTGCAACTAACTGTTTTTAACTATTTAACTATTATTGGACATTAAAACACGCACTTTGGTTTCACTTTGGCTTCCGAGTGCTGGCTCAGGTTACAAGTCGAAGTTTCGACTTATTGTTTTCAACTACCTTTGGATACTTAAAACCTTGGAGGTTTGGACATCCGTTGCCTGGTGTTTTGGTGTTTCAACTCTTCCTCAAATGTATATCTTTCACAGGTTTACTCCCTCTACTCAGTGTTATGGCCTAGCTTCTGGATATGCTACATACCTCTCAACTATCCAGTTTTTTGCAGAATGTCCAGATTTTTACCTCATATTTCTGGTCTGTCATTAAACTTGTGGTTTTCTGGCAAATCATTGAGGACCGAAGTCACTAAGGAATGACAGACATTTGAGTTTCAGACTTCATATCCTTCAGAAAATTCATGTTAGAACAAAACCTGTTACTCTATCAACTTTGTAAGTTTGTAAGAGCAATATTTAAAATCTGTGCCTGATTTTGGGGTTTTGTCTCCCCATTATTTTGACTTTGTTCCAATTTCCTGTGCTAAGAGCTTGAGAGGTATGATTTTCATTCACTCTTTATGTTACTGACTAAGGTCAACTACAGAACACTTAAGATTATGCCATTAATTAGGTTTAGTGTCCCTCAAGCCATAAAAGGGACCAAAAACATGGAGGTGGTAATAAGAAAGATTAAAAACAATAGAAGTTGTGTTTTATCAGATATTTTCATTTCCTTTCATTTTTTATGAATAAAGAGTGAAGCAAGAGCCAGGAACTTGTTTAGGTTCATATCATTGGAGAAATGCTTGGCTTATTTCATTCCATTAACTTTCAACTTTTATTTAGTTATTTATTCATTGTTTGATATCCTGGTTTGTGAAGTGATACAGATATACCCTCTTTATTTCTGAAACTGGCAGGGCACAGAGTGAAATTACAACATAGAATGAATAAAAAAATATTTAACAGGAAGTAAAGCAGCCACTGTATAATGATGGAATTATGTTTCTTAAGCTCATGGCTCTTTGATGAAAATGTTATGATATAAGCAAGAGCAGTTGCATTACTGAATATTTGTTTCCTTGTTGATGCATTTGATGTTAAGCAAGCTGGTAATAAGAGTCAATCTGGGTGACGCAGCGCAGTTCTTGAAATCTGCAAGACATCGATCCACTTAAGAAATTATACATTTACAAAATAAGCACAAAATGTTATCACAAGGGTGCAAAATAACTCAGATTATTCATTCACATTGACAACAAAGAAAATAAGGCAAAAATAATTCATGCATGAGTTAGGCAGAGCTTAGGAAACAAACAAAAAAAAATTCCAAGATTTTTGAGTGTTCCCCTGGATAAATCAAAACATAATAGGAAAACAAAAGAATATAGAAAATAACCAATGTGATTAAGAGCAAGACCAGTTAAAAGAAAAGGTTACACCCTGACCCCATGTGTAAAAAAATGGGAAAAAGGGTTGTGATGGATGGAGTTAAAGGAAAAGGTTATCACACTTTTCAAAGAAAGGATTTAAATCATTAAGTGCAAACTAGAATTAAAAGAAGGTGGGTATGGATGCTTGTGCTGTGGGAGCAAACTTGAAGCTCAGAATAACCCTTTAGGTAAAGGAGAAAAACAGAAGTGGTCAGTGACCTATTTTTCTCTTAGTGGGTTTGTGTGTGGGTATCTCTACAGCAACACTAACACTTTGGGCATTTCAGTGGAGAGACAGCACCAAAGATGTGCAAGCCTCAGCTCATGCAGGTATATTAGCCAAGAGCAAGCAAAGAAAATGCTTAATCTTTTGTGGCACCATTCATATGTAGTAGGAAGAGGTTTAAGGAGAATAAGGTCCTTCTTATTAAAATGTTAAGAACCACTTGCACCTCACCTTGGGCTGGTCTAGGCCAGCAAAAGTTGTGCTGAGGTGCAAATAGGAACTTTCTGAAGAGTCAGCAGACACCAGATGAGGAGACCAGAAATTCTGGTATAACATGTGGAAAAGACTATTACTTAGACCATTTTTAACTAGAGCAAGATGTATATATGAGTATATAAGCAGGAAAAGAAAAATATGATGTAATGGTGACTAAACATTAAGGTTTGTGGATGTTAAGAGTAAGAAAGGGCTGTAGGTTTATGCAAATAATTGTATTTACTGTTCTAAAAGGAAGGGTGTCTGTCATAGGTTTACAAGCACTGTGAAGAAGGTGGTATATGGAGAAGAGTTCAATTATTTTCCAGAAAGATTTTAAATTCTCCGAGGCAAATAGGTGACAGAGCTAGGCCAAATCTATCCAAACATATTAGTGATCAGAATCTGATACAGTTCATCCTTATATTCACCCCCCTTTTCATAATTTCTGACAGTGCTGTTTATTAGAGCAGGACAAGGGCCATTGTTGCCCTAGGCAACAGATTGGAACAGAAATTATGCCAACAGTTGCAACCTAATCATCCTGATATCAGGGACTGACATGTTAATAGACTTGCCACAGCCGAAGAAACTGCTGAAGCACATAAAGATGTATTGTCTGTTGCATTACCACCACCCCGGTGTCATATCATTGATGTCATGTGGAACAGACCTCACAGACCATCTGTGTCTATGAATAGAATAAATGGTTTACAGAAGGGATGTAGCCAACATGATCTTAAAATGACAATCTGAGTGTGAAATGTAAAAAGAATATTTTGAACTGCCATTGTGTCCCGTTTTTTAATGATAGATCTCATTTAATCTGCAATGGAAGTACCGAATGAGCAGTTTAAGGGTACTGATGCTTCATTACCACTGTGAGCTATGTAGCCGTGGAACTAATATTGTGGCAGGCCACCTGCAAGAAATGCACCAGAACTAAAAATAGATCTGTTAATGGCTCAGTTTTCCAAAATGCTGAAAGACACTGGGGAGACAAAAGGCACTGCTGAGAGGTGAGCTCCTAAGACTACCTTTAAGAACCAGCAGTAACAGACAGCTCACTGAGCTGTAGGAGAGTTGCGTTACTTTCTGTTTGCACCAGTAGCTAATAACTATGTCTTCACATATGGTAGAAGGATGTTCCCTGGTGCCTTGGCCAAATTTCCCCTAGTCAGTATGAGTAATACCTTGTGTCTCCCTTGAAAAGAGACCACTGGCCTAGTTCGACTAACCTGGCCAACAAAGTGAAAATAATTAAAAATCAATTAGCTTTATTAGTCTAGATACGCACCACCTTTTGTGCAATAACTTGCTTTTCATGAGTTCATACTATTTTACAGGTTTTGATTTTATATCTGTACCTTACAGCATCAAACTATGTCTGGAAGTACATTTAGCTTTTTTTAATACATTTACCATTAGCTTTGTAAATCTTACAAAACTGACACATTTTGTAACTCAAACACACACCTTTCTTTGGTATATCTACTAGTATAGCTGAAGAATTCCCTCTTCCCTCATTTCTTTAGTTGTAATGTGAGAATGCGAATATCTTACTTTACTTCAGGGTAAGTACATCACTAACAACATAGCAGGTATTCACTGTATAAATACCTGAATAAATAAAGCTTTGACATACATTTCACCCAAGATCTGAAAGTCACCTACAGACATGCAAGGTATTTACTGAAAGTATAGCAAGGTCTAATCGTTCATAGCTCTGCTCATTTCTGCAGAGTATTTATTTATTTCAATTTATACTAGATAAGGACATACCTTATTAGAGTGGTGTGGGCTGCAGATGCACAATAAGTAACGTTTCTACCATTATATGTCCTTTGATTTTGGGTGCCATTTATGACCCAGTCAGGACCATAAAAACATGGAAAGAATATTAGGCAGGTGATAGTGGGGGCCATAGTATGACCAGTCATATGCACATTTAAGTAGACATGCAGCAAAATTCTAGAACCCTTTTCAAGCACGTGCTCACCTTCCAAACTGTGCAGAGTGAAACATAGTAACCTTGGGGGAAATTTGTGCCTGCCCATACATTCATGAAGACTAGCCCTAAAGGTAGCCAAGAGAATACTTTCCTTTGAACTGAGTATTATGTCATTTTATTGAATGCTCATTTCATTGAATCATAAATGGTCAGACTCATTTTGTTATAAACTCATTTCATTGTATCACAGTTCATGGTAAACTGCAGACGTCTGTTTACAGTATGTGATATTGATGTTTTTGATTATAGGAGTTATTCATGTAGTGAGTTTACAAGATTATGTGTGGGATGGTAATGGTCACCATCATATCGTAGCCCTAGATGTGTAGAAGTTTATAGGAGTTATTCAGGAAGTGAGTTTACAAGATTATGTGTGGGATGGTAATGGTCACCATCTTATTGTACCCCTAGATGTGTAGAAGTTTATAGGAGTTATTCAGGAAGTGAGTTTACAAGATTGTGTGTGGGATGGTAATGGTTACCATCAAGTCATACCACTAGATGTGTGGAAGCTTATATGAGTTATTCAGGAAGTGGGTTTACAAGACTGTGTGTGGGATGGTAATGGTTACCATCAAGTCATACCACTAGATGTGTGGAAGCTTATATGAGTTATTCAGGAAGTGGGTTTACAAGACTGTGTGTGTGGGATGGTAATGGTTACCATCAAGTCGTACCACTAGATGTGTGGAAGCTTATATGAGTTATTCAGGAAGTGGGTTTACAAGACTGTGTGTGGGATGGTAATGGTTACCATCATATCGTACCCCTAGATGTGTAGAAGTTTATAGGAGTTATTCAGGAAGTGAGTTTACAAGATTGTGTGTGGGATGGTAATGGTCACCATCATATTGTACCCCTAGATGTGTAGAAGTTTGTGTTTGTACATCAGCAGTGATTTACTATGTGTGGTGTTTTTGCTTTTCTCCATGGCTGTACAATCGTGGAGTTAACATATGTAAGTAAAGGAGTGTGGGAAGTGCAGCGGGGCTTGTTCCCCCATAAAATAATTTTTTTTGGTACATTTAATTGACAAACCAATAAGTTAAACTGTTGCACAAAACCACACTTCAATGTAGGGAAATAGAGGAGGAACGGCACCACATTTCACTTCATTAGTGACTTTTGGGACGAAAGCGCTAAGGTTTTATTGTTTTTCACAGTAAATTAAGTTTTTATTATTATCTTGGATTCTGCATTAATTTTACACTGCCTTTGAGCCTACTGAAGTGAACTGTGGTGCCGTGCTTGCTTCCTCTATTACCCTACAACCCTGTTGTGGCAGTGCTTGTTGACTATCTGAAAGCATTCATCTCCATCCAGTGATAATACCTGTGGTGGATAATGTTAACCTGTGGTCTTCCTTTCTCATACGATACTGCCATTATGGTACATTTGTTGTGTAAAATGTTTTCTGTAGCTTGTGATTCAGTGAAATGAGTTATAAATAAATTAAGTACCACCATTCGTGATTCAATAAAAGAAGAATTCAGTAAAATGACATGTACCCATTTGATATGCAGTGGTAACTTATTCCATAGGCTGGGAATATGATGTGTTAAGAGCATATCGTTCCAAAGAGATGTATTTATTTATTTATTATAGATTTAGGTCCCTTGCCCATTTTCTTCACCTCTGTGTTCTAAGCAATAGGCAGCCATGTCGTCCTCAGAGGAAGGCACTAGTCAAGCAGATAATTATTATCCAGTTTTTCTCATCAATATGAGGAGAAACTTTATGAAAAAATGTTGGCACAATGCTTGTAAGCCCTCCTCCCTTTCATTACTGAACATTTACAAGATGGAGTCTGTGAACTTACAGCAAGTGCTGACCATCTTTTTCCTCTAGCCACTTTAATTCAAGAAGCACAGTTGTCTCCTAACCCTGTTGTGGCAGTGCTTGTAGACTATCTGAAAGCATTCATCTCCATCCAGTGATAATACCTGTGGTGGATAATGTTAACCTGTGGTCTTCCTTTCTCATACAATACTGACATTAACACATTGTACGACAGTCCACATAACTCAGTACTCAATAATACCAATGTTTTCCTCTTTGCAATAAAAAATGTTACCCACCAAAGGGTACCCCTATTTTACACTGTCTTTCTAGTAGGTCAGCATCTTCACTCTCAGTGGACAAATGCTCATCTGTTTATTAGTGGAAAGTTCTAAGTCAGTGAGATATACAGGCTTTGATATTTTTTGATATCACATAATCTTTGATCAGAATCCAAAGCATGATACTCCCACTGCACTAGGAATCATGGGTAAATTCCAGCTGCACTTATTGCTTCATGTAACCTTAGCAAAGCATACTTATTTCTGATAGGCAGCAGAGCAGGAGGCATTATGACACCCCAACTACTCTTCCTTTATGTGCTGTACATCTCTACACATTAAGCCAAATGCTCAGCATGAACTGTAAACTGTTATGGTACTTCCTGATGTTCTATATTTACAGATGGAAACATTCCTTTCATTCATGTTGTTGTTGTGTCTTTCGGCTTTTCCCGGTTAGGGGTCGCCACAGCGGAACTCCGGTCCGCTAATGATTGGCAGTAGATTTTTACGTGCCAAGTTGCTGGCCCTGATGCACAACCTTCAATGAAGGTACGCCCATTCACGCATGCCTCCACACAGAAGACGCTCTAGTGGAGAATTGAACAGGACAATGTCTTTCTGTAAGGCGACAATGCTACCGCAGCACCACCACCGCAGTCATTCCTAAGATGTATAAATGTGCTGTACAACTCTACATATGAACCTTGAATTTCATTGTACAATGCAATAAGCCAAATCCTCATAATGAACTACAGTCTGTTATGGGACTTCCTAATGTCCGTTATTCTTAGTTGAAAATATGTTCCTTTCATTCCTAGGATGTATAAATGTGTTAAAAATGTCCTTCTGTACCAGGCTATATTATGCAAATTGACACATTCCTACTTTCTCATCATAACTTTGGCTCAGATAAGTTTGTAAATGGTCAGTTAGTTTGTATGGGATGGGCAAAGAAGAAAGGTTAGCAACACCTCTGGCTGAGTGTAGTATGGTAGTCTATTCTGGTTTTCCAAATATATATATTTAAATTCCAGCATTTACTCATCAGCATCCTATAAATCAAAGTGCAAGTACTGTCCCTTCTCTAGTCATGTCTAAAAACAGGGCTGTCAAACACTACGTCACGCAGAGACATAATGGTGAGCTGTAAATCACCTTGTATAGCTTCTTAAAGGGTTCACACTCTTGTGTACTGCACAATGTCATGCACGCTTTATGAAGCTATATAAAAGAGATGGCCAACTTACCTTTATGGCTGTGTGAAATGTATACAATACCTTACGCAGCTGTGCTCTGCACCATCTGGGGCACAACCCTTCCACTGTGAAACTAGCTAGAGCGACTAAGTGGGAAAAATTAACACATCAGAAGTACTGGTTCAAGAAAAGTATTGCTTTAAAAGAGGACTTAGTGTAATGCATTGCGGAACTAAATACACTAGCACCTTTATCCATCTGAATGACAAATTTACATTTCCTTACACCATATCTCCCAGCCTCTTAGTGCAAGAAATCTTGAGAAAGCCAAAACAATGGAGAGAGGGGGCAAAAGCCCAAAATAGGGATAATTTTTAAATATTGTTCTTACAAACTTGGAAAGTTGCTAAAATAGCAGGTTTTCATTAGCTTGCATTTTCCAAGGTTATGAAGTCTGAAGCTCAAATGTCTGTTCTTTAATGACTTTAACACTCAATTTAACAGAAAACCACAGACATGAGGAATAGACTAAAAACATGAGGCTAAAATTGGGACATTCTGAAAAAAATCTGGATAGCTGAGAGGTTTGCTTTACACATATTTCTGAAGGTACTTGCAGATTAGAGGTGCTGTTTTCTGCTCCCTACTAAAAACCTTATTCAGTCTGTCCTACACCGATCTTCTGAGTAATACCCTCTATGTGTCAAGCATCTACAATCCCACTAAAGCCTCTCATGTACATTGAGTTCTCATATCTAAGAACACTGGGTCTGCTCATAGTAGTATATCAGATTATACATGGTCATATGAAATGGATCAAATCCACTAAAGGCTTGACATAGCAGCTTCTTGTTACTCTGGACAGTCAAGCCTGTCTTACACATCATGGAGACTGCCATCAGCCCACAGTGCAAAATTAGAAGTTCAAGCAGATTGTGAGACCTCTTCCACTGTAATGGCAGAACCAAAGCATACATTTTAGGCTTGCCTTTGTGTGCAGACTATATTAGGGTGCAGATCTGCCGTGGTATGTAAGATTCTTTAAATTCAGTTCTGTATTTGTACCATAACAGGGTTCAACCTGATGCTAGCAATTACTGACTCTTTAAGATGTATGTGACCTGAGTCCGATAGGTAGACACCACATTTATATCACACCTGGCATCTAAATGGAAACTTCATATGGTTTGACACCAATCATATTTACAAGATAGGTTAAAATTATGGTCCATTAAGTGTGGTATGCCTTATGATTTAATGATTTCAGCCATGAGTCTCAATGTCTTTCTGCCTGTGCTAAATTTGTAAAAGGAATGAGTTTGCGTAAGACTTAAGGTATGAACCTAGATCACAGTAAAAGATAGTGGTTTTAAGTACTTACAGTGAGCAAGAGTTCATTACTATTTGAGAAATTCGATTACTATAATTAATTTTGCTGTTCAGAATTTTGGCCTAACTTCTAAATCAATTATTTGCTGTTTCAGATATTTCAGCCTCTGTCTTGTATACATTATGCTGTGTTACACTATTAATGCTTTTTCATCAATGCTGTGCTAACCTTTAAGAGTTAAACTGATATTTAGGCATACTTGGTGCTGTGTTTTCTTTGAGGTTTGTTTAAATATTGTTCAGATGCATAACAAATACAAACAATAACATTAGACAAACAAAGCTGGCTTATTGCAAAAAAGAAATATGGGGATAGCAACAGATGTGGCCTATTTGGAATTCACTAAGACCTTCGCAGCTGTATGTAAGAGGCCATAAAGGAACTTGGCAGACGGCGAGCAGGGAAGATGGTGGCGGACAAAGCTAGTTGTCTGTTGTACGATCAGAGACAAGGAGCGGGTCCTAGTGGTGCTCCCTAAAGCCAAAAACACTGCCTCAGTGGGTTCCGACAGTATCCCCGGTTGCCACCTAAATAGCCTAAAACAAGACCTAGTGGAACCACTTAAAGCACTCTTCAACTGCAGCCTAAAAACAGCCAGGTAACTGGAGGGTCACAATGGTCATCAGTCTTCATAAGGGTGGACTGTCAACTGACCTGGGAGTTACAGACCCATCAGTCTGACAAGTCTGATATGCAAAGCCATGGAACAAATCATCATGGAAATGATCAGCAAGGACACCGGACCCATCCCAGTTTGGCTTTGTTAAGGTAAGGTCTTGCCTATTCAACCTGGAAGACGTCTTCAAGAGGGTCATCAAGGCTATAGATGAGGTGAAAATGGTGCATACCACCTACCTTGAGCTGGCCAAGGTGTTTGATACAATACCCCACTCAGGTATTGTATTGTTGACAAACTCTCAGAAGTAGGCATAAATCCCTATATAATTAGCTGTATCACAGATAGGACCCAAGAAGTCAGGATCAGTGAGGCCACCTCCACCAGGAGACCAGTCACCAGTGGAATACCTCAGGGCTTTCTGTTGGGGCCGCTCCTGTATGACATCCACTTCTTAGAAGTAAAGGCTAATGTCAAAGGCCTCTGCCTCACAAAATAAATTTGGAGCTATTATAGAATTCCCCCATGACAGCACCATCCTACAAGAGAGTCTAACACAAACAAGTGACTGGTGCCATAGCCACAGATTAAATTGCAAATAAAAGAAATGCATTATAGTGCCCTTTGGTAAATTGTCCACCCAATCTAATTACTCTATTGATAAAATACTCCTAAGAGCTGACCAGATAATTAGGGATCTGGGAACATATGTAGACAGTAATCTGGCCTTTGACCAACATGTTGCCAAGATAGAAGAAAATCATTCTATGTCACCCAACTCATAAGCAAGGGTATGGGATCCAGGTCCATGGAAGTTCTAGTACCATCTACTCAGCCCTTATCAGACCCATGACTCAGCACAGTGCCCCGTTTGGCGTGTACCTAACCAGGCACTTGTAACAGTTAGAATGCCGTCAAAGGTTCCTCATTAGGAGAAGCAAGGGTATGAATACTCTGTCCAATCACTGTACTCAGTCTCATACAGGTTACTGAGAGGTGAACTATGCCTAGAATATAAGGCATCCTCAGACTCAGCTGTGTTAGATTTCTTGTACATTTATAAAACAAACAGCAGCAAAGACACTAGATCCAAGGATTTGAACTTTTCCTGCGATATAAATAGAACATGCTGGAGAGACCGATATTTGTCTCAAATGATCCCCACGCTATGGAATAAGCTCCCCATATAAGTGAAGCAGCGTTCATTCCTGACCTTATTCAGTAGAAACTGAAAATTCACCCCTGGTCTGAACCCCATATCTCTGATGGACAGAGGTCAGCAGTAAGTAAATTAATCTCCAACTGACATACCTCCCCTACACCCATAACCCTTAGCTACCTCTTTACTAACATACCCCACCATAAAGGCGTTCAAGGAACTCGGGAACAAAACTGGGTTGGGTTGCACAGCTAGGCATGTAAAGACCCTGGTGGTCATTAGCCTATTATAAGCTTATGAACCTATAATATTTTCTGTAAATTTACATGTCACCCTCAATGAAGGAAAAATCTCATTTACTGCAAAGGCTTACCAGCTTGATTAAGGGCGTCAAAAAGGATGGTTATATCCTACTGCATTAATGGAAAGTTTTTAATTTCTAAGGAATTATATTTATTGGTTTTTGGCTGTCCACCAGGGCAGCTTGTTTTTACCTGGACTCTGGCTTTGATTCTCTCTGGAACAACCGAGTCTATACACTTATACAAGTGATTGGACAGGGCTTTAGTGTAAGCTTTGGTATAGCTGCCACTTCCAGCTGGGAGTGGGGCTTGGAATGCATTTATACCTTACCCTAGGAGGGTATAGTTTGCCTTGATGAAGTTTTTTAGTCTGACTTCACCCTTTGTGAGTTGTGGTGTTAGTGCCAGTTTGAAGGGGACTGATTTGTGGTCAGATTTAACTAATGACTCCCTGATAGTTGTGGTGGTGCATCTCTTTGTCACGTTAGTGAGGACCAGATCTAGTATGTTTGTTGCTCTTGTTGAAGTTTGAACAATTTGTTCCAGGGCATTTGAGTTAACAAAGTCAAGGAAATGTTATGCTAGAGTTAGGGTTAGAGTAGATTTCCCAGCTGATGGCGGGATAATTGAAATCCACCATGACCAGTGAGTTTGGCAATATTTGGATCGACTCCAGTTTGGTCAAGTAGGCCTCATGTGCATCATGATTCATGGAGGATGATCTATAACTAGCTATGACTTGAATGCGGGTCTAACCCCCAGTAATCTGAACTTGGAGTAACTCCATGAAGTTGTCCTGTCTAACTAGTCGGGAGGTAAATTTATCTCTAATATAGACAGAAACACCACCTCTTTTGATTCTCACACGTTCGATTTGCTGCCTGAAGGTGTGGAAGGCATTGTAGCCTTGCAAGGCCTGGGTACTCTCTGAGGCCTTGAACAAGATTTCTGTGACTGCACAGACATCTACATCCTCCAGTGATAGGAGTGCTTCCAGGGTGTGCAGTTTTTGGTTTAAGCTCCTAGAATTTAGCAGCATAACCCTTATTTTGTTATGATTGGCAATTTTGTTTTTGAGATCTTGCCTAAAAAAAAGGCACAGTAGGGGAGGCAAGAGCCTTTGCCAGCAGCTGAAAGCCTAGTGGTGCCAGGTGAAAACCATCTCTGGCAAAGCAGTGAGATTTGTTGACCATGTCAGCACAGGCTGACAGAAACTGGATTCCCTTTGAATGACACCAAAAACTAAGCCATTTATTGAAATTGATCATTATTTTGTTTATACTGTGGCATCATTCTAGTTGATATATGCTGCTCAAGGTTAGGGACATACCTGCCTGGGACACATACTCAGTGAGCTCAATCATGTCTCTCTTCATATAGTCCAGTGAGGTGCATCTCAGGTCATTCACTCCAACATGAGCTATGACAAAGTCATAATGGTACATATTGCTGAGCAACCTGAGTGTATGCGTGGTCTGACGAATCCTGGCACAGGATAGGCAGCCGACCGTGACTTTCTCCTTATCCAGTTGGAGTGGGACATCTATGGTTGTAGCAGTCTTTTGTTTTGGAGGTCTCTGATGATTTGGTAGTTTTCTGAGAAAATTATCCGCATATGTTGATTTAGATACTGGATGCGTACTATGTGTATGAGCAGTGGTGGGTGAGTTGACAACCTCTTCAGTGTTACTGTTTTGAGTGCTGGAGAGCAGGGATTCAAGATTCTTGGTGTAGATACATCTCTTGCACTCTGTACTAGAGTGAGTTATTAGTAGAGGGTTGTCAGTGTACATGAAGCAGTTGCTACACTGCCTCAGGAGAACCAAGTCAGCAAGGCTGGCAAGAGAAACAGGGGTAGTCCAACTGTCCATAATCGTAGGTTTGAAGAACTGTTATCACAAAGGGGGTACTTTCAGGACTGATCTAGGAGGTGCATTGTAGATGGGTATTTCTGATGGGGCTTTTGGCTGGTGGTTTAATAGGCCACAGTTCAATAGCAATACTTCTTAGACTGGAGATGTACTAAAGATGAGGACTACACTAATGTACTACAACTGTATCTAAGGGAAAAATTGCCGAAGTTATTTGTCCAGCTATGGCGCAGAATTGTGCGGCAGTGTGCAATACTGCACGATGTGCAAATAAGCAGAAACCCGCTCAAATGGGTGCTGAAATACCAGAAGCTACAAACTTAAAAAACTTTAATAAAAACTCAAAAGAACTAATGAAGGTGCTTACTGAAAGCCCTAGACCAATCACCCTTTACCAGACAGATTCCAGTCAGCACACTTCTCTCACAAGGGTGCAGAAGGATCCCTTCCAATCAAAGATGGCTTGGAAAATGTGCTCAAAATACAACAGCCACTACAAAAAGACCCAGATGCAGCAAACCTGTATTTGGACTATGCTACAGCTACTAGCTACAGTAATTTAAGTGGGAAACACTGAAAAATGTTTTAAACAGCAGAAAAACAGCAAGGAGACACTAAAGACTGTTTTAAACAGCAAACAAATCAGTTATTTAAAACACTGCTTGGCAAGAAAACAGAACAAACAGTGAAAAGTAGCAACGATTACTTTCCAATCAGTGAAAATAGCAAAAAAAAAAAAAAATCTTTGCAAACAGTGAAAACAGTACCAAAATATGATTTAACAGGCACAGTAAGGCAAACAAATGCAGCTGGATTCTAGATTGACAAATGCAGACAAATAGAGCTTTTGTCCCCAGGCCTCCGCTGAAAATGGATATTACCCAATTAGCCTTTCCTGGTAAACAAAGACAAATAAATAAATAATCCCACATGTTCCATTTATTTGGTTAGAGTCACTATCACTGAGTTAGAATTGCACCAGACTGTCTCTCCAAGCTGGCACAGTACAACTCTGTGAAGTTTTGCAGAGTATTAGTTTGAAGTCAAACACAGTTTCAACTAATGCATAGTGACCCCTTCAGCCCTTTACTAAACCGGCCCTTCTGGCATATTCTAGAAATGTACCAGTACTGGCCTAGGCCTTATCACAAGTTATAAAAATGGGTCCTTTTTTCCAACGTGCACTTTTAAGCAGCACTGTTTATGCATTATAGACAATAAAATCTATTGGAGAGGATATATAAAATTGTAAAATTGCATGTGCTGTGACAGCTAGATTCTAGGTTGTAGATTGAGCTGTGTGGGTAGGTTAATTCCATTTTCTAAGTAACAAAGACTTAAAAATGATCCTATCTGATGATGTCAGCATGGCAAAGCATGAAGCCAGGATATCTAGTAAGGTAAAACAGATACAGGGATGTGAGGTGAGAGGAACATTAGTTGGTACTGCTCCTCAGCAGTTCCGTACTTACACTACACTGGTCTGAGCATGCTATCCAGTTCAAATGAGAAGCAGCTACAAATCTCATGGACTTTGGAATGGATGGAATCCAGGGGTGCCTCTTAAAATAGTGTGAAGTGCTAAATAAGGAGGATTTACTCCCCGAAAGGAGGACGACACATAATGTGGAGGTAATACCCATCTCATTACAGTGACGAGTTCATAATGAAACATCTTTTCTTGTACTGTGAAAGTGGCATAACTACACTCTTCACACAGACTAGATGGCAGAAACAAATTAAGAGGGGAAATAACAGCACTAATAGCAAAAAATGGCATGTTAACATGTAGCCAAAGTCCGTAAACCAATAAAACACAACACCAGGTAGACACAGTGTTCACCAAACTGGGATAACTAAGTGTAGCTGCTGAATACTCCATTATTCAATACTCCAAGGTAAGGGACAGAAAAAAATCCACAATTGTGCCAAAACTTTAATAACAATCTGCTGCTAGAATCTAAACAATATACCAATGTGGGAAATAACAGCACTATGTAAGAGAGGTGCGACTGGGCTAGAAAAAGTGCCTTTGATCATAACAGTTTCAGAGTGCAATGTTATGCAATAAAAGTGGTGTAAATTTATAGGGCTCTGCCAGCTTCTTTCTTTGTTGTGGCCTGTGTTTCTCAGTAATATGCCCATAGCATTCATACTAACTCAACGAACTGAAACAAATATTTAAGAAAGCATAGCTTCCCTTGATGATCCTGGTGCTGTGGGATGTTGTCCACATTAGGAGTGTGGTACAGGCTTCTACCAGAGAACTTATTCACCTAGGAAGAGCTCATTAAGATGAAGGTTATTTCTAGGTATAACCTGGATTTATTAGGATGTTTGATGACTCAACTGACAGAATCACAGAATATTATGTGGGACTAAGACACACCTTCTCAAGTTTGTATTTTACAGCTCTTAAGCACTACAGTATGTGGTCACCAGGATTCCAGTTAATAAGCTGCATTTTCCATGAAGGTGTTTAGGTTTTACAGTAGACAAAATGCCTTTTTGACAACCCTTTCTTGCAAAGGTAATCTTAGAAGGTGAGAGCAAACAGAAATGCTACCAATCACCAAGAAAAAATGCAATTATTTTTTTGCTCATTTAGGAACTAGACTAAATTATTTACTGTTGCTTTCTTAACCTCGATGCTTCATTCTTTGCATTGATATACCATCTTTCTGTTTTTCAGAGCAATTAGTTTATCTGAAAGGCTACTGCATAGTGAGATAATGCAGAAGGACCAGGTAGCCCTCCACAGAATCTAAGCTGGCATGCTACAGAAGCTGAAATCCTTCTTGACCCCCCCCCATAAAAAATACTGCATTGATAAGCTCCTGCATATAAGATAACCTTGGGTAGGCATAAGATATCAGGATATTCCTAATGCAATAAAATATGTGAAATAGGACCATATTTTGAAGTGCCCTAATGTTACCCACAACCATCTGAAAATGGTCTACGTTTGGTAGGAGACTGTATACTTGAGATACTAACTTTTGAAAGTTGGCTTCAATTGTGTACTAAATGTCTGCCCCAGTTATAATCCCAAGTAGGAAGCCTCCTTGCTAATTGGCAATAGACAATTCTCAAGTGAGTAATTTATAACACCAGTCTTTAAGATGGCTGCTTTTAGGAGGTTACATTCCAAGTTTCATACCCTTCCAAATTTGTGGAAGATATCTAAAGTTCTACCCATTACCTCCAGCAATTTAGTACTCATTAAAACAAAGTTATCTGCAAACATTAGAAAAATATTACTAGAACCACAATGGGCCTATTGTGAGTCTAGTGCTTTTTGAATCTGAAATGACAACTCTTCCATAACTAATATAAATATTCCATGGGACAGCAGGAGGCCTTGACTGGTGCTGCTACCAATGGATCCCGATCTCTCACTCTGAATGTAGGGGAGGAATACAGTATATTAACCCAGCTAATGAATTGTGCACCAAAGCTGTGTCCCTGGATGGCTTGAAATAAGAAGACCCATGTCACCATTGTCAAATGCTTTTCTTAGTGTCAAGATGAATGACACCAACCTTGCCTATGGGACAATCATACTTGTGAAGAAAAGCAGCTAGTTCCCAACAATTACTTCCGTATCTTTGACCAAATCATTTTGACCCACAAGAACTATACACATTAATATTTTATCTAATTTGGTAGCGAGAACATTATCAAAAAAATTTAAATCCAAGTTTATGAGGGAAATAGGTTAGAACTCCCCCAAAATGAGAACTCCTTTAACTTTGGGATGATAGTTACAACCACCTGGTTAGAATGTGAGCACAACTTCATAAACTGACATTTGGAATTATATACATTTGGCAAAACCTCCCCTATTACTGACACTTCCATTTATAAAATTCAGGAAAAAAAATTGAATAGCAAGACTCTTAATCATGTTTTTTTTTTGTTCAGTCCATTA
This sequence comes from Protopterus annectens, assembly GCF_019279795.1. NCBI lineage: Eukaryota > Metazoa > Chordata > Ceratodontiformes > Protopteridae > Protopterus > Protopterus annectens. Next base: position 1,077,820,370 of record NC_056743.1, read on the forward strand.
CTGCATGAAAAGGTTGTTTTTTAAAAAAACTGTACCACAGACTATCTAGAACCTCAATGGCTTCTAGGGGCCTTAGCTTAATCCAGATGTTTTCCCCACAGTTATCAAAGAGTAGTCTTGCCTACATAAAATATGTTGAATGAATGAATTGTTGAATGGATAAATGCAGAAAGAAAAATGAAAAAAAAAAATAATATGGTTGCTTAAAAAATGTAGCATGTAACTCAGAGCTTCTATAACCCCCTGAGAAGAAATGAAGGACAAAAAAGAGTAAGACAGACTGTGAGACAAAGGACGTTGGATGGTGTCATCTGGACAGAATGGAGTGGTACCTGCTGATGTGTGTGTGTGAAGACAGTGGTCAGCAGAGAAGGTATGCTGTGAACTTCTTTTGCCTAGGGGACCAGTGGAAATAAAGCCAGCTCTGCTCCTACCCTTTGAAGACACTCACAGACTGACTTTTGTCTAGTGTGTCTTCAATAAAAAACTTATCAAGTTTAGGCTATGTGTAACCAAATTAAAAGTAAATGATCTATTACTTATATCAACAGTGCATATTTAACTTTATGGGGTACAATGGTTACAAGGAACAGAAGAATCATTCATAAAAGCAAAGTAATATGAGCAGAATTTAAGCTCTTAAGTGTAGATATTTCCAGACTTAGGGCAGGCAAAAAAGCAAGGAAAAAGCATGATAAGTTGTTCTAATCAACATATACGTAGAAATTTTGAGGTACTGAATTAAGGATTAGATAAGGGGAGAACTTTAGGCTTTTCTGAAGAACAAAGCCTCTTGTTTTTGTCTTTGTTGGAAATGACTTGCAGGCCTTTGCCATGGCTAAATTGCTCTTTGCTAAAGGTAAAAACAATGAACTAGTGAAGAAGGCAATGAGAGCAGTAAGCAAACCAACGCTGTTTAATCCAGAAGTAAACGCTCACAAACAAGGTACTGAAAAGTACACACAAACTGCAAACCAACGATAAAAATAAAGCAAACACTCACAAGGTACTGAAAAGTACACAGAAACTGCAAACCAAAAATAAAAATAAAGCAAACACTCACAAGGTACTGAAAAGTACACACAAACTGCAAACCAACAATAAAAATAAAGCAAACACTCACAAGGTACTGAAAAGTACACACAAACTGCAAACCAACGATAAAAATAAAGCAAACACTCACAAGGTACTGAAAAGTACACACAAACTGCAAACCAATGATAAACATAAAGCAAACACTCACAAGGTACTGAAAAGTACACACAAACTGCAGACCAACGATAAAAATAAAGCAAACACTCACAAGGTACTGAAAAGTACACACAAACTGCAAACCAACGATAAAAATAAAGCAAACACTCACAAGGTACTGAAAAGTACACACAAACTGCAAACCAACGATAAAAATAAAGCAAACACTCACAAGGTACTGAAAAGTACACACAAACTGCAAACCAACGATAAAAATAAAGCAAACACTCACAAGGTACTGAAAAGTACACACAAACTGCAAACCAGCGATAGAAATAAAGCAAACACTCACAAGGTACTGAAAAGTACACACAAACTGCAAACCAACCATAAAAATAAAGCAAACACTCACAAGGTACTGAAAAGTATACACAAACTGCAAACCAACAATAAAAATAAAGCAAACACTCACAAGGTACTGAAAAGTACACACAAACTGCAAACCAACAATAAAAATAAAGCGCTTTTCATCCTACTCACTAGCAGGACTTCTTCAGATAAAAAATGTCATAAAAACTACTTCATTAAATACTAGATAAAAAAGTGGGCGTTGTAAGTCACACAAGTTACACTCAATTAACTTAAAGAGACATTGCTCACTGTGGTAAGCAAGTTGTGATTTAAAATGCAAAATGCATGTTACATATATTTGCAACAAATTTCTACCTTTTCTAGCAAAATAAGTAATCAATAATTAAAGAAATAAAAGGCTTCATTGTTAACAACAGTGTTGACAAAACTAAAGTTAATTGAAGTCTGAAACAAACACTGAAGTTTGTTGAAGTCTGAAACAAACAGTTGCCACATTACTATTACACCAACTAAACGCTAACAAATAGACATGTCAAGGGTCTAGAAAAGCAAGTAGTGCAAAGACAAAGTGAAAAAAGCTAAGAAAAATCAATAATAATAAAATAATAGTAGATAATACTATTGCAGGCCTGATAACATAGGTTTAAATGTTACACTTTCTTTTCTCCAAAAAGTAACAAAGGTGTTATGTGTAAACATTTATGGTGTACCAGCATCTCAAATTCCTAAGTTTAAGTAAACATTGGTAATCCACCAATGAGACCATTAGTAAATGCAAGGTTTAGTCTAACGTACCCTTGGGCGAAATGGGTAGATGAAACCCTTAAAAATATGTGACCCAGGAACACAAATCTGAAAAGACTCTTGGTCATTTTTAGCCCAAATTAACAATTTGGACTACAGTCATTCTTTGAATTTATTAACCATTGATGTCCAGGACCTTTACTCTTCAGTACCACATGATGAAGGGATTGAACGGACCAGTAAGCTACTGAGGGCCAAGGGAGCACCATCAGAAGAAGTAAACTTATTAGAGGAAATGTTGGACATCATTTTGAACAACAATTGCATTACATTTAACAACAAATACTTCGTCCAAAAAACAGGAGTGGCAATGGGGTCCCCGTGCGGTGCCAGCTATGCAAATTTGGTTATGGCATCATGGGAGCATGAATTTATCTTTAATAAACCTGATATAAAGAAACAGATCCATTTTTACACCCGCTTCCTTGACAACGTCTTTATACTACTCAATGGTGACAGGGATGATGCAACAACATTGGTAGATTATTTTAACAGTACAACTAGTTTCCTTTATTTTACATTTGTCTTTGACACAGATCAGATTTCTTACCTGGATGTTGATTTGAGCAAAGATGAAACAAAAAATTCATATGTTTCTAAAATCTATAGAAAACACACATATTCCAATTCTTTCCTCCATTACAGCAGCTGTCACTCTTGGCACCAGAAAAAATCTGTTGTCAAGGGTCAACTTGTGAGAGCTGCACGTATGGTCACACTTGAGTCATACTTTTTATACGAAAGTCAAAAACTGAAGGATACGTTTCTTAAAAGGGGTTACCCTGAGGACCTGATAGACACAATCTGTGATGAAGTCACCACTAAGAGAGAACAAGGCCTTTACAGGCCAATTCTTAGTTTGAGTCTCAATAATACTGGAACAATTTATTCTAGTCGTCCTGATAAATATGAATGCACAATTAGTCTGATTACCCCTTTTAGTAGTGATGCTAAGGAGATAAAGTACATCTTATACAAAAATTGGGAAATAATTAGAAGAGATGCCCATATTGCTGACAGGTTTGAAAACAGCCCTCGAAATACATACAAGCGTGGTACCAACTTGAAAAGTTTACTAGAGGTCAACAAACCAGCTTTAAATGGGAAATGTGGTATGTACAAATGCCAAATGTGCAATTATTGCAAGCAAATGAGTACAGGCAAGGAGGTAATTATTAGAAACACTATTTACAAGACCCACTCTAGGTTTACTTGCCAGTCTAAATCTGTGGTCTATGTAGCCCAACGCTCAGGTTGAACCACTTTCTAAATCGGTAAAACTGACTGTAAGTTGAAAGAACGTGTTTACGAGCACTTGTATAAAATCAGAAATCAAAGCTTAGATAATGCTCTGGCAAGACACATAGTGTCACATCCACACCATTCTTTCTTATTTAGAGCCATTGACACAGTATTTGATGACAATAGAGGTGGACCAACATCTTTATTATTGGAACAACTTGAATTGTGTTGGCAACTCCGTACTGGATCTTGTTTTAATCTGGGTTTGAATGAAGTAGTATCTTTGGCATGTATACTTAAACTTAGGAATTTGAGATGCTAGTACACCATATATGTTTACACACAACACCCTTGTTACCTTTCAGAGAAAAGAAAGTGTAACATTTAAACCTATGTTATCTGGCCTACAATAGTATTATCTACTATTATTTTATTATTATTGTTTTTTCTTAGCTTTTTTCACTTTGTCTTTGCACTACTTGTTTTTCTAGACCCTTGACATGTCTATTTGTTAACGTTTAAGCGTTTAGTTGGTGTAATAGTAATGTGGCAACTATGTTTCAGACTTCGACAAACTTCAGTGTTTGTTTCAGACTTCAATTAACTTTAGTTTTGTTAGCACTGTTATTAACAATGATGCCTTTTATTTCTTTAATTATTGATTACTTATTTTGCTAGAAGAAGTAGAAATTTGTTGCAAATATATGTAACATGCATTTTGCATTTTAAATCACAATTTGTTTACCACAGTGAGCAATGTCTCTTTAAGTTAATTGGGTGTAACTTGTGTGGCTTACAATGCCCACTTTTTATTTAGTATTTAATGATGTAGTTTTTATGACATTTTTTATCTGAAGAAGTCCTGCTAGTGAGCAGGACGAAAAGTGCTTTATTTTTATTGTTGTTTTGCAGTTTGTGTGTACTTTTCAGTACCTTGTGAGTGTTTGCTTTATTTTTATTGTTGGTTTGCAGTTTGTGTGTACTTTTCAGTACCTTGTGAGCATTTTGTGTGTACTTTCAGCACCTTGTGAGTTTGCTTTATTTTTATGGTTGGTTTGTGTGTACTTTTCAGCACCTTGTGAGTGTTTGCTTTATTTTATTGTTGGTTTGCAGTTGTGTGTACTTTTCAGCACCTTGTGAGTTTTGCTTTATTTTATTGTTGGTTTGCAGTGTGTACTTTCAGCACCTTGTGAGCTGTTTTTATTTTTATTGTTGGTTTGCAGTTTGTGTGTACTTTTAGCACCTTGTGAGTGTTTGCTTTATTTTTATTGCTGGTTTGCAGTTTGTGTGTACTTTTTAGCACCTTGTGAGTGTTTGCTTTATTTTTATTGCTGGTTTGCAGTTTGTGTGTACTTTTTAGCACCTTGTGAGTGTTTACTTTATTTTATTGTTGGTTTGCAGTTTGTGTGTACTTTTCAGTACCTTGTGAGCGTTTGCTTTATTTTTATTGTTGGTTTGCAGTTTGTGTGTACTTTTCAGTACCTTGTGAGTGTTTGCTTTATTTTTATCGTTGGTTTGCAGTTTGTGTGTACTTTTCAGTACCTTGTGAGTGTTTGCTTTATTTTTATTGTTGGTTTGCAGTTTGTGTGTACTTTTCAGTACCTTGTGAGTGTTTGCTTTATTTTTATGGTTGGTTTGCAGTTTGTGTGTACTTTTCAGTACCTTGTGAGTGTTTGCTTTATTTTTATTGTTGGTTTGCAGTTTGTGTGTACTTTTCAGTACCTTGTGAGTGTTTGCTTTATTTTTATCATTGGTTTGCAGTTTGTGTGTACTTTTTAGCACCTTGTGAGTGTTTGCTTTATTTTTATTGTTGTTTTGCAGTTTGTGTGTACTTTTCAGTACCTTGTGAGTGTTTGCTTTATTTTTATCGTTGGTTTGCAGTTTGCGTGTACTTTTTAGTACCTTGTGAGTGTTTGCTTTATTTTTATTGTTGTTTTGCAGTTTGTGTGTACTTTTCAGTACCTTGTGAGTGTTTGCTTTATTTTTATCATTGGTTTGCAGTTTGTGTGTACTTTTCAGTACCTTGTGAGTGTTTGCTTTATTTTTATTGTTGGTTTGCAGTTTGTGTGTACTTTTCAGTACCTTGTGAGTGTTTGCTTTATTTTTATCGTTGGTTTGCAGTTTGTGTGTACTTTTCAGTACCTTGTGAGCGTTTACTTCTGGATTAAACAGCGTTGGTCTGCTTACTACTCTCATTGCCTTCTTCACTAGTTCGTAAATTGCTCTTTGTCCCAAGATCACATTATAGAAGTATGCAGGGATATGATCCTCATAGCTGGCCACCTGTCTTGCAACATAACACGACATTCACTTTCTTAAATAGTAACTCTGTGCAGGGCTTGCTTTTATAGAGCACAGCATGGCGAAGAACTGTAACAGGTATGAATATTGTACCTCTTCATATCTCTTCATCCTGCAGAGCTTGCTAGCATTTCCTTTTTTATTTTGGAGATGGGGTAAAAAAGACTAAAGACATATTTGTGTAAACTGTTAGGTAAATACAAAATTGATGCTTATGTTTAAAATGCTCTTGCCATGGTCCATCTAGTCTGTGTAAAGGTTATAAGGTGATTTGAGTTCAACTGTCTGAGGACAGGATAATAAACCGGACAGGACTAGTTTTAGTTGAATTGTTTGACAGAGACATGCAGGTGTAGCATGTCTGAGCAGAGAGGAGTGCCCATATAATGTGAGGCATTTTTTTTTTCGCAATCCACTGAGAATTTCAGGTTACTCTGCTTTGCATCTCATACTTAATGAACTGCCTATGTTTTGTCATGTCCTCAATAATGTATTAGTGAAGGTGGTAAATAATATGCACTGATGTAGCATGTGTACCTGCATTATGAACAGTTCCTCAGGTAACACATGCTGGCACTAATTATCATCATTATGAGATTATGGGGGGGAGGGGGTAGGGTGTTGTGTGCATTCCATGAAAAACATTAAAAATCAAATAATGCTTCCAGCTAGTATGTGCATGTGTCACTCTGCATGCAGAGAAATACAGAAACGTGTGTGTGTGTGTGTGTGTGTGTGTGTGTGTGTGTGTGTGTGTGTGTGTGTGTGTGTGTGTGTGTGTGTGTGTGTGTGTGTGTGTGTGTGTGTGTGTGTGTGTGTGTGTGTGTGTCCATATATTTGTGTATGATTCAAGTTATTTTCTACTGTATATATAATTAGATCATTAGCTGAAGAGATATTATTGTGTATGAACCAACACCACTGAAGCTTTTGTATTTATTATGAAAAAATGTACTTGTCTTTGTATTATATTTTACAGTATTGTTAAATTACTCAGCATGTCTACTGCCAGAAATATTTATAGAGTCCCTTTAAGTGAAATAATATTAAATCTTTATCATAAATTCCACCTCATAAGTTTGCCTTTTTTAATTTCTCCAAATCTTTTGGGTTTGTAATACCATGATGGGAATGGACCCCATTCCTAAGTCAAAGTACAATTAAAATTCATGAAATTAGTATTGTTTCAGTTTTTGATGTCAGCCAGAAGTGCTCTTCGGAGCACCTGCAATGTGCCCAGTAATGATTCCTTCTGCAATTTGTATGGAGGTACATGTATTGGTAACATATCTAAACATGATTGTAGATTCTTTTTATAAGACCCATTGCTCCTACTACTTGCTAGCATTTTCCCTTTTATTGGGACTGTTTGTGTATCTTTCTTCCACATTGCTCTCGTTTTTGCCTGCAAATCCTATACTTTTATGACTTTGTGTCTCTTTGTACGCAAGACTCTGTAGTCACTGGGTGTGGCAATTTCAATGATCAATGCTAATTTTGTCATCATTTCGTGCACCACTATATCTGATTTTTTAGCAATTATCTTTTGAACTGTTTTTAATGGATGATCCCGTGTGATCTAAACTTCATCATTTTCTGTGATGCTTTGTGGCTCATGTTTCCAGTGTTTTTCAGCCACTTCAGTACCATAATGTTTGCGTAATCCCCAGTGCAACAACCTTGCCATATTATTATGGCTTTCAGTATACAGCCCTTCTGCCATTAGTATGTCACAACCAACAACAATGTGTGCGACTGTTTCCAATTTGGTTTTACAAAATCTACATTTGTCTGTTTCTCCCACACATTCAATGCACTTTGTAAACCAACATGTACGTAGACCACTATCTTGGGCCACCAATATTAACCTTTCATCTCTTGGTTTGAATTTGCCTATCCTTAACCATTCCTGCGTTCACTCCTGATCAGCATGACATTCTTCCAGAAGTTTTTTTATACTTGCAGCTATATTTATGCATTTTCCACATTTCTTGCCTTCTCATCTGGTCCTTCACCTTATATTCCTTCTTTTGTTTTTTGGCTCATTCAGTAGTCCTGTTAAAAAGCAGTTTCCCTTTAGAATGTTGCATTTCATTAACCTCCAATAAAATTTTGTTCAGATCATGCTGGCTATAGCCTCTCATGACCAAATCTTCACTCAGATTGGCCGTAGCTCCTTTATACTCAATATCCTCAGTATGGAGGTTAATGAAATGCGACATACTAAAGGGAAGCTGTTTTTTTAACAGGACTACTGATGACCAACATCAGCTAAGGGTATATGAGCCTGCACAGAGTAATGGCCTTAGGTTACCCTTGACTTATAGTAATAATATTCACCAAGTATGTAAGATTGTGAATAAATATTGGCCCATTTTATCTTCTAATGATCAAATTAGAGGCATTATAGGTGACAGGCTTAGTTATACTTTCAAGAACAATTTGTCTCTTAAGAGGCAGCTTTGCTACACTACTACATGTGCATCTCATATGAATTCAGATAGACATGGCACATTTCCCTGCAGGAATTGCAGGGCCTGTGCCTATATATCAAGGAACAATGGCTTCACGCACCCACTTATAAACTTTGTAGTTTCTCCTAAGTTTTATGCTGACTGTAGATCGAGATATTTAGTTTATTTGGCAAAGTGCAAAGTTTGCACTTCCTTTTATATAAGACAGGCAACCAGGATGCACAAGGAGCGTATCCTTCAACATCAAGGTGACATTAGGAATAATAACTTACTTAATGCTTTGGCCAAACATGATTCTTTAAATCCGGGACATGCATTTAAGTTCATGGCCTTACTATTAATATCAGTAGATAAGAGTTGAGGTGATCATAACAATAGGGTAGAACTAGCTGAGACTTAATGGATAATAAGAATGTAGGCAGATTCCCTACCAGGGATTAATGGCTCTGTGACTTTAAAGCCAGTGTTAAAGAAATGTTGAGCTCATCAATAAATTAACAGAATGCTTTTATTGGTCTGTTTGTTTTAGGATATTTAAATTTGATTACTTGAGTTGTATTTTGGATCTGATGAAGCATGCACTGTGTGAAAGGGCTTATCCAGGTTTTATTTTTCTGTAATAAACTTTGTATGCTCACAGCTGTGGTGGTCACTAGGAGTTTTTATTTCTTGCTACTAGTGTTTACTCAACTGAGCGACTTTTGGCTGCTGCTGGTAATTTTTCTTGTTTGCTATCTAGCTATCTATGTATCTGTCTATCTCTAGTTATTTTAACTTTGGTAACTGGATAAATGAACTGGTTCAAAGACCATTTTTAGCCATAACCCGGACGTGAAGATTACAAAGAAACAAACAAACAAAAACAGAGAAGGCTATAATTATCCAATAAGTATATGCAGAGAAACAAAAATGAAGTACTGCTGTAAGAAAAAAAGGAGTGCAAACAGACCTAAAAGTTGCAAGCAATGACATCACCAGGGTATATTATGATAATCAAGATGAATAACATCTTTGTGCAAACAATCACAACATTCACAAGGAATTGAAAAAGTCTAACTTGAGTGTCTTAACTGAAGTAAAGCATTGACCATCTTTACAGAACAGCTAACATTTTTATTTACAATACTTACTGGGAATGAATTCTGCCCACAGTCATAAGTTCCTTTATGAACTGTATTTTAAGTAAATGGGTAGAAATATAGCTGGAAAGTGCTGAATTAACCAGGTTTATTAAAATATTTACATTGTGTGATCTCAGTAAGATGCGTTTTCAATTACTTTTTTTGTATGAAAGTATGCTTTCAGCCTTAAGTAACTTGTTAACACCTTTATTAAATTATCATTTAAGACATAAGCAAACATACATTAATATAAAATAAAACAAACCATATTAACATGTTTCCAGTTACATACATTATACATCACATTTGTTCCTTTTTGTAACTATCATCAGTCCAGCAAAACATAAATTGCTGAATTCCTGCCTTCCCTTAAACTTCACTTCTTGTCCTAAACATTATTCTTCATGTATTGTTTCCACACTTTCCATTTATTTCTACGCTTTTCCTTCCCTTTTGTAAGGATGTCTCTTCCCTTTCTTTTGACTCTGTTACACTATTCAGTATTTCAAATACAGTTGGTTTAGATTTTTATATCCATTTTCTAGTGACTGCTTTTTTTGGCAGGCACCAGAATTAAACTGAACAGTGCCTTATGTCTAGGTAATTCAGATCCTGTGTCACAGGTCAAAGGAATCATTTCCTTAGTTACACTCATTTGCTCACCCAATATTTCTGACAGAGTACTCTGTTGGGAACTTTTTAAATCTGCCAGCTCATTACAGTCACAAAACATAGGCTCTCAGTTACCTCTTTCTTCCCCACCATACCTCCAGTGCTGACCATCTTCCTGAGGAAAAGTTCTTTGAAGTCTGCTTGGAGAATAAAAATATCTATGCAAACAAGCCTTAAGTAAATTTTGAGATAAGGCATTGTAGTTTGAATGAGAAATTTTATAGAAAATTCTCTCATATATGAAATAGTGCAAGGGGTGTGTTTAACTAACTGCAGTTAATCATTACTGCTTAGTTGGTAACTACTGCTGGGCGGCCTAGTGGGCTAATGCACTATGAACAGGGAGTTTTTGAATGTGTGGGGTACTTGTCATTAAGTAATCTATACATAAGAGTATTCAGCAGAAGCATTGCATAGCTTCAACAGGGAGCCACTTAGCATTATGGATGGTTAAGTAGTGGTGATTTCTGTGGTCTCACAAAAAGAATAAACCTTGGAATTTTGTTCTCTGCTGTCTACAGAAGGAGAATATCTAATACTTTGTATATAACTTTTAGCTGTAAAAGAGATTGGTCTACCTGTACTTCTGAAAATGTATTAAAGGTTAAGGTTTGATATAATAGGGTCATCAAATACTTTTGGACTGTAATGAGAAAACGGACATACCATCTGGGTCCGCTATTACATTGAGGAGGTACAGGATATTCTCTCTCCATTCCTGAATATAATTATACTAGATTTTTGCCAGTTCTACAAGTTGTTGTAGGGGATTGTAGTTTGGTAATAGTCTTTCATCTGTGTAAAGGGTACAAGTAATATTGTGTAATCCAAACAGAAGGTCATTTATGAATAGGCATAATAACATAAAAATCAGTATTGATCCTTGAGGAACATGCCTGGAAATATTACTTGTCTCGGAGTAGTAATTGTTGGCACATACTGTAGATGTTCTGCTGGACAGGAAGTTTTCAAACCATAGGATAACTTTATACAAGATACGTAATTTCTATAATGTATGAGCTAGTAACTGATGGTCCACATTTTCATAGACTTTTTTTAAATCCTGGAAGACAGCAGCAGTAAGCATGCCATCTTCCATATTGTTGTAAATTTGGGTTACATTAATACATATGATTTACTGTCTGTAAAACAGCAAAGGTGTATGCCAAAGTGCAGCACCATAGCAACGGTTTAGTCCTTAACATATACTCTCTTTCTCTCACTCAGCCCACAACAACTCTAGCTCTGTTCTAATTTTTTCAACCAATTCCAGTTTACCCCCATATCCTTCCTTAGACTATTCTTGCAGTGTTTCAAGTGAAGAACCTTAAATCCCTTGCCTCCCTCCCCCACCATATCCTTTCTCCCTCCCATTTTTCTCTAGCTGATCCCCACACCTTCCCAAGCTAGGTGAAACAGAACCTTGGGGGTTGAAACGGACCCTGTTATTCCTTCTCATGGCTACTAACTGCTTCAAGCATCTTCTGTGTGTACTCATGAAACAGTACCCTACACATCACGCACTTCAGGAAAATCTATCCCCTAACAGAACCATCCCTTTAAAATGAGTCCCCCAACTCACCGTTCTTCACTCCTACTTCCTGGTAAGGAATCTGCTCTTCATAATGTAACACCACCTTGCAACTTGAATCAGCTGCACACTCACGTGGTTACGAATTGCACTCCATTCCTTCCACTGCCCTCAACCTCCATACCCATATGCATTATCCTGTTACACCCCCCATACCACCTCCTGATCATACACTTCTTTGTTACACTCATTCAAATGCACTTGTCTCCAGTCACGGGTCATCTTCCTTCTACTTCCCTCCCAAACTATAGTCTCACCTTCCACTCATTCACATCACTCACCCCAGTAACTAATCATCGCCCTACTCCACAACAAAAATACTAACATGCATTGTAGTGCTATACACTCATCTGGGCTCCCCTCTGTTCTTCAAACCTCAACACATCATTCTTTCCTTGACAGAATTCAAGTAACTGCCCCCAGCCTCATCTTTATTCCTGGATCTAATTAACTGTAATTACACTGCTGTTTAACATATATTAACATTCACATAATATTAGCCCACACCCCTCCTATAAGACAGATAAAACAGAAACATAGCCATGGCCATTGCTGTAGAGGGATAAAAGCCTGATCATGATTCAGCCACTCTGGTGACCATAGCCATGTCCATTGTTGTAGAGGGATAAAGGCCTGATCATGGCTCAGGTGGCCTGAGTTTTAGTATTGGCTCAAGGAGCTGTTGGAGCTGACAAAGTAGAGAGGAGAGGCATAGTTTGGCAACTCTCCTCTCCTTTGGGAAGTGTGTGCAGTGGAGCATGTCAATGGCTGCATATTCCAATGGATGAATCCCCAGTGGACAATGGAGACACACTGGGAGTTCAAGGAAGGGAGAATTGTCATAAAACATTTATCCACTCATAGAAATGGACACCCATTTCACATTGATCCCTGAGCATGTTGCCAGGCATGTGTAGTGGGGGATAGGACTACAGAAAAAAAAACAGCCCTAATGGTTGCCTCAGTAGGGTCTTGCCCCAGTGATGGACAATGATTGGGCCAGTAATAAATTTTCCTTCTCCATCACTTCCTAAAAACCCTGTGTGACTGAAGATGAAACTTTACCTTCTCACAGAGCCTATCCTGCTATGGTTCCATTACAAAAATGTAGGCCCTTCCTACTCCAACCATATTTCCTTCACCCCTCACAGACCTGACTGTTCCCAAGAGTGTAGCTCTTACCGCTTCAGCATCTTCATTAGGTCCATAGGAAGCACTCAGTACTGCCCATCTCCTTTTGGATCACATCTTACAACTTCTCATCTCCCATGTCCTTCAATTACCCTGCCCTCCATTTCTCATCATGTCACATTCCTAGTAAATATACCTACAACTTTTTCCCCAAAAAAGCATAATGCAGGCACTTAAACCACTTCTTCTGCAGTTTCGTCACCTCCTTCTTTCTTAGATTAATTTCGTATATGAACACCAAATCCAAATCCTCATTCATTAAGCTTGATAATACTGTCTCACACTTAATAGGTGAATTTATCCCTCCCACATTGGATACCATGATTCTAACTCCACACTTAGATCTTCCTCCTCCTTGAAAGAATCCCCCTCCACCAGTTCTCTGGAGCTGGGCCAAACTGACTCTTTGTTGTAACTCACAGGTTTACCTACAGTCCCCCCACCCACAGCAGCTAAGATTTCCAAGGCATAGCAGCTATCCCTGCAAGTATGAGCATTCAACCCTTCTCCCCCTAGGAAACTCCCTGCAATCCCCATAAAAAGCTCTGCTAACGAAAACTCTGCCACTACAAACTCATACTATCATCAGGCTGCACCGTTGTCCAAAAACTCTCTTTAACTACCCTTCAACCCCCCTCCCTGAGCTATATTTAATCCTTCCACCCCAAACCCCTATAACAAGCAGGTCAACTAAAGCTCCTTCCACTTGTGCACATCTTTACTTTACAGCCCCTTCATGAAGTGCTACCTTAAACCACATTCTTTAAAGGGGAAAAATCCCCATAATAAAGTAGTTTAACAATTAATGTTAACTTCCCTCAACAATCACTATAAATAATAATACCCCATTAAGGCAGTGTCATTCCACAACTCCTATAAGTTTTAAGAATCCAAAGGTCAAGGCACATTGTAATCAATCATGCCCTCATAGAAGCAGATAACACTAGGGTTACCACCTGTCCCACTTTGTGAGGGACAGTCCCTCTTTGGGCAGTTGTGTCCTGTGAAAAAAATAAAAAAATGACAACTGTCCTGAGATTTTAGGACAAAAATATTTCCTAAGTTTTCTTTAATAGTTGCATAAAACAGTTATTGTTTTATCTGAAACACCTAAATGTTACATGAAATGGCATAAGCAACTCAAATGCTACAAGAATAAGCATTTATTTTGGCAAAAAAGTGAAATTCTATACTTTGTACTGGTCAAGGGTATGTTTTGTCCTGCAAAATCTGACATTTCTACAAAAAATGTCCCACTTTGGGCATTTGAAAAGGTGTCAACCCTAAATAACACTGCTCATCAAGCAAAAAGTATGATACAAATTCTGTAACCATAAAGCTTTGTAACAAAAGGAAAAACACACGTATCAAGCACCCTTCATGCCATGCTTTCCCCTCCACCACAAATGAGAAAGAATGGCCACCTGCACCCTAAGTAAGCACATACAACATGTTAAAGATTCAAATAACTTCTGGTATAATAAACGAGCACACTACATCTCTGAGTCACTCATCCTCTTAACACATACATTTAGCCCTCTGTATAAATAAACACATGAAACTATTCTTCACATAGCAATTAGAAGTGCAAAGTAATGATAAATGATAACAGGAATGGAGAATTTGTTTTTGTTTCACCCTTATAAGGCAGTGTAACAAAGGCAAAAACAATCAGTTGGCATACTGAACATATCCCTCAGTTTATGAAAGGAGAGATATTGTTTGCTACACTCTGTGCCTCACTATTACATTCCTCAGTGGAGCTGACTCTGACCTTCTCTGTATATCCTCTTAGATATCAAACACCTTCCTCTTATGTGTATAAGGTGAATTTACTGAATTAATCCAAGACAATCACTGGTCTATATGACAATACTTTTAGATTTTCTAGGAACCATTCAATCAGACCTCTGGTGATCATTCCACAAAAAGCAGTGAGAAATGCAGAGAGAACAAAGAAAACACACTGGGAGTAAACGGTAAAAAGCGATACAGCAAGACAAGCAGATTCCCTACTTTACATATTCTTACCTTAATTACTAACACACAGTACTTTTCTCTCTTTCCCTCTTTACCCCCATCTCTAATATCTGTACCTGTCTCATAACTGCACCATTACTTCTACTCTGGATGGCTACCCACTCCTTGTGTGCTTTATCGTCATCTCTGTCTTATGACAAGGGTCCTTTCACACTCTGCTTCCTTTGCATAAACTCATCAAGGGCATCCAAATTCCCCAATTCGCTTGCTTTATCTACAATACTTTAATAATCAAATCATACACATAAACACACAAAGACATACTCGGCGGCTCTGATCAAAAATCTACCAAAACAGCAGAGGCCACCAAAGCAGACACCCAAACAACCACCACCTCAGAACACAACACCTGCAACACATAGACCTCACAGTCAGAGTGTCAAACAGTCACAGCCCTTAAGGCCAAACACAATGCCAGACACACTAGTCATTGGTGACTCCATAGTCAGACACACTGACGTCCCGCTCACCAGACTGAGTAAGGAGAAGGTCACAGTAAGCTGCCTGTCAGCACTCAGGTCTCTCAACAGCAGGTACAAATATGACTCAGTCATTGTCCACGCTGGTGTAAACGACCTGAGACGTACCTCTTGGACTACATGAAAAGAGACATTGAGGAGCTCTCTGATTATGTAGCCCAGGCAGGTATGACCCTGACCTTGAGCAGTATCCTACCTTCACCAAGAATGATGCCACAATACAGAGATAAGATGATCAGCTTTAACAATTGGCTTAAACTCTGGTGTCATTCAAAGGGGATCCAATGTCTGTCTGCCTGGGATGACATGCTGGACGATATTGGCAAAGGCTCTTGCCACCCCATAGTGCCTTTTTAGGCAAGGCTCAAATTCTAAACCTACCACCCTAGAACACAAAAAGGAAAAACTAAGGGTAATGCTGCTCAATGCCAGAAGTCTAAATCTCAAAATGCAGGCCCTTCTCAGTATGGAGAACATCGATGTCTGTGCAGTGACAGAAACCTGGTTCAAGGCTCCTGAGAGCACCCCAGCACTATCAGGTTTTACCTCTTATCATGCTCCGCCCCAAAATCCGGACAATACCAAGAAAGGAGGGGGTATCCATATTCATCAAAGACACCCACACCTCAAGACTGGTGACCATCCAGGTGCAATTAACCATAGGCAAGACTGCTCTGCAAATTGTAGCATGTTACAGGCCACCCTCACAAACTCAGGAACCTCACATGGCCTTCCTGAAAACACTAGAGGGATAAATGTATCACCAAACACCATCATACTAGGTGACTTCAATTACCCTAATATAGACTGGGAACACTACTCAAGCCCAAACACCCTAGCCCAAAAGTTCCTGGAATTCATAAACTCAAATGCCATGGAACAACTAGTCACCATCCCCACAAGAGGAGAAAACATACTTGATCTCATCATCACGAACATGGGAGCACAATGTTCAACACCTGGTGAGATCAGATCACAAACTAGTCTCGCTGGAGGTCCTCATCCCACCCCCACCTGAAATAAAAAGACCACAGTAAAGAACTACACTTCTAAAGACTAGTGTGGTCTCCTTTAAGGCCCAAACAGTACTCAACTGAATCACTTACAAATGCCTTCTACCAGCACCTGCAGGACTGCATGGATAAGGCAATCCCAAGCAAAACAAAGACTCTTTGTACACTCTGGTGGACCCCAGCCATAAACAAACTCTACAACAAAAGGAGGAAGCTACTACAAGATAGAGCAAAATCCTTAAAAGGTAAGACATCCTTGATCACTATAAGTAAAAACTAAGAGCTCTCATAAAATCATCCAAAGCAAATTTTGAGAGAAAAATAGCTAAAGACTCAAAAGACAATCATAAGGCCTTCTTTAGCTATAGAAACCTGGGAGGAAACTCCCAGATATGCTCAGAACTAGTTCAAAATGATGTGAAGATTACTGATCCTACAGACATTGCCAACATACTGGCTGACAGGTTCAGTGCAAACTTCTCCCCTCCCCAAAAGGAGAGATATCTATACCTTGCAGCCCCCAAACATCTCCAAGAACTGCTCTCTCCAAAGCAAAAACACAGCATCCATGGGACCTGATGGTGTCCAACTCAACGAGGAATTAAACCCACAGCTAGGACAGCTGTTTAATCATAGTCTTACCTCTGGATATGTACCCAGGAGTGGCGCACTGCAACTGTGGTCCCACTTCACAAAGGCGGTGCCTCCACCGACCCTGGAAATTACCGCCCATTAGCTTGACAAGCCTTATCTGCAAAGCCATGGAGAGGATCATAATGGACCTCATAAATAAAGACATAGGGAATTTGCAGACTTTGGATCCATCCCAGTTTGGCTTTGTCAAAGGCAGATCATGCCTTCTAAACTTGGTTGACTTTTTCAAACAGTCACCAAAGCCATTGATGAGGGAAAGGCAGTCCATACAGCCTACCTCGATCTGGCGCCTTTGATACAATACCCCACTGGTATCATTGAAAAACTCATCAGCTTAAATGTTAACCCATACATCACAAGATGGGTTGCAAACTGGCTGAGTGACAGAACCCACAGGGTCAGAGTTGCTGGCGCCATGTCAGACTCAAAGCCTGTCACAAGTGGTGTACCACAGGGCTCAGTCCTGGGCCCACTCTTGTTTGGCATCTACTTTTAAGCAAACACAGGAGGGTTATGGCTGACAAAGTTTGCAGATGACTGCAAACTAAACACATCTGACACAGATATCCTTCAGAAGGGTCTCACAGAAACGGATAACTGGTGCCAGAGCCATGGCCTAAAGTTAAATGCCAAAAATGCATAGTCATAGAAAAACAAGGTTACTAGCTACCAAATAGGTGGCAATCCACTGAGTACAGAAGAAGTTATCAGGGACCTGGGGACCCAGGTTGATAGTAGTCTGTCATTCGACACCCATGTAGCTAAAGTAGTTAGGAAGACCTTCTACATTGCCCACCTTATCATGAAGGGATTCTCATCTAGATCAAGGGAGGTCATAGTCTCCTATACTCATCACTCATCAGACCAATGATTGAGTACAATGCCCCATTCGAATGTATCTGACCCGACACTTGCAGCAGCTGGAGAGGCCACAAAGTTCCTCACCAAAAGGATAAAGGGTCTCAAACATCTGTCCTATGCTGCCCGACTGAAAGAACTCCAGCTCTATTCAGTCGCCACGCTTTGCTCAGAGGTGACCTTTGCCTAACATACAAGGCCATGTCAAACCCAGATTTGATGAATATGCTTCACCTCAAAAATCTAGATCCGTCAGAGCCACAAGGGCGGAGACTTAAACCTGCTATTAGATAGGGATAGATTCATCACCCAAAGACTCCCTATGCTGTGGAATAAAATCCCGGTATATGTGAGGCAGAGCACCTCGCTGGCCTTGTTCAAGAGAAATCTTGACCAATGGATGGGAGATCGCAGATATACCCCAGGGATTACCTCAGTGTCACTGCTCAACAGAGGCACAGCAAAATAATGGGTATAGTTCCCCATACTAAAGGGGTGGCGTAAGCCACAAAACTATGGGCTAGGCTTGTAAATGCCCTCGGGCAGATAGCCTAGTATGAACCTATGAACCTATGAACCTATAAGAGAGGATTGAGCTCTGCAGTCCTTGTTCACTCTCACTGCTGGGTTATCCTGTGGGGTTACTTTACTCAAATACTTTACTTTCTTTCAAGTCCCAAGACAGGATTCTCCAGGTTGTACAGTCTACACTGTATGGTTTTCAGACCCAGATATGTACTGTATCTCCACACTCATTTCCTCATCTGCACCACCAGCTGCTAGATAAGGCATCTTACCATGGACAAATTTATTATAACAGTCAACAGCCTCTTCTGAGCATTTGCCCACATATATGTGTTGTCTCTTTAACCCTTATTAAAGCAGCACAGGGAACTTCTACTGGACTACTGCCCACTACCTCTTTAAATTCACCACCAGGGAAATAACCGTACTCTCTTTTGGTAAGTTTCAAACAGCAGCTCTGCCAGTGATCTCACTATATATCCATCCAATAGCCCTTTTTACTATGGTGTGTGCCTGACTGCCCATTCTTTAGACCTATAACAATCAAATGACATTGTTTCCCATCAGGATTTTTAGAGCAGACAGTCCTATTAGTATGATCCACCTGTTGATAATAGTCTAGAAAATCTATCAGTAGTAGAGTCGACTTAAATTCCACAAAGGAGATCCGATCTTCCCCTCCACTCCTCCTTTAGGCAGGCTCAGTTTGAAAGTTTCATCTCCACTGTTTTTATTCTAAATTTTCCATCTTGTTCTTCAGTACTACAATCGTATCATGAAGCCTTTAGATATCTCTTCCAGGCCAAAACAATAGCCTTTCTGCACCTTTCCCATACTGCCCTGCTACCACTGATACTTCTTTAACTTGCTCCATCTCAGCATGTAGCTTCTGTACGTCTAGTGTCATGGTTGTAATCTCATCTGAGGAAGCTGCTTGTTTCAAAAGAATCATATAAATTTTCACCTGTGCAAAACTAAAACCACTGTTCTAAGACCAGGGAAAGAATTTTAAACACATAGTATGCTTGCCTGCTCTATATTTCTAAATTCTTAATGGAGTTATATATAAAAGAACATTAACAGGTGGGCCTATGAAAGAGATGAAGAACTATATACCCATTTTGCTCAGGCTTTAAAAATACCTTTTACCATCCTTTTAAGCAGAAATCTGACCCACAGAAGATGACTTGTCATTCCTGTCTTCAACTACCACTTCATCTGCAGTGTTGGGGGTGGTGACATTGCATAGACACTGAAATAGATACCTGCCACTACCTCATTCCATTCTTATCACTACAAGGAAGTGCACACATGACATCTGTGCCTTCCCCAAAGGCCCAAATCCTCTCTTGCCAAAATGCTGAGACCAGTTGATGATGATGATGCGAAGGTTCTACTACTCTACTGCAAAGTAACTATGAGTGACTCAGCCCTGATTTGCCATCATTTTCCACAGGATTACTCAAAACAGCTGACATCTTTAAAGGAGACATGTTGTGCACATTAAAGATACTGTCCATGGTATTAAAATCCTTCAAGTTTACCAGCCTTTTCCATTATAAGCACCTAAGCCTATGGCCTATCAGCTGCCCTATCCTCTGTTCCACCCGTGTGCCTTTTGTACATTCTCAATCAGCTCTAATCCAATAATTCCTCCAAATAGCCATTCCAGGATACTGCAGCATCCTTCCGTTGCATACCTCTACCATTCCTTATGAGATCTATTTTCTAGATTCGCAGCGCTCCTCTGATACTTCAGCACATTTAACTATACAATGCAGGATCCAGTCTGCTGGTCATGGTTCTCCATCACTGCCTTTACTGCATTCCCACAATACATTTTGTTTCTTATTCTTTTGATGCACTCTGCTCAATATGTCCTACATGTGCATCATCATCATCATCATCATCATCATCATCAATGCCCCTTTTCCCAGTTTCTACATAGGGGCGGGGTGTTGCTTGAACTGTCATCTTTCTCATTTCAGTGCCATTCTCCTTCTTTCATCAATGGTCATGCCTAACTGTCACAGGTCTTCTTTCACACAATCCATTCATTCTTTGCAGGATGCATTCATTTCTTCTTACCTTCTGTCTCTCCCAAATCTTTCCAAGGGCCTTTCCTAGGTGATGGCAATACCTGCTCTAGTATAAAGAATTTAAACGAATGTGTTGGATTATGCATCAGGTGCCTATATAATGCATTATTATGTGAACTTTTTTTAATTTCATATGAGTGCTCATATATACGCTGTCGTAATTTTCGCTCCGTTTTGCCTATATAATAAGCTTCACAACATGAGCATAGAGCTGCATATACCATGCCTATTGTATTACAATTATATATGTTTCTTGCTTTTATCAAAATTCCTCTAATAGTAATCTGATCTGCCTCTAAGAGGTATGTGCAATAAGCCATCACCTAGGAAAGGCCCTTGGAAAATTATTTTAGAGTCTAAGGAATATTGGTGGCAGGTATTTTTAGATGCCACACAGTTCCCAGGGCTAAATGATACTGTTTCGCTTTCCAGTGTTTTAAAATTAAAAGTTTATAATAGATAGTATTTTAATATTTTTTTGATGTATATATTTTATATTTTACATATTGTTTGTTACTAGTGCACTTTAAATATCAATTAATGTTAACTGATTAATTGAGAGGTTGGGTTTTATATATATATATCTATATATATATATATATATATATATATATATACAATTGCATATTTACAATCTGTTTGTCTGAAGAAGGCTGGATGCACGTCCGAAAGCGCTTACTGGATTTGTAATAAATTTTTGGATCATCTGCCGTGTTCATTGGATTGTTATTGAAATGCTCATTTATTTTACAGATGGGTACCAGTAAGAGTGAAATGGAAGGTATACAAGAGGGTAATGAGACCAGCTATGTTATATGGGTTGGAGACGGTGGCATTGACAAAAAGAAAGGAGTCAGAGCTGGAGGTGACAGAGTTAAAAATGTTGATTTGCATTGGGTGTGACAAGGATGGACAGGATTAAGAATCAGTATATTACAGGGTCAGCTCAGGTTGGATGGTTTCGAGATAAAGCCAGAGAGGTGAGATTGCATTGGTTTGGGCATGTGCTGAGGAGGGATGCAGCATATATTTGGAAAAGGATGCTAAGGATGGAGCTGCCAGGTAAGAGGAAAAGAGGAAGGCCTAAGATAAAGTTTATGGATGTGGTGAGAGAAGACATGCAGGTGGTTGGTGTGACACAGCAAGATGCAGAGGACAGGAAGAAATGGAAACAGATGATCCGCTGTGGTGACCCCTAATGGGAGCAGCCAAAAGAAGAAGAAGAAGAAATGGCCAAGTTAGTCCCAAATTGGGGGATATGGACATTAGATAAGGTTTAACAAATATGAAAACACATGCATACCCTCAGTTTAGACTCGTGGCTTTTGATTTTCCCAGTTTATTTATTTCATTTGTATTTGTTTTCCAGTGTAGAACACTGATCTCCATGGACCTTTTTCGAGCCTAGGAGCAGTTTCTGGTTAAGGGACTATCTCAGAGTCACACAGTTAAGAAATGGAGGCTGAGGGAATCAAACCTTGCGCCACTGGGCCACAGTTTTTTATGTTCCAAATTCAAAACACTGTCATATATTTAGAGCTCCTCACCCGAGTGACAGCAATTGCTAAGACTCTTGCCAAAGGATAGTTTGTTGGCTTTTAGAGGGAATTTCATGGCATATAGATGAAATAATCAGTCAAACAGGAAATAAATAATTTATGTGCCCTTTACATATTTTTGGGTAGTAACACCATACTTTTTTTTTCCAAATATGATGAAAACCAACTAAGTCGTGAGTACCCATTTCATTTTCTAGCACATGCTTGTAAATCTCATGCATGCTCATGTTTTTTCTCCTAATTTATAGTGCAGTTATATTTTTACTGTACCTCAAAAATGTTACTGTCATTATTGCTCAAACTTTGGCTAAAGTATTTTCTTTCATCTTGAAAGCAAATTTAAGGATTAATGTACGATATCACTTTTCAGAATGGAGTTAAAAAAAGTGCTGTCCTCTTTTCCATAAAAGAAGATCATGTGAAGGTTAAGTTGCAGATATGATAAAATAACATTTAAGAATAACCACATGATGAACTTTCTTTGATAAACTCTGTAGCACACGGTTTCATAATTATTTTCAGTATTCGGATCCTTGATTCATAAAAGAGCTGTCATTTCACCATACAGCATGGATATGACACATCTCCGTGTTTAAATGATACACAAAACATGTCCATTTATATGCTGAGGTAATCTGGAATGTTCCTGCCATGTTGCAACTATTACGTATTGATTACACCAGCCTGTCATGCATGCTTTCACAGTTTGGGGTCCCGTCTACAAACAGTACTTTGCTAAGCAGCTCAGCTGACAACTGACATTGACAAATTATTCTTCTTTCACTGCGGAGCACTGTATTACAAACTCATGGCAATTGTTACATGAAGGAGTCTTACATTTTATTCAGTTCTTTGAAAAACAAATAAAGACTAACAGCCTCACAATCTGCTGAAGTAAAGGGGTATTTTAGATTACTCGTTTTTCCTAAGAGTCGGGGTGCTGTTGAAATCATATGCATATTATATTGCTACAGCAGTTTATATGCTCATTACACTTCTCATGCACGTCTTTACATTTCTGGAGTATTTTTTCAAACTTGTGCCTGACAACAAAATATGCTCAATTTCTAAAAAAATTGCTGCAAGCGGAATATAATTTTTAAAACAACAGTTCAGTTGAAATTTATAATATCATCCAGATGTTAAAATTCTTAAGATGCAACTCTTTAAAGCAAATTTGCTTACCTGTTCACGCTGGGGTATGGGAGACTTTGTGACATGCTATGGTTGTTCAGTAGTTACGTTGTCCAGCTACTGTGAGCTTCTTCAGTAGCAAGTATGGTGGGTGGAAGTCATGGTAGGACAGAAAGGGGAGCATTTACTACTGGGTCCCAGGTCTAGGAATAGAATGTGCACATTATAGTGCAACACTTCCCATCATCTTGCCAAAATTCAATCAATCATTAAAGCTTTATTTTGTATTTTTTTAAAAACCGCATGGGTGGACGGACAGACCTCCCCTTGTAAATGCAGTTGTTTTACTAATTTGGGATGCAGGATGTATTATCTTTGTGTGTATTTTGCATTTCAAGTACCAGTCGCACAATAAATGTTATTAGTTTTGCTTTTATGATTAGTACTTACAGTAAACAATATAATGAGAAATAATACATTCCACATTACAAGGCAGTGTAAGAATTGCATTTGCAACTAGTAATGAAATGATGCTTTGGCTGTGTGGATAAATGTGTAGCTGCTGAGTTTTTTTGTGAATGCTGACTATGGTTTACATCCGCACATGCTGATATTCCATTTATTTATCCATCTATCTGTTTGTCTATCTATACCTATATCTGTCTATTTCTATGTACATATAGATATATAGACATATATGCAAAGCTACAAAACGTTTGAATTTCACTATAAGGATCACTTCTTTTCTTTATACATACATGTAGTACCTTTCATTGAGAAATCAAACATTTGCAATACCTTTGCTAGAATTACTGCTTCCAGGTCCTGTCAGGTAATGCCTCACCACTGTATTTTCACAGAAGGGAAAGGATATGTGCACTGTGGCTGGCATCTTCTACTACTTAGTGTATGAAACAATAGCAAGCAAAATCAATGCTACAGATGGAAGTCTGTACTTAAGTAAAGGGAAGGGCTCTGACAATGTTCATGTCACATGTATGCAGTTAGCTTGATCAACTGTATTTTGCCATCTTTCTGATTTGGGGCAAACATCCCAGTACAGTGTAATACAGGAGGCACAATTGCATGCAGTGGATTATACATGAGAGGTAGGAAGTGGTGTCATAGCAACGGTAATTGTGGAGATCAGTGTTATTAATCATATTCAGAGAAAAAGAATACAAGGAGGCTATCAGTTACCAATGTTTATGGCATATATCTATCCTGAGGAGTGGCTGAGTCAAAGTAACATTCCCGCATATCAAGTTGGGGATGATAGGTCTGGTCCAAATATATTGGCTTTGTTGACAGCAGAAAACATTTGTGACTTATCAAAGTGTGAAATGTGGTTGGTTGGTAGAACCTACATTTTGAATGGGTGTATTATGAGACAGCTGCATATTTCCATGGAAAGTAAATGTAAGAGCTTTTTCTTTGTAGTGGCATGATGGCCTCCAAGTCTTACAGATCATTTAATTTGTTGTAGAGTGTGGTATCAGAATTGTTTGCAAAGCTAACCTGTACAGCCAACCCTGGCCATATTATCTGTGACTTTGCGCCCATCATAATAAAGCAATAAGTTTTCTCCCACTACCTTGGCCGATTGTCTCTTCCATTACTCACAAAATGTTTGGCAGCATCTGCTGGGACTGGGCATGTTGATCGACTATAATATAGCGATAATGTTCCATGGTTAAACAGATGCTAGCGCTGTCTTTCCTTCCTTTTGGAGATATCCTAGAGGCGTTCCTGGAACTTTTTTCTCACTTTCCTGCCTTTACTTATGAGTTACTAAATTATTTTGAGTGATGCTGTGTTTTGGACTAATTATCGAAGTTCATCATCAGGTTTGCTACATTGCCTTGCCTTCCCTGTTATATCATTATCTTTGTTTTGGATGGTGTACTTTGCACACAGTTTTGGCTTATCTGGAATACAACATCTAGTTAGGGGCTGGAATGAGTGCATAAAATGTTTATTTTGTAGGTGAACATTAGATTTGTCAACTGTGATATATTGTTTGGTCATGGAGCATACTAGAGTGAAGGTATATCTGTCCTCAGGTCAGTCCTTCAGACCACTGAGAAAATCTATGACGGCATGTTTTTGAGAAATGGGCCCTTAGAATTCTTAAAGCTTTTGTCTCTATATTTACAGGGATGAATACTCTTTGTTATTGACTGAATTATGTGCAGTGTTATACTACTTGCATTAATACATTTACATTTTTCCTATGTTATGGCCATCAATTCAGTAACTCTTTAAAGCCTTGGGTTTGCTTTGTGTGGAATATGGTTACTGTTCATCTGTCAGACTTTAGCATGGATTCAGCATTGTGTGTTTCAGTAACTTAAGGATCCAATGATCCTGTATGTGTTCCTGTATTTCTCTTATGCCAAAATGAATGCTTCATCTTATATGGTAATTATTAACATAAGTAATGTTAAGCTGGCATTTAAGGCAGTGCCTCACACACACCTGAGAAACTCTGACCACCTCTCCATGTTGTTACTACCAACATATAAAGCACTGCTAACTAGAGGGAGACCAACAGTGAAACAAGTAAGAGTATGGCCAGAGCGTGCAGTCTCAGTACTCCAGGACTGTTTTGAGAGCACAAACTGGAGCATATTCAAGGAGGTGGCTACTGAGAACCAGGGTATCAACCTGGAGGAGTACACCGAGGCAGTGAATGGCTACATCTTGAAATGTTTGGATGATGTGGCAGTCACCAAAACCATCATCACATGAGCCAACCAGAAACCCTGGTTGACGAGAGAGGTGTACGCGCTACTGAAAGCAAGGAATGCAGGCTTCAGGTCTGGAGACAAGGAAACCCTCAGAACAACTCCTTTTTACATTTTTCCAGTTGTCACCCCTTTTATCAGGGACAAATAATCTGACTATCTAGGATAATCAGTGATGACACTCTTTTGAAATATACAAACTTGTGGGTATGCTTATGGATATTTTGAACCTATATTGAGAGGAAGCTAATGGGGCTGAGCAATATGGAGTTGAACAACATGAACAAGGATGCAGGGAAGAATAAAGCCTGCTTGGTTCTTAATTACAATGAGAAGGCCACTGTCATTGCAGCTTCAAGCGAGGTATGGAATCATTGTTTAGACAAGGACACCAAGGACATAATTGGGAAGGCACCTAGGATTGTGTTTAGCAAAGGTGTTAACTTAAAAGCAATTATGGAAAGGGTGGAAATCAACTATGTCTAAGTGTGGTAGGTGTAGAGTTTGTAGATTTATTTGTGAGGTACACACCTGGTTGTATTGCATGCCCAGGTCAGTGTAATTGTAATACAAAATGTTTAGTTTATGTGGCTTCTTGTAGTACATGATTCTACATTGGGATGACCACGTAGTGGGTTGCGGATCGAATAAGTGAGCATATACATAATGCGTTGTTTTTGCATAGTTGTTATTGCAAGAATTTTAAAAGTTCTTGTTTTTGTCATTGACAGGGTATATGATGATCAAGGGGTGATATAAGCAACAAGGTGGCCCTCTTAGAAGTTCAATGGCAGGTGAGATTGAATGCCACGAGGTGCCGGGTATCAATGAATGTATATCCATTAAACCAGTGTTAAAACAGAAAGCAAGTTGTATCTAATTTGAAGGGGATGGCATTGTGGCACACTGTATCTATTTTATTCTGTTTAACAGAGTTATCACTTTTAAAGTCTATAGGTTGAGGCATATGCATTTTATTTCATATTAATTTAATTTATTTTATACATAAGTGTATGTGTATATGTATAAGTTATAGCATGTATTTAATTGTTGTGAATTATTTTGTGTTTCAATTTTTCAACATTTTTCAGAACTACACTTGAATGTGTCTTGTACCTTTAATTGTGTTGAGGCAGTGGTGTATTTAAAATGTGATGTCATTATTTAATTAGTTTTAATTATGTATTTATATGTTGATTGTGATGTTCCAACTGACTCTGATGAATAAATTCTCTTGGTTTTCATTGTTGGTCCTTGATTCAGGTTCCTGATTGTTGCCTTTCTTCATTTTACAAACCCTCAGAACAGCCAGATCAAATTTGAACAAGGGATAGAGGGAAGCAAAATGTGCCTATGGGAGAAAGATCCAGAGCTACTTCTCTGACCAAAAAGACCCCAAGTGCCTATGGCAGGGTATCCAGTCCATAACTGACTACAGCCCCGTATCTTCACAACGTGAGGACAACAAGGAATTCCTAAATAAGCTGAATGTCTACTTCAGCAGATTCAAAGAAGAGAACAGAACAACAGTGAAGAAAATGCCCATCGGCCATAATGAGAAGATGTTCACCCTTAACCCAGCTGATGTCTAGAGGACACTACACAGGGTTAAACCAAGAAAAGCAGCTGGGCCTGAGAACTTCCTAGGGCATGTGCTCAGGGACTGCCCATTCCAACTAACAAATGTCCTCACGGATATCTTCAATTACTCTCTGAGTCAGCAAATAGTTCCGAAATGCTTCAAGGACATGACAATCATTCCATTACCAAAGAAGTCTCCACCATCTTGCCTAAATGACTACTGTCATGTAACCTTCACCTCCACAGTGATGAAGTGCTTTGACAGGCTGGTCATGGTTACCATAAGATCTGGGCTGCCTGCTGATCTTGACCCTCTGCAGTTTGCTTACCGAAGAAACCGCTCTATGGCACATGCCATCTTTCTAGAACTCCATCTATCACTGGAACACCTTGAGAATAAAAACACCTACATGAGGAACTATTCATCGACTTCTCCTCTGCTTTTAACAAGGTCATCCCTCTTCATATGGTAATGAAGGTACTCCAACTAGTCATCAACACTCCACTTTGTAACTAGATTCTTGACTTTTTCACGGACAGACCTCAGAAAGTGTGCGTAGGAAATAACTCCTCGAACAGCATCACTCTTAACACTGGAGTCCCACAAGGATATTTACTAAGTCCCTTGCTGTTTACCCTGTTAACACATGATTGTACAGCCAGGTACAATGCAAACCACATCATCAAGTTTGCTGATGACACAACAGTGGTGGGCTTCATCAGTAACAATGATGAAACACCGTATAGAGACGTGGTGGAACAACTGATTACCTGGTGTAGAAATAATAACTTAGCACTAAATGTGAACAAGACAAAAGAGATTATTATGGACTATAGGAATAACTGTAAGGAAAATTCTCCCATCACCATCAGTAAGGAAACAGTGGAAAGAGTGAGAAGCATAAAGTTTCTGGGAGTGCACATTGACGAGGACTTGTCTTGGAACACCAATACACATGCCATAATCAAAAATGCACACCAGAGATTGCACTTTTTAAGAAGGCTGACGAGACCGACTCTCCCATTGACAGTTCTCACTACCGTCTATAGAGGTACTATAGAAAGCATCATGATGAACAACCTTGTAGTATGGTATGGAAGCAGCTCTACCTCTGAGCGCAAATCCCTTAAATGAGTGGTGAAGACAACTGAGAGGATCATCAAGACCAGCTTACCACATATCCATGACTTGTACTTATCCAGATATCTCAGCAGAGCCAGAGGAATAATTATAGACTGCACTCACCCTGCTTACAGACTGTTCCTGCATCTATCATCCAGAAAGTGCTTCTGAAGCATACATTGCAGAACTACGAGATTCTGGAATGGCTTTTTCCCTAATGTCATCAGGCTGCTGAACTCTAGTAATAATTATGTTCCAGCTGGGTCAATAGAAACTGTAGAAGCTTGTCTCAAATTGTGCATTAACCTGGTTACCAGTCTCACCTAATACTTAGTGCAATATTCACCATGACTGTTAACTTATAGGCCATCTAGGGCAGTAGCAATGCCGTAAAATATTTCTTCTTTCAATGCAATGCACTTTGCAAATTTGTAAATTAATAGGGTTGCCACCTTTTCAAATATCCAAACTGGGACATTTTTGGTACAAACATCAGATTTTGCAGGCTGAAACAAACCCACAGCTGGTACAAAGGACATAACTTCACTTTTTTGCCTAAATAAAAGCTTATTCTTTTAGCATTTTATTTGCTTATTCTGTTTCTTATAACATGTAGGTGCTTCAGACACAGAATAACTGTTTTATGTAACTATTACATATAAAATAGGAAATAATTTTGCCCTAAAATCTCAGGACATTTACGATTTTTACAATTTTTTTGCAGGACACAACTGCCCAAAGAGGGACTGTCCCTTGCAAAGTGGGACAGGTGGTAACCCTATAAATTAACCATAGTGCAATACTCTAAGGTCCATAGTGCAATACTCTAATGTCTCATTTTGTGAAGGATCAATGCAGTGTTTTAACCAAGTATCTGTGCAATAGTAAAATCTCATGCAAGTAAATGTTCACTGCGAAAGGTGTTAAAAAATGTGTTTGTAATTATGTGCAGTATTAGTCTACCTGTATATCCATGATGTAATAGATAGGTGTTATATATGTAAATGTACACCTTGGTAATGTAATAGGTGATGCAATAGCTAGGTGCTATATGTGTAAATCTCTGTGAAAATAGTCTATATGTTGTCTGCACATTGAGTCCGGAGACACGTAATTTCATTCAGTTTTTGCATTTGTGTGATTTCTGAATGACAATAAAGTTTACTTTTACTTTGATAATGCAATGTATAAATAGGGAGAATGAAATGTGTTTCAGTACGTACTTTGAAAATAATTAATTTGAATTCCTTTTTTATGAAATGCAACAACTTTGAATTTTTGAATAGGTTAAAATAAAATAACTGCAATGAGCAACTGCAATTAGAATTCCATTCAAACATGAGATAATCACACTGCGAGATAGCAACACACACTAAGTTTAACACCCAAATCAAATTCAGTGACCCAAAAGCCATATGTAAATCTCCTTGGTCTGTACCAACTAATTCACTATCCTATTGCGATAGATAAAGCAACCAAAAGAGGGCATAAACTAGCTGGATATTAGAAAGTAGCCCTTAAAACATCAGCAAAGGTAAATTCTACCAGATTCCATAAGTGACCTCAACACTGCCTGTGTAGTGTGGATACAGGCAAAACCACAAACAGCTACACTCTACACTTCCATTAGATCCAAAAACATTTCAGATAATACATTTTCAGCTCCCTCCTCAAGCAGTGCAATTGCATCACCCCTAAAGACTCTTCCACTAGAGGAATCTATCACATATTTTACCTAAATACTTATACATATTATAAACTTCCTAACACCAAGAAAAGTACATTCTCAAAATGCAAACAAATCCTAAATAATTTGGAACTCAGATAAGCAAGCCCAACCAAATACATTGCCAAATGAAATACAATACAACATTACATGTAAAATGAACTGTCATTTCATACAATCAGCACCCTGTGTCACTGCCAACAAATAGTCAAGCTTCTGGTGTAGTGAACTGACTACATCAAGCATCTTCATCCTGTAAACAGTTCCCATACATCAAGTAAAAAATATTAAAATAAATTAAACGTATCACTCTAGCTACAGATAACCTCTGTGGTGAATACCTAAAATTGCAGAATATGCCTTGGCCTATCCTGCAGCATCAATCAATGTACATCAATCAATACAGATCAATATTTGAATACTATATAGCCGTATTATACCCTATGGAAAAATCTTATATTATCTCATTGCATAAAGGTGGCACCTGAAACTATAGACCCACTGATATTCTTTCACCCTCTTAAAAAATTTGGAAAAATGCATCCTTATATAAATTCTTCAACATCTAATAACTAAAGGCTTAATATGCTCAACACAACATAGCTTCTGTACAGGTCATGGTGAAGAATCTGTGTTACTTACATATCCTAACATTGTTAACCAGCAAAGAAGGCAGGATTAGATTTCAGCCTCTCTCTTCAAATATCTATCAAACATTTGAGGGTTGGCATAATGGTTAAAGTGTTTACTTTACAGACAAAAGGTTTAGGGTTTGATTCTTATCAAGAGAAATTGGCTAGGCTTAAAATGATCCACAAGGATACTGTCTGATATTAGTAAGTGGCTAACATGGTTAACTATTCTTGACAGTAATCTGGACACTGAATCATGAAACTATGTTCAAGGCATACCTTTTTGTTGGCATTATACCTACTTCTCATTTTTTAGTGATCACAGTCAGTGTTACACAAGAATATATACTTGGCTCTGTTCTGTTTTATACATGCCATTAATAAATGACATGCATAAAATAGTAGCTGATACATCATTATGACATGCAGATGACTGTACTATCATTTGCTCAGTAAAATGTATACCTCTGCTACAGTTCATCACACAGCAAACCCTTTAGAGTACAGGAGAATGTAAAGCACACTCAATTTCCTGCAAATGCAAAGAAAGCCAAACTAATGCTCTTTGGTCCTGGATACTCCAAATCAACACACACAGATTTCAGAATAATCTACCTGAATGATATAGAAGTAGAACAAGCCTCTCACATAACACTGCTATTTCCCTGGATGCATATATTGTTCAAAAATGGGAATCACCTAGTTTAGATTCAAGTGACTACCTCCCCGCATATAAAAAGGTCTGTCTTCATCAAGAGGAAGAAGAATGGAGACTGGTCACGTTAATCATGCATATGAGCCTCTTATAAGCAGGCACTAAAAACGTTTTTGTTATACGAGAGAATATTAACCTTTTATATTATGTCAGGAGATAATGAGGCCTGTAAAAGTGGGCACAGCCTCTCATATTACATGTGATAGACTGGAAAAAAAGTTCTGTAATAAAGCTTTCACACCTGGCTCCAAGGAATATGAGCCCCACTGATGCAGACACAGTCTTTCATTTTACTAATAAAGTTTGGTGATAGCCTTGTAAAAGCAGGCATTTTCAATGTTCAAAGTGTAAGTTACTCTGTTAGATGAACCTGATGAAATTCAGGTGAAAGTGTTTTCTGAAATATACTTTTATAGTTGTAGCTCGTAATGTGTTGTCATGTTTTGTTTGTTAGAAGTTAAAAATAAAAATAAAATCTTTTAACTAAGAATGAGGTTCCATAGGCTGCTAAACTGGTAAAGCCTCATGGGTCTTTCAGGAAAATTCAAATAAGGTGCTAACCTCTAAGCTTTGGGGTTGGTTCCTTGTTTTTCCATCTCCCAGATTTTCATCCAATCAGCTCCCATAGACCCTCCTACCATTGTCTGTAACTGCCTTTAAATAACTGACCTGTTAAATGCATTGTATTAGAACAAAAACACTCATCCATCTACCTGTTTAAGTGAACAAACTACCAGAAACTTCAACAAGGTGTCTTTATTCCTCTCACAGGTAAGGTATCAGAGAGAGACAGAGTCTCCTAGTTATGCTAGCTAAAGTGATTTTATCTGGACTTATCCTTTATATTCTGTTTCTTGTTAGTCCTGTCACCCACTGGGTCACAGGTGGGATACCTGACTTTACTCGAGCCTTCTGGATTACCTCTATTTTCAATTCTCAGTGTAGGGTAATATGCCCTTTCTCTGAAATTATGCAGTCTTGGAGTTAGTACAGCTAATTAGCAGGGAGTGTGGGGTGAAGGGGGCTTGCCACTATGCAAAAAATGATGTTTTAAACTATTTTTGTTTTTACAGGTTTTGAATGCACCAAGATTGTTGATCAGTGCATGCATAGTAGTGTATCATAATTTGCAAAGTCAATTTTTAGGTGTCAAGTTTGTAAACATGAGAGTTTGGGTGTTTTGATCATTATCAGCACACATACACATGTATATATGCATATATCTATCTATATATATATATATATATATATATATATATATATATATATATATATATATATATATATATATATATACATATACATATACATGTGTGTGTTTGTGTTTGTGCATGTGTGTATTTATAGGTTTACTATCAAAATCTCAACATTGACAAAAAAGTGTATTTAATATCGAAAGTCGGTGCTGAATTCCTGCATATTAAGTAGGTGAAAATGTCGAATCTGCTGAACAAATTCAGCAGATTCGACATTTTCATCAGATATCGAATATGAAGTCCATACAGGAGCAATGGTAAGTGTAACTCCTACACTGCAATTTACATTTTTGCAGGGGGATAAGCCCTCCTGCACCCCCCTGTGGGGGGCTATGCCCCCCACACGCCCTGCAAACTGTATAGTCCAACTCCAAGATCGCACTACAGTGAGGAAAGAGATAAATTTCCCAATCCACACTGTACCACCCTCTCTAGTCATAACATTGAGTACATATCAGCGAATGCACAGTGGCATTCGCTGATATGGACTCTTGCTCAATTAACATTCAGAAACATGGGAATCGCCCAACTACTGTTCAGCATTCCTGTGTTTGCCAAACCTATATTCTAAATTTTGATAGTAAACCTGTATATATATATATATATATATATATATATATATATATATATATATATATGGATTCCATACATTTGGTCGAATTACACTTAGTCGAAAATAATTCCAGGCATTTCACTTCACTGAAAGCTCACTTGACTGAAAGCTCACTTGGTCGAAGTTCATTTGGTCGAAAATGGAATATAGCCCCTGCCCCACTGCAGTGCAACCCTGGAGTGAAAATATTAAATAAGGGGGGATGTGGGGGGGCACAGCCTCCCACATTGGGGGTGTGGAGGCATAGGCCCCCACATTATGCCAATAGTTTTTACTAAATATATATATATATATATATATATATATATATATATATATATATATATATATATATAAATGCATTTCTAATAGATATACCTTCTTATAATAGTGAATACATTAAAATTATGTGCCAGAAATGGTTTTTAATCAGATTTTTTATATACTAGTTTCCATTTGGAAGTATATTCTTTGTTTAACCATAGAGAAACTGTTTTTAAAGCTGACGATTGTATATAGCCTACTAAATCTGGTAAGCCTATTCCACCTTCTTCCCATTTGTCAAAATGATGTCTTAGGGCAACTCTAGGATTTTTAGGGTACCATAAGAATTTTATTAACCCTTCAAATTGTTTTAAATATGATTTTGTTGGATGTAGCGAGCAAGCTTGTATAAAATACAGAATTTTCGGGAATATAATAATTTTAATTATATAGTCTTTCCTCCATGGTAAAAAATAGCTTATTCCATTTTTGTATGTATTCTTTGATATTATCCAAAATCTCTTTATAGTTTAGTTGCACTTTTGTATCTATGTCACTTGTAATTTTAACTCCTAAGTATTTGATTATATCATTTCTAGGTAGATATTTATGATACTTTTTATTTAATGTTTCTTTGTTCATATTTATTAGTAACATATTGGTTTTATTTTCATTAAATGATAGTCCAGAAATCTTCTTAAATTGTTTTGTTGCTTTCCATAGTTCTTTTAGTGTATTATTATCTTCTTTTAAAGTCAATAAAATGTCATCTACAAATAGTTGAATCTTTAACTCAAGGTCAGGATCTAGTTGAATTCCTTGAATGTTTGGGTTTGCACATATGAAATTTACTAATGGTTCTATTACTAATGCGAATAACAAAGGAGAAAGTGGGCAACCCTGTTTTATACCTTTTGTAATGGTAATAGGCTCCGACAGACAGGATCCTCTTTTAATGTACGCTGAAGATTTATCATAAAGAGGCATTATTAGTGAGGCAAAATTTTTCAAAAATCCATACTCCACCAGTGCAAGCCAAAGGTAATCCCAATTCACAGAGTCAAATGCACTGTTAATGTCTAAGCAAATGACATTCATTTTATTTTTTGTTTTGTTTATGAAATCAATAAGGGACAAAATTCTCTTTATATTGTCATTTGTATTTCTGTTTTTAATGAATCCTGTTCGATCATTCTCTATCAATAACGGCAGTATTTGTTTTATTATGTTTGCATGAACTGTCATAAATATTTTATAATCTATATTTAATAAACTTATGGGTCTATATGAGGTACACTCATCAGGTTTTTTATCTTGTTTCAAAAGCGGTGATACCTGAGTGTATTTCTAAGAAGGAGGGCATTTATTACCTTCTTTAACTGATGTGAACACACTTAGTAATAGATTTAATGCATTATTAGATAGTAGTTTAAACATCTCTGGTGTCATATTATCATTACCTGGGGCTTTGTTTAATTTTAGTTTCTTGAGTTGTGCTTTAGTTTCTGTCATAGTTATGTCTTTATCTATTATTTTTCTGTGCTCATCTGATAGTCTTAGTCTTATATTTTCCTTAAGGAATTTTCTAATACTTCACTTGATTCTATTTTATTTTCTTGACTATTGAGTTTATTAAAATACACTTTAAAGGCTTCTAGAATTCCTTCTAAGTCTAATACTTTTATTTTTTGTCTATGTTGTATATTTATTTTATCTGATTTGCCTTTATCATGCTTTTTGCCCTGTTAGCTATTCTCCTTTGATTATTTTGGATTCATAGAGTAAGTGCAGAGTTTGACCTTCTCTAGACTAATTATTGTTTTATGGTTCAATATCTCTAAGTATTTTTTGTTGAGGCCTTCTAATTCTTTTTCTGAAGCTAAGCTGCTGTTATGAATATCTAATTTCATTATGTCTAGTTTAGTTTGTAGTTCTACAAGTTGTTTATTCCAATGCATTTGTTTCTTTTTATATCAGCCTACCACCTTCCCATGTAAATATGCTTTCATTGCATTATATATATATATATATATATATATATATATATATATATATATATATGGTTCTAGGACGGAAGATCGAAACAGACAAGACCGACACCGACTTCACCGACGCGAAAACACGAATGATCGACACTACAAACCACAGGTAAGGTGTTTAAAATTCGCTAATCAAGCCTACCATGTTCAGGTAAGGTGGCAGTGTTATGCATGTGTTAAGTTTAAACCCCTTACCTGAACATGGTAGGCTTGATTAGCAAATTTTAAACCCCTTACCTGTGGTTTGTAGTGTCGATCATTTCCGTGTCGGTGTTTTCGCGTCGGTGAAGTCGGTGTCGGTCTTGTCTGTTTCGATCTTCCGTCCTAGAACCATATATATATATATATAGTTTACCAACATAATGTTGAATGTTGAATTTCATAATTTCTTATAGTCATTTGGTTGAAAAATAATATCTCAACCCAAAACATTGAATTATCAAAATGTCTACAATCATTTCATTGAAAAAGCAATGAGATCAGCCCTACTATTTTGCATGGGGGTTACGCCCCTCTGCACCCCCCCACTTAAATATATCAACTCCGAGATCACACTACAGTGCAGAAATGGGCAAATTCTATACTTTCGACATTGTGTGTTTAGACTAATTTTATTTCAACATTTTGATCATTCAATATAGTGTGTTCAACCAATTCAGTTTCAACCATTTAACATTCAACATTATGTCGGTAAACCTTTCTCTCTCTCTCTCTCTCTCTATATATATATATATATATATATATATATATAGGTCTACTACCCGAGATCGAAATTACACTATTGCAAAATCCAGTAGTAGATGCCCACTAACGTGAAAGTGCACTTCACCGAAAGTGCATTTTCACGAACACCACTAGAACGAATGGGCAATGTCCACCACTGTGGTGAAGTAGTCACGGACATTAGGGTTAGGGCTTGGGTCAAGGATAGTGGATAGCCTTAGTAGGTATCCACTATCCTTAACCCAAGCCCTAACCCTAAGGTCCGTGACTACCACACCACAGTGGAGGACATAGGTCTGTGACTACTGCACTGTGGAGGACATACAATTTCCTCCACTGTGGTGCAGTAGTCATGGACGTTAGGGTTAGGGCTTGGGTTAAGGATAGTGGATAGCCCTACTAGCTATCCACTATCCCTAACCCAAGCCCTAACCCTAAGGTCCGTAACCATTTGCTCAAGTGGTGTTCGCGAAAGTGCACTCGTGAAGTGCACTGTACAGTGCATCTACTACTGGATTTTGAAATAGTGTAATTTCGATCTCCAGTAGTAGACCCATACAAATATATATATATATATATATATATATATATATATGTGTGTGTGTGTGTGTGTGTGTGTATGTGCGCGTGTGTGTGTGTGTGCGTGTGTGTGTGTGTGTGTGTGTGTGTGTGTGTGTGTGTGTGTGTGTGTGTGTGTGTGTGTGTGTGTGTGTGTGTGTCTGCTACCTCATCTGTGAGGTTTAAATCTAGAAATGTTTACATCTTTGCAGTATAGTATTGTTTAAACTCTTTAAGGTTTGCTATATAGGCTGGAATTCTTATGATTATATGTTTTCTCTTAAAGTTAAAATCTATTCCTAAAGTTATTGCATTATGGTCTGAGAAGGGGCAGGTGATTGATTTGACTTTGCTTATTTTTGTGGTAAGATCTTTAGTTATATACACTCTGTCTATTCTGGAAAAGGTGTTTTGTTTATGTGAGTAATATGTGAATATCATTGAATCTTGTTCAGCATATGTGTTAATGCCCATTAAGTCATATGAGTCAGTAAACTCTGAAAGTAATTTTGATAGTAGAGTTTTCTTGTGTGTATTTTAAGCATTTGTGTCCTCTTCTTTCATTATACAATTAAAATCTCCTACAGTTATTGTATTACCTTTGGAATGTTGTATTATGTTCTCTAAATGTTGTTTGGCTGCCCTGACACCCAGTCCTGGTATCCAGGTGTTGTTTACCAGGGTATAAGCCAATCCATTTATTAATATTGACACTAAACAAAACATTCCTGAGTTATCATTGACTGTATTTATGACCTTGGGCATCAAGGTAGTCTTTCAACATAATATTGCTACACCTCTTTGCTTTTTATTATTTTCTGAACTTGCTAGGTAATGAGTAATTATGCATATTAATCTTATTAATGTCTCGTAATCCACGATGGTGCAGCGGTACCATTGTTGCCTCACAGGAAGAGGTTCTCCCGTTTGATTCTCGGCTGGAGTGCGGGGAGTGCCTTCTGTGTGGAGTCTGCATGTCCTCCCCGTGGTTGGATGGGCATTCGAAAGACATGTGTAAATGGGCGTGCCTTCATTGAAGGTTGGACGTCGAGCTGGCACCTCAGCGTTCGTGAAAATCTACTGCCAATCATTAGCGGACCAGAGTTCCGCTGTGGCGACCCCTAACCGGGAAAAGTCAAAAGACAAACAACAACAACAATCTTATTAATGTCTTGCTTTTTAAGATGTGTTTCTTGTAAAAATACTACTTGCGCTTTACATAGCTTAAGATATCTTTGTAAGCTTTCTCTTTTACAGCTGTCATTTAAGCCATTGACATTGATAGAAATGCATTTCACAGTTGGACTAACTATACCTTTGTATTTAACCATTGTCCTGTTTTTGTGTTTGTACATAACCTTGTATGTGTGCTGAAAACTTTTTATTATTCATTTAATTTATGTTATAAATGCATTGCATAGACATCCATTTAAAAGTTACAAATAAAAACTGTTTGTGTAAAAAGTGTTTTTAAAAATATAAACAATTAATCATTCCGTTCATAGGAGAAAACATCCCATCCTTGAAAGGGTTCGCCATTCAAGTGACCCCTCTTATCCCTATTCATCTTCCCTCAGCTTCCCCAACAACAAATATAACTAAAAGCATCAAATTCTTATTGCTTGTGTACTGTCAAACTTCAACCATTGAACTGTATAATATTCAACTAAATACTATTACAGAGATTGTTATATGATGTCACTGCTCAGTAGTTAAATAAAGTAGTGTAACCAACTTTAAATACAACATTGTTCTAGTATATGCATCTTATATTTTATCTCACTGTATTATTTAATGTCCTTCAACCAACATCTGTTTTCAGTGTAGCAGTATCTATTGTATAGTGTCAACATTTTATTTAGACAACTATGTATAACATAAGCAACACTTTTATATAGTACATTCATCTGTTGAGTTGAATTCTTTAGATCTTTAGATTTAGGTCTGTTTATATTCATATTATAGGCTTTCATAATGTTCTTGTTTAATAGATAAGTTATATACAATTTTGGTGATATTTTATACTTTAGATAGTGTCAGCAATTAATACGAATTTATTAAGGTTTCATCTGATTCATGTACTCTCTTACTTTTAACTTTTCTTGTACCTTGTTTTTCTCTATGAAGCATAAGAGAATCCTAAGCATTTCATAAATAATATCTGAACTAAACCTATATTCTAAATTTTGATAGTAAACACATTGGTATTGCTGTATGTCTTGTTTAACAATTGAACTTAATCTAGTCATCTTCGTAGTTAATGACTATCTGTGGACTGACATCAGACTTGTTCATGTTTATCACATATGAGTCTCATTTCTTATTTACCAGTCTTGTTAAGTAGGCTGAATCTTATAATGCTTTCATGACATTTATATCCTACCATACTACTTGCTAGTTGGGTTCGGAGCCGATCCTCGGCTCCGACTCGGCCATCTTCAAAAGCTTGAGAGCTGCTTACTGGCTCGAGGCCCCCCTATATCCCATGATGCCTGGTGCTAGATACCCGGATCTCATTTGTCGCTTCTGCTGCGAGGTTGTTCTACTGGCTCAGGTCGTATAAAACTTTATTATTATTGTATTTTTCTTGTCACAAAACTGTTAGTTTTTAGTGTAGAATTAGTCTTTAGATAAAACTGTTGTATTGTAGTTAGTTTTCTCCAAATCCTGATTACTTCTCCTCAAGAAACTCATTTAAGTTAGAGAGTTTCCCCTCCCCCCTTCTCTTCCTTTCCTTACTTCAAAAAGGTTTTTCCATTTTAGTTAGAGGATAACCTTTTCTCTCTATCTCCTTTAAAAAAAAAAAAAAAAATATATATATATATATATATATATATATATATATATATATATTTTTTTTTTTTTTTTTTTCCTTAGTATCACTGTTAGTGTTTAGTGATAGTTATCTATAGTGTTTGTAGAACTGCTTGTAGTTTTTGGTTGTGGTAGCTGTAGTCTGCAATTTTTAGTGGTTAGTACTTTAACCTTTCTGTGTGTGTTTCTTGTGCTTGGTTTTCCTCCAGGATGTCCAAGGATCCTAAGCCATCCGGATTCAAGAAGTGTGACTCATGCTGTCAGAAGATGTCTCTGACAGATGGTCACACTTCTTGTGTTTATTGTCTGGATGCCATGCACCTGCAGGACTCTTGCTCGATTTGCCATGCTTTCAGTCCAAGAGTCCTGCAGGAGTGCAAAAACAAATTGATCCTGAGGGGTTTGGTTAAGCCCCAAGATTCACCGGCGAAGGCTCAGCTTGTGAAATCTTCCTTCGGCTCCCAGTTCGGAGCCATTGTTGGGTGAAGCCATACCATCCATCTCGGCTCTGGCTGGAACCGATGTTCCTCCCTCCCAGTCGGTTCCAACACGTTCTTTGGAGCCGTCTGAGAGTCAAAAAAGATCCAGGTCTCCTTCTCTGGAGTCGATACGTTCGGCTCAGAAATCGCCTCTGCTCCAGTCGGAGCGTAGTCATCACTTATCCCACTCTTCTCGGTCTTGAAGACTTTCGGACCATGACTTGAAAAGAGCGGTCAGTAGGCTGCTAAAATCGCAGACCCTAGCCAAAATGTTGTCCAGCCCCCTCATCAGGTGTTGGCTCCATCCACATCTGTAGATATTCCTCCTCCGACTCATCGGAGCCGGAGTTTGTTGGGGTTCGAGTCGTGGAACCGTCAGCTCTGATACCTTCTCCTTCAGTTCCATCGTCGGCTCCTATCCCTTCCATGGTACCGTCCCTGGAAGGATCTGGGTGCTGAGACTCCCTTGTCAGCTCCGAGGGGGTGAGTGGCATCGGACCCTTGTCCGACCCCGCTGTCCCACTCGGGGCTTCGGCTCAGGTGAGCTTGGCTCCCACATCTGCCTCGGAGCCATTCCCCTTGGTGCAGAGAGGGGTTCTGGTTTCTTCGGAACTGGATCCCTCTCTGGTTCTGGGCAGGGACGCCTTTGAGGTGATGAGGAGTGTACTGGCCCCCGAGTCAGTCCCACGATCGACCCCATCGGCTCCTCCCCTTAGGGTGCCTGCGTCAGCCTCTGCCCCTTTTCCAGACCCCAAGCATGGGGATCCAGCACTCCAGGACACCCCTTTGGGTGTATCCTCCTCTTCCAAGGCCTCCCCTGATCATTCAGAGGAGCCACCTCGCAAGACAAAATGTAAGAGGAAGCATGTTGACTCCCCCGAGTCTGTCACATCAGATACCAACTTAGAGGAGTTGGAAGGGTCCCCAAGATCCCCCTCTGAAGATGTCTCCTTCTCAGACATCCTTGAGATGCTTAA
Organism: Protopterus annectens; assembly: GCF_019279795.1. Lineage (NCBI taxonomy): Eukaryota > Metazoa > Chordata > Ceratodontiformes > Protopteridae > Protopterus > Protopterus annectens. The sequence goes on from NC_056743.1 coordinate 1,077,861,916, forward strand.
GCAGAGGGGGAACTGGACTGCCCTAAGACCTTCCAAGGATGAGTCGGTATTCCTGGATGTGTTTGGATCCCGACCTTCCACCTCCTGGGTGTCTTCGCCTTTCGACCCACTGATGTCTGTGGTGGCTCAGAAGGCATGGTTAGCTACAGACACAGTGGAACCGACCCCTAGAAGACCTGCCAAATTCATTACTGCACCACAGGACAAACAGTTCTTGACCAAAGGTGTCCCCGTTGATGCCATGGTGGTAGCGGCGGCCACAAAGAAGGAGTTGGCAAAAACTTCTTCATCTGTCCATCCCCCTAACAAGCAGTCCAGGATGATGGACAGATATGGGAAGCAGATATTCTCTTCAGCGACCTTTTCCATGAGGTCCCTGAATTACCTGTGCCACTTTACCCGTCTTCAGAGGGATCTCCTGAAAGAGCTTGGAGATACCTTCCAAGATCCATCAGCTGAGGGGGCCTGGGCTAAGGCAGCATCCCAGCTAGCGACTCTTAATTCAGTGGTGAACTCCTCCATGAGGCTTATTTCGTATGCAGCTGATGGTGCGAGTAGAGCCGCAGGCACAGGCATTGCCCTAAGGAGGCAAGCTTGGATGCGGCTATGTAACTTTGCGGAACCTTTCAGAGCGTCTTTCACCAACACCCCTTTTGATGGTTCCTCTCTCTTTGGATCACTGGTGAAGGATACCCTTACCAGGTGTGAGCAGGAAGGCAAGACTCTCTCTGCTGTAGGAGTCCATTTTTCCACTCCTTCCAGACCATATCCCAAGGGTCAGAAGAGTGGAAAGATGTGGTTCTGGAAATCCCAGGGAGCCTTGCCGGACACACATGGTGAGTTCCTATCCAGGGGCAGAGGATGGAACAATAATAGATGCCGCCCTTGTGGCAGAGGGGGTCCGCAAAATCAGGGCAGCAGAGAATCCTTCTCTGAGAAGCCCTTCCAGCATCCCTGAATGGTTGCCCAGCTGCCCACCTCTGGAGGCAGTCGGTGGAAGATTATCGCTGTACCCAAGAGCCTGGCAAGACATAAGACAAGACAAATGGGTACAGTCCATTATATCCGGAGGCTACCGAATTCCCTTTGTTTGCACCCCCTTAAGGTCAAACAAGTCCCTTCCAGACGTTCCACCCAATCTAAGGGACCAAGCAGTTCAAGAAGTCTCAAAACTGCTAAGAAAAAGGCCATCCAGCAAGTCCCAGCAGACCAACAAGGATCCAGAATTTACTCAATGTTCTTTTTGGTACCAAAAAAGACAGGGGACTGGAGACCCATTCTGGATCTCAGCAGACTGAACAGGTCTATACAAAGAACGAAGTTCCGGATGGTCACGTTACAGTCCATTTTGCCCTTCCTGGGTCAGGACAATTGGATGTGCTCTATAGATCTTCAGGATGTGTACTACCACATCAAAATGGACAGACGCTCAAGAACATTCCTTCGCTTCTGGCTGGGAGCCAGCCATTATCAGTTCAGAGCTCTGCCCTTTGGTCTCACCACAGCCCCCAGGGTGTTCACTAAATGTATGGCAGTAATTACAGCTCACCTGAGATGGCAAGGATTCCAGGTGTTTCCAAATCTAGACGACTGACTCCTCACTGCTACCACCAGGCATCACCTTCTGCAAGCCAGAGACTGCACTATCGACACTTGCTCCAGGATAGATATCACAATAAATTTCAAAAAGTCTGCATTGTCACCCTGTCAATCTATCATCTTTATAGGTGCAAATTTAAATACCAAAGACATGTCAGCGAGCCTCCCACCAGACAGGGTATTAGTGATTCACCAGCATGTGAAGATTTTATTAGCATGCAAAAGAATTCAAGCCAGGTTTGTCCTTCAAACTCTGGGTCTCAAGGCAGCAGCGATCATACTTGTCCCTCTAGCTTGTTTTCACATCAGGATTCTCCAGTGGCTTCTTTTCACCCAATGGTCCTTCCAGCAGCTTCCCATGTCTTACATGATTATGATCACACAAGCATGCAAGAAGCACCTTGCGTGGTGGATGGTCTCCACATCAGTGCCCCATGGCAGACCATTTGTACTCCTCCCTCCAGTTGCTATGGTGACCACAGATGCCTCCCTGATCGGGTGGGGGGGCATTATCAGGGCAGAATAGTCCAGGGCACCTGGCAACCTCACGAGTACCATCTGCACATAAATGTCTTGGAGATGAGGGCCATGCTCTTAGCATTGCAGGCTCTTCAGGACTCTCTTCCTACCGGAACCATTGCAGTTCAAATGGACAATATGTCTGTAGTGTGGTACATCAACAAGCAGGGCGGGACCAGGTCCTACCCCCTATGTCGAGAAGCACTCAGACTCTGGCAGTGGGCGATCTCTTCCCAACGGTTTCTGATTGCAACACATATCCCTGGGAGGTCCAACATCATAGCAGACAGGCTGAGCAGAGCAATTCTCATGCCTCACGAGTGGTCTCTGAACCAGGTAGTTGCAGACCAAATCTTCTGCAAATGAGGCCAACCTTGCTGCGACCTTTTTGCAACTCCCTTCAGCAGCAAGTGCAGCAATTTCTTCTCTCTCCTTCCACTTCCTGGGCATTCCCCCAGGGACGGTCTAGTCCACGATTGGCCTCAGGGACTTCTTTATGCATTTCTTCCTTTTCCCCTAATCCCAAATCTAATTCAGAAAGCTACCGTATTGGGCTGCAAAATGATCTTCATTGCTCCTTACTGGCCTCGACAAATATGGTTCCTGTTCCTGCATCGCCATCTTCTCGAGCAGCCTTGGACTCTGGACCTAGTTCCAGACCTCCTGATTCATCAATCGGGTGGGCTGCACCAATCCCTACGCTGTCTCCAGCTCACAGCTTGGTTGCACCACTTCCAACTTTAGCCAGGCTTCCAGATATCTCCCTCTCTGTGCACAAAACCATTTTGTTATCACACAAGTCTATGACTTGAAAAACTTAAGCTAGTAAGTGGAAATGTTTTTCTTCCTGGGCAGAGGCTAAAAGTATAGACCCCTTTTCAGCCCCTGTACACCACATTTTGGAATTTCTTGCAGAACTCTTCCATACTGGGTCTGCTTCCGCTACAATTAGAGTTCAGTTAGCTGCAATTTCAAATTTTCACATTGGCCTGTCGGAAAACAATATCATGTCTCATAAGCTATGTAAAGCCTTTCTCAAAGGAACCACTCTGCTCAGGCCCCCAGTGAGAGATCCTCCACCACTGTGGGATCTAAATTTGATTTTAGCTTTTCTAATTTTGCCCCCTTTTGAACCTGCAGCTTCTTGTTCCTTGAAGTTCTTATCTTGGAAAACCCTTTTTCTGGTAGCTATTACTTCATCCAGAAGAGTTTCGGAACTCCAGGCTCTTTCTATCTGTCCCCCATACCTCGTGTTCCATAATGACAGGGTTGCTCTTAGGACTAATCCTTTCTTCCTTCCTAAAGTTTTTTCAGGAAGTAACTTGAATCAGTCCATAGACCTTCCTGTGTTTTTTCCCAACCATTCCAACAGGGCAGAATATAATAGAACTAAGGACATTAGAAAATCGGACCAACCTTTCCTGTCTTATGCAGTCGGTAAACAAGGTCTTCCAGTCTCCAAAGTAACCTTATCCAGGTGGTTGACTTCTGTCATCACATTCATATATCAACTGAGGAATAAAGAATTGCCAGTTAAACCAAAAGGTCACTCCACCAGAGCTTTAGCTACTTCGGTGGCCTTTCAGGCTAGGTTGCCCATGGAATCTATTTGTGCTGCGGCTACATGGGCCAACCCACATACTTTCATTTCGCATTACAAGTTGGATTTGGTTTCCAGGAGCAGAGCTGATTTTGGTTCCACTGTTCTGAAGAGTCTTTTCCTGTGAGCCACTCAGGATTTTAGGTGCTAAGGACACTGTCCTAACCAGCAAGAATGAAGGCAAGATAGACAACTTAACATAAAGAAGTTATGTACCTATCATAACGTTCCATGTTAGTTGTCTTCTTCTCGCCTTCTTTCTTGCGTCCCACCCTCCATCCCTCTATCCTAGTGGACCGAGAAGAGTTCTTCTTGATTTTTCACTGGCTGAGTCTTCTCTGGCTATTCCTTTCTGACTAGTAGTCTCTCCAGTCGGATTTATGTATTCTAGGATAGGATTCCTTTATTATTATTATTATGTCTGCAGTTAGACTTACCAAACGAGATCTGGGTATCTAGCGCCAGGCATCATGGGATATAGGGGTGCCTCGAGCCAGTAAGCAGCTCTCGAGCTTTTGAAGATGGCCGAGTCGGAGCCGAGGATCGGCTCTGAACCCAACCAGCAAGAAAGAAGGCGAGAAGAAGACAACTAACATGGAACGTTATGGTAGGTACATAACTTCTTTTTTTTTAAAGTTATATCATTTTATATTTCCTAGACCATTCACACTAGAGTCAAAAGCAGTATAGCACTGTGTTATTAAACTATTAAAGCCTGAAAGCATGTATGGTAATTCCATATTTCATATGTTAAGACAAGATGTTAAAACAGTTGTTTGATATTTGTCTTATTTTATATTTTTAATATTGCATTATTATAAATAATAAAAGGCATTTACCTTGTCATTCATACCAGAGTCAAAAGCAGTATAGCATTCTGTTATTAAGCTATTAAAGCCTGAAAGCATGTATGGTAATTCTATTTTTCATATGTTAAGACATAGCAAGTTAGTAATACTTGATCTAGTTATTAAAGCAGTTCTTTGATAATTGTCTTATTTTAGATATTTAATACTGCATTAGTATAAATAATAAAAGGCATCTTCCTTGTCATTCATACCAGAGTAAAAAGCAGTATAGCATTGTGTTATTAAACTATTAAAGCCTAAAAGCATGTATGGTAATTTCATTTTTCGTATGTTGACAGCAAGTTAGTAATACTTGTTCTAGATAGTAAAGCAGTTCTTTGATATTTGTCTTATTTTAGATGTTTAATAATGTATTAGTTGTTGTTGTTGTTGTTGTTGTTGTCTTTCTGCTTTTCCTGGTTAGGGGTCGCCGCACCGGAACTCCTGTCCGCTAATGATTGGCAGTAGATTTTGATTAATGCCGAGGTGCCAGCTCGATGTTCAACCTTCAGCGAAGGCACGCCCATTTACGCATGTCTTTCGAATGCCCATCCAACCACGGGGAGGACATATAGACTCCACACAGAAGGCACTTCCAGCACTCCAGCCGAGAACCGAATGGGAGAACCTCTTGCTGTGAGGCAACAACGCTACAGCTGTACCACAGCGGATGTTAATAATGTATTAGTATAAATACTAAAAGGCATTTACCTTGTAAATGAGATTGTTTCCAAACAGAACATATCACCCAGTTCACTTTTATATTACATGGTGGTTTTGTTGTAAAATCTGGATCTATCTAACTAGTTAAACATTTGAATGAGTACTTCTACTCTAATATTTGTTTAAACATCTTTAGAGTTTCATCTTTATTTGTCTCTCCACTTCTTCTTCTTGTCATTTGTTTTCCATTCCATTTTCTCAGCATGGCATTTCAAACCCAAAGAACTCTAATCCATTTCTTCTATCTTGTCTAAGACTTTATTAGTTGATAGATGAGTTACTGCTGTTTCAATTGAATCAGATATATTTGGGCCATCGCTGAAGAAGATTTTAATTCTTGCTGGAAAAAGAAGATGTACTTTCAGTTGCCTTTTTTTTTTAAGTTCTTTTATTAGTGGCAAACACTCTTTTCTTTTGGCCATCACCCCAGATGAATAATTATTATCAAACCGGATTATGTGCTCTCTAGATTTGATCGGGGAATTAGACCAGGCAGTTTTTAATATAAATTCTTTATCTTGAGATGAAAAGAGTATGACTGTAACTGACCTGGGACTGTTTGTTGTTTTGTTTGATGCTGAGACTGGCTTTAGGGATCTGTGAGCTCTCTCAATCCCATAGGAGAGAACCTCTGGAAGCTTTAAAACCATATTACTACCCTCAGTTCCTTCTGGTATTCCAGAAATTCAGAGATTGATGCATCTGGATCTATTTTCTAGATCTTCAATTTTGTCCGTTAGTGAAATATTTTGTCTATTTAGTATGTCAGTATGTTTTTCATAGTCAGAAATTCTGTTTTCTACATCAGCTAATGTTTCTTCCATATTTTCTGTCTTCAAGTTCTGTTGCATGTCAATTCCTGTAGTTGTTGGATTTGCTTTTTGCTATTCTCTTCAAAAGTATCCAGTTTCTTGTTCATTTTATCAAATTTCAGTGACAATTCCTGCATTGTTGTTAATAATGATTGTAAATCCTTCTTCATTGTTTGGTCAGACATAATATTTTTGTGAAGCTTGTCTTTTCTATGGTCCTGAAGCTTTCTCTTCAGGTTTTAGACAGGAATATTTGTAGAAAATGCTAACAAAAAAAATGTATGTAGACTTCTTATACCATTAGTTGTGATATTCCAGTAAAGTTGAACTGTCCACAGCCAATATTTAAATTTTTTTCCTGTCAGAAATAGATTTTAAGGACAGAGCTGAAGAAAGATGCTGCCACTCAGTTCACATGCTGGCCACCCCCCCCCCCCCCATTATAATCCTAATGTCTTCCCTCCCTTGAGTTTATTGTTTGAATCCCTGATTTTTTATTTTTCTTCCTCTGTGGCCTTGTAACCTTTTAGTTGTAATTTCCTTAACTGGGAATAAAGTTGCTGCCCTTCCCTTCCTTTGATCATTGGCTGTTGGTTAGTCCATTTACATTCCAGCTAAGTATTTTAAACATCTCCATTTTCAACAATTTATCACATTTCCTTTATTGTTTCTTTTATTGCTTCCATTCCCCTTCTGTGAGGTTATTTCTGCTTTTATACTCAAGATAACATACCTACACAATGACACATCCATATCAACATTAACCTTATTTCAAGTGCATGACAAAATAATGCTTGAGCAAAATTTATGATAAACATCATTAACCAGCTAATGAATAATTGTTCTCTCAAGGCCTGGGTATTTATCGCTCTAAACAGGCTCCATGACTTTGATCTCAAGCTACCCTGATTTGTGGTATTGCCTAGAATCTCATTGAAATCACCAGTGTTGCACTTCCCCTTAAATAGCCAATATACTTGGTTAGTCCCTTTTCCCCTTCCATGCACATAACATTGTTCAAGAGCTTTTTGGCATTTGCTTATTGACCCTTTGGCTTAGTGGTTTATATCATTTGTATGCTCTTGTCCTAAAAGGTCACATGCTGCTGGGCTGCAGAGCATTATTCCCCTGCAGAAATACTGGCAGATTATTAGTAATAACATCTGCAGAAATAAAATAAAATGACAACTTACATTTTTTAGTATTTGACTCATTTATCATACTCCTTAGCAGTTCACGGGAGTATCTCATGCATAGAGTGATGCTGTTCTTATGCCTGTAGTCCCTTTTATCAAGGTTAGTCAGTGCCAGTGTCTGTTTGCTTCCAGCATAACTCTTTGGCTGTGTTGAACTGCTCTTTTAGGACCTGGTATCTTTCAAGTAAAGGGAAGATTCTATTCCTGATGATCCAGTTTTACCCAGTTTATGGCTCCTAGGGGCAAAAGGATGGCATGGATTTCTGCCTATGCTTCATTATCTCACAGATTGCCCCTCTCCATAAAAGACATAGGCACTACCCCAGGTGTGAATTTACAATTCTCTGTCCATTGATCCAAAATGTATTTGAAGAGGGCAAGGGAGAACTCTGCTTAATGTGTGTAGAAATCTGTTCCAAAGAAGGGGCAATCTCTGAGACACATACAGTATCTGTCTCTCCAGCATGTTTTGTTTGAGTCACTGACTAAGTTTAGATCCCTAGACTGGCTGGTCCTCTTGCTGTTTGACTTGTAGATGTATAGCAGCTCAATCAGGGCTGGATTTCTTTGTGCCTTGTTGGCCAGGCTTAGGTTACCCCTTAATAGCTGGTAGGAAGGAGAGTAAAGGTATAGGGCTTTTATTCTATCCCATACCTCTCAACTGTCCAGATTTTTGTCTTATATTTTTGGTTTATTCCCCATAAAGTTTATGTTTTTCTGGCAAATCACTGAGGATTGAAGTCAATAATTACACACATTTCAGTTTCAGACTTTATATCCTTCAGAAATGCATGCCAACTCAAGACCTGCTATTCTAGCAACTATCTAAGTATTTTCTTTGTGAGGAACCTCTGAGGACACTCCAACTGCTGTAAGTGCCTAGTCAAGTATATAATAGCACATTGTACTTGATTTTTGGTCTAATGAATGCTGAGTATGCTGGGACTATAATTTCCTTGGATCTTGATGCCTTATCTTTACTTATACATTGTGCCATATAGAAGGACTTCCTCATCACTGTGGACACATGATAATCAAAGTTAAGGCTACTGTCTATCTGTGTACTGAGATCTCTCACATCTGAGTCTAATCTTAGGGGTATGCTACTGATGTAATTTGCAATGGAAGTTGACTTCCAAACAGGTATGATAATGCATTTTTTGTGTTTAGTTTTAGGACATGGTTCTAAAATCAATCATTTGGCTGATCTAGATCCTCCTGAATGATATCTACATCACTGGGGGATTCAATGATTGTCCACAGCTTGCAGGCATCAGCAAACTTTGTCATCCAGAAGCCTTCCACATTAGCCTTGACTTCATTAAACTATATTTTGAACAGGAGTAGTCCAAGCACTAATCCCTGTGGCACACCACTAGTAATTGCCCTCTTGCTGGATCTGGATTCACCCACTTTAGCCACATTTGTCCTGTCCATTAGGCAGTTGGCTATCCATCTGGGGATGTAGAGATTTATGAATGCAAAAAACACTCCCCTGCAAGTACGGCAGTGCATGGCTAAAAATCTTCAAATCCCATCAAAAAGAAAAAAGCCAGCACAGTAGTGGTGTGAGAATAATCATTTAATAAATATAGCAAAAAAACAGACCGGTTTCGGCAATCCAAACTTTGCCTTCCTCAGTGTGAAAAATAACTATAAATAGCCATATTATATAGGAATGGTAAAGACAATATCACAACATGATTGGCTGGTCACAATTGCTCATTGAGTCCTGGTGGAAATAATCCACCTAATCTAATTATCCATCTTTTTTCTTTCTGATTAAGAATAGTATGCCAGCCAATCTGGTTACCACTATTACCCCTAATAATGTCAATAATAGTAAATCTAAAAGAAGCAACCATTGTTGTGGCTTCACTGTTTTCAGCAATGCGGTGGAAAGCTACGGGTTGGGTTAAGGTAAGTGTGTGATTGCGCGGACGTTCAGGTTAGGGCGTGGGTTGGGTGAGTTAGGGTTAGGGTGTGGGTCAGGTAAGTGTGCGATTGTGATGGACATTAGGGTTAGGGGCGGGTTAAGTGAGTTAGGGTTAGGGCGTGAGTGAGGTGAGTGTGCAATAGTGACAGAATTTGGGGTTAGGGGCGGGTTAAGTGAGTTAGGGTTAGAGCATGGCTGAGGTAAGTGTGCGATAGTGAGAATTTGGGGTTAGGGGGGGTTGAGTGAGTTAGGGTTAGGGCGTGGGTGAGGTGAGTGTGCGATACTGACAGACCTTAGGGTTAGGGTCTGGGTTAAGGTAAGTGGATAGATAGTAGTGTATATGCAGTGTAGTGTAGGGTTAGATGTAGCTTTTAAGTGTATGTGTGTGGATTGCTGCTTTTTCGTGTGCTTGTGGTGTGTGTGTTTCTCGGAACAGCAAATTTTTTCCCTGGGAAAAAATTTGCTGTTTTGAGGGTTCGATATTTTTAGGGTCTGGGTTTTGCAGTTCGATGTCATGGCATTCGATAATGAACCATTTTGACCCGTTATAATCTACGTTATAATCTATGATATCCATTATAACCAACCCCCTCCTCGCTTGTCAGGTAGGTGCTAAGTGAGTTGTTACAAATGTCTCTGAATAGTCTCCTTTTATCCTCACCAATATTCGTTTTGTATCTAAGTTCCCTGTTATTTAACAATTTTCTAATGTCATGTTCACAAAGTTTTTTGTAAAGCATTATTGTCGGTGCAGTAGGGGATTTTATAAACTGGGTCTTTTGAACTTCTCTGTGTCTCTTACACCAGTGTCAAGGTCTCCCAGTAAAACTTATAGGTTTAATTTCCTAGTATATAGCTTTAAATCAATCAAGGTTTGTACTAAATTCCCTCTTGTAGATGGTACAAATGCCTATATGCATCATGCAGCATGCCAGACCTACCTATGTGTATTCTGTAGGTAGCATGATGCACATGTATAAGTGCATTCTGTAGACAGCATGATATACCTGCCTAAGTGTGTTCTATAGTCAAGATCCATCTGCCTAAGTGCATTCTATAAGTATCATGATATACCTGCCTAAGTGCATTCTATAGTCATCAAGATACATCTGCCTAAGTGCATTCTATAGGCAGCACAATACAATATGGATAACAGTGCTGCTGTTACATACTAAATATCAGGACAAATATGAATAGTTCTATGAAATGAAAAGGAGCAACATTATTGTTTACCATATCAAAGACTAAAGACAATCATTTGTACTGTGTTGGAGGGAAGCCTTCTAGCTTATCAGTGAGAGTGGTAAGCACTAGGCAGCCTATCTACCACAAGAGGAGTGGTTTCTGGCCCAAAAATTGTAGTTTATTGACAGTTTGAGCAGTTTCCCCATCTCTTTCAACCTTCTGGTTTAAAAGCCCGCTTTTGCTCTTGTTTCCCGCTTTTCCTGTAACTAGTCTAGTCCAGATACAGACTTGCTGTTTCCAGGACTGTTTGTAAGCTTCTGAGCCCCCCAAGCCTTTCTGTGTTGTAAAGAACCCTTCTAGCTTATCAGTGGTAGTGGTGAGCACTAGGCAGCCTATCTACCACAAGAGGAGTGGTTTCTGGCCCAGAAATTATAGATGTTATGTAGTCAAATCTTGCCTTCATTCTTACCCGTGGGTTCGGAGCCAAACCTCGGCTCTGACTCAGCCATACTCTAGCTTGAAGTCTTCAATTGGCTCGTGGCTAAGAGGTATGCCATCATACAACAGGTTTATTCCCCAGATCTCGTTTGTCGCTCGTTAAGCTCAGACATGGTCTCGCTTTTGGCCGTGGCTAAGTATATTGTTTAAAAAAGTTTTATAAATTGTTGACTTGTTGCTAAAAAAGCTATTTTCATAGATCTGTGTGTGGTAGTGGTGTTTTACTGCCTTTGTTTGTTTCTCTTGCTGTTTTTTGTGGCCTTGTTGTTGGCCATTTTGGTATCCCATCCGTTTCCTTTCCCCATGGGCTAGGCCCATTTAAGTTAGAGGACCTAGTCCTCCCTGTTGTTTTTCCCACTGGTTTCTAGGCCGTTTTAGTTAGAGGCTCTGTTTCTTGTGTGAGGTTAGTTGGGTCTAGTGTGTGTACTTGTTGCTGTGTTCCTTTCAGCATGTCCAAGGATTCTAAGAAACACAGGCCTTCGGGCATTAAAAAGTGTGTTAAATGTACAATAAGATGTCATTAACTGATGAACACTCTGTGTGCGTGTACTGCTTGGGGGCTATTCACCTCCAAGAGTCCTGCTTGTTTTGTCATTCCTTCAGTCCCCGTGTGCTACAGGAGAGGAAAAACAAGCTCATTTTGAAAGGACTGCTTAAACACTCCTTCGAGGAAGACTTGGCTGAGTCTTCCAATGCATTATCCTCTCCAGCTAAAAAGGACAAAAAGACTTCTAAGAAGCACTGTCCGGCTCCATCTGTTTCTTCGGAGCCGCCAGAGAAAGTTGCTAGAACAGCTTCTCCTTCTTTGGTTCCATTGCCCTCAATGCTGACAGAAGATAGTCTCTTGACTAAGTCCACATCGGCTCCCAGCCTTTCAGAGCCGGTCACGAATATTTTGGTTCAGAGCTGGTCTCCAGTTATTTGACTGGTTTCTTCTTCATGCAAGTCCCCTTCTGCAGGGAGATCCACATCTTCTACATTATCCTCCAGGTCTTCCAGGACCCTTTCCGATGAGGACGTTGATAGGGTGGTGAAGAAACTGCTTCAGTCATCGGTGTTGGTCAAATTGATTTTGGCTCAGACTCAAGTCGGCTTTGGAGCCTATGGCCTCTTCATCCTTTGTTGTTCCTCCTCCAAGCCTTTCTCAGCCTTCGGAGCCAGAGTTGTTGGTTCCGTAGGGTGCATTTCGGTCGGCTCCAGTAGCCTCGCCTGGCCTCTTGGTTCTGATTTCCACTCCGACCCCATCGGCTCCGTCCATGGGGTCGAGGGTCCATGGTTCTCCGGTCAGACCCGAGGAGGAGGGATCAGATCGAACTTCACCATTTCTGAGCCTTCCTCTCGGTGCTTCGGCTCGAGTGAGCTTGGACCCAACATCTGCTTCGGACCTCTTCTCCTCGGTGCCAAGGGCTACTACTGTTTCCTCTACAGCTAGTTGGCCTTCGGAGCTGGGGGGATCAGCCTTCGAGGTTATGAGGCCTGTGCTGGCCAGGTCATCAGCTGCATCCTATGGCACTGATGCTCTGCCCCCTCCAGCACCAGTGTCAGTTTCGGATCATGCTGTATCCATGGGCAGTGGAGACCCTAAGCCTCAGGATACCTCCATGAGTGGTCTCCAACTTTCTGACATCTCCCCAGAGGTTTTGCTTGAGGGGCCCGCCAGAAAGAGGTTGTGTAAGAGGAAACACCTTGACTCCCCGGATGAGTCTCTCACATCAGACACTGACTTTGAGGAGGCAGTGGGGTCCCCCAAGTCATCCTCTGAAGATATCTCTTTTTCAGATATCCAGGAGATCTTAAAGCAGAGAGGCGGCTGGCCCTCCAAATCCCCTTTTGATGAGGAGTCAGTGTTCCTGAAGGCTTTTGGGTCTCAACCCTCCACCTCTTGGGTTTCCACCCCTTTTGATGAGCTACTAGATCTTGTCTGTCGAAAGGTGTGGGAAACTCCTGACACTGTGGAACCAGTCCCTAGGAGACCCAATAAGTTTTTGTCCACCCCGTCTGACAAGGAATATCTAACTAAAGGCATTCCAGTAGATGCCATGGTGGTGGCATTGGCCACCAAGAAGGAACTTGCAGAAACTTCATCTACCATCCATCCACCTAACAAGGAGTCCTGGACAGGTATGGGAAGCATGTGTTTACCTCAGTGGCCTTTACACTGTGGTCGCTGAACTACTTGATGCATTTTACAAGGCTCTAGAGAGATCTCCTAAAAGAGCTAGGAGATTCTCTACAGGGTGACATTTCTGATGCCGTGGCACAGAAGGTAAATGCACAGATGTCCACCCTAAATTCCCTTACCAACTCCTCCATGAGGCTGATCTCATACACAGCCGATGGAGCGAGTAGGGCAGCGAGTTCCAGAGTCTCTCTTAGGAGACACACCTGGATGCACCTGTGCAATTTCACGGAGGCCTTCAAGTCTATGTTCATCAACACCCCCTTTGATGGTTCATCATTGTTCAGAACCAAGGTGAAGAACACTCACTAGGTGCAAATAAGAAGGAAAAACCCTGTCTGCTGTGGGAGTCCATTTTTTCATGCCTTCTAGACCTTACCCCAAGGGCCAAAAGGGTGGGAAAATGTGGTTCAGAAAGTCACAGAGGTTTTTTCAGGGTGCACAAAGTGATTCCCCCTCCGGAGGCAGGGGAGGGGGTGGAAATTCAGGTAGATGCTGCCCTAGAGGCAGAGGAGGCCCGTGTAACCAGGGGGACCGTGATTCCTTTCGTGGTTCTCCTTACCAGTGCTCCTGAATGGAGGCCCGACTGTGCATCTCTGGAGCTGGTCAGGGGTTGCATTTCTTTATACCCAGAAGCCTGGCAAGACGTCACCCAAGATGAGTGGGTATTAAAGATAATTTCCAGAGGTTATCATATTCCCTTCTCTTCTTCTCTGCTGCCAACCAAGAGAATCCCAGGCATTCCACCCAGTCACAGGGATTCTGCAACTTTAGAAATAAAAAAAGTTGCTTTCAAAGGGAGCCATCCAGCCTGTCCCGCAGACCAAGTAGGATTAGGGACTTACTCCAGATTCTTTTTGGTACCCATTTTGGATCTCAGCTGATTGAACCTTCATGTACAGAAGTCCAAGTTCTGCATGGTCACCTTGCAGTCAATACTCCCTCTGTTAGCGAAAAATGTGTGGATGTGCTCCATAGACCTCAAAGATGCTTACTACCATATCAAGATGGACAGGACATTGAGAAGTCATCTACATTTCTGGCTGAGAGCCAGTCATTTTCAGTTTTGCGCTGTGCCATTTGGTCTCACCACAGCCCCCAGGGTGTTCACCAAATGCATGGCAGTGGTAACGGCTCACTTGAGACGTCAGGGATTCCAAGTGTTTCTGTACCTGTTCAACTGGCTCCTTTCTGCCACCACCAGGCATCTACTGTTACAGACCAGGGATGCCACCATTACACTGTGCCAAAAATTAGGGATTACTCTAAATTGGGAAAAAATCTGCCTTGTTGCCCTCACAGCGTGTCACTTTTATCGGCGCTGAACTAGATATGGTACTCACGAGGGCCTTCTTAACTGAAGAGAGAATTCAGGCTCTGCAACAGCAGGCCTATGCCTTACTACCATTGAGGAAGGTCAAGGCAAACATGGTCCTCAAGTTGTTAGGGACCATGGCTGCCACAATCATGTTAGTTCCCCTCCCAGACTACACATGAGGGTTCTTCAGTGGCTGCTTTTCACCCAATGGTCACTACAGCATCTTCCACTCTCCCATTCTATTCTGATTACAGACATGTGCAAGCGGGATCTACGCTGGTGGCTTCAGGCCAGCAATCTCAACGTGGGCAAGCCTTTTGTCCCATCTCCTCCAGTTGCCACAGTGACCACAGATGCCTCCCAGATCAGGTGGGGGGGCATTATCTTGGCAGGACTGTCCAAGGCATGTGGCAGAATCACGAGACCCATTTACATATCAATGTCTTGGAGATGAGAGCAGTGCTATTAGCGTTGCAAGCACTTCAGAGCTTTCTCCCTGTAGGGACAATTGCAATCCTCTCAGACAACATGTCAGTGGTATGGTACCTGAACAAACAGGGAGGAACCAAATCATACCCCCTTTGCAGAGAGGCACTTTGTGTTTGGCAGTGGGCAGTGTCTTCCCAACGTTTTCTAGTTGCAATGCATATACCGGGGAAGTCCAACGTGATTGCCGACAGGCTGAGCAGAGCTATCCTAATGCCTCACGAGTGGTCCCTGAACAATTATGTTGCGGAAGAGATATTTCACAGATGGGGTCAGCCTTGCTGCAATCTATTTGCCTGCCCCCTCAATGCCAAATGCAGTAGCTATTTCAACCTTATCCCCCCAGAAGGGGAGAAACCCAGGGACGCTCTGGCTCATGATTGGCCCTCCGGTCTTCTCTACGCCTTTCTGCCGTTACCTCTGATATCAAAGGTCATTCAGAAAGCAAAGTCATTGGAAAGCAAAATGATCCTCATTGCCCCACACTGGCCATGTCAGATTTGGTTTCCTTTCCTTCAACCCTATCTAATGGAAAAGCTCTGGATTCTGGACCCAGCTCCAGATCTGCTGACTCATAGGTCAGGACAGTTCCATCCCTCCATCCAGACCCTCAAGTTGACAGCTTGGCTGCTCCAGTTCCATTCTTAAGCTTCATGATTTTTCCCCGGAAGTGGTCCATATTCTATCATCTTCCCACAAGCCTTCTACCAGGAAGATTTATTTCAGTAAGTGGAAGAGATTTTCTATTTGGGCCCGTGAGAGACATATTGATCCTTATACAGCGCCTATTTCGGCAATATTGGAATTTCTTTTTCAACTGTTCAGTCAGGGGTCAGCTGCAACAACCATTAAAGTGCAATTGGCAGTAATTTCTACCTTTAACATTGCAAATGAGCCCAACCTTATGGCTCATAGGCTTTGTAGGGCTTTTCTGAGAGGGACATTGTTACTCCGACCTCCTATCTTTGATCCAGTGATGCCATGGGACCTCAATTTTGTACTACAGAAGCTCACCTCAACTCCCTTTGAGCCTGCAGCTACATGCAACATTGAATTCTTGTCATGGAAGACAGTATTCTTGGTAGCCATAACTTCAGCTAGGCGGGTCTCTGAACTCCAAGCATTATCGATTAGGCCACCTTATTTGGTGTTTCACAAAGATAGGGTCTCCTTAAGAACCAACCCTTCCTTTGTTCCGAAGGTTGCCTCTGTTGTCAGTATCAACCAATCCATTGAGTTGTCTGTGTTTTTTCCTGAATTCTCCAACAAGGCAGAATTTAAGTTTCATCAGCTAGATGTTCATAGACAATTGCGTTTCTATTTACATAGGACAAAAGATTTCAGGAAATCAGGTCAAATGTTTGTCTCGTTTTCAGACTCTAGACTTGGGGCTCCTGTTTCTAAGGTAACCTTGTCTCACTGGATCTCCGATTGCATCTCATTCATTTATGCTTCCAATGGCAGAGAATTACCCTTTAAAGTGAAGGCTCATTCTACACGATCTGTGGCTACCTCCACTGCATTTCAGGCTAGGATGTCTATGGATGATATTTGTGCTGCAGCAACATGGGCTTCGTCTCATACCTTTATTAGTCACTACAAATTAGATCTGGTCTCTAGATGCCGACCTTCCTTTGGTTCCACAGTGCTCAAGAGTATTTTTCACTGAGCCACCCAAGATCAAGGTGCTAGGGATGCTGTCCCATGGGTAAGAATGAAGGCGAGATTGGACTACATAACATCAAGAAGTTATGTACTCACCATAACGTTCGATGTATGTAGTCCATCTCGCCTTACATTCTTACTAACCCACCCTCCTTCCCCCTCCTGGAGGACCTGGAGGTATTGTTTCTAGGTGTTAGTAGTCCTTTCTGTTGAGGTTGTTCTTCTTCTCAGTGTGTACATGTGTGAGCTTGCAGAAAACAAGATCTGGGTAAAAGACCTGTTGCACGATGGGATACCTCCTAGCCATGAGCCAATTGAAGACTTCGAGCTAGAGTATGGCCGAGTTGGAGCCGAGGTTCAGCTCCGAACCCACGGGTAAGAATGTAAGGCGAGATGGACTACATACATCAAACGTTATGGTGAGTACATAACTTCTTATTTATTGGCCGTTTGGGCAGTTCTTTCCATCTCTTTCAACTTTCTGATTTACAAGCCTACATTTGCGCTTGTTTGCCGCCTTTCCTGTAACTTGTTTATTCCAGTTACAGATTTGTTGTATCCAGGACTGTTTGTAAGTTTCTGAGCGGTAACAAAAAGTCTGCTCTTCAATTTTTCCCTTAGATCTGCTAGTTCTCTCTTCTCCTGCACTTTTACAAGCTTATAAGTCTAGCACTTTACCAGATTTCTTGTAGCAATTATTGTAGCACACAAAAGTACTACCAGCACTAAATGTTCTACAAGAAAACAGCTACAGAACTTATTATTAATGCCCACCCCTCCAGGCATGTCTAAAGGTCAGTTCCCTGTGCTTTCTCCTATTAATCTTGTGAACTTGGGCATCCTGAGGCAATGTAGCAACTGCCTCATGTAGACTGACAACCCTCTACTCCTACCTCCCAACACTCAGACTTGCGAGAGATGCACTTATATATCCAAATTGGAAGCCACACACTCTCCAGCCAAGACTGCAATAGCTGGTCAAGAGGAGAAGGTCAACAATAGCACCAAACTACATGGAACACATAGCCCTCCAGAACACACACCAGCACTGCCTTCATATAAAAACACAAACCTCACACCCACCTTCGCCGGGGCTCTCAATAGAAATCTACCCAAACAGCAGAGACCGCCAAGGCAGAAATGGGCTCAACCACTACAACACAACACTACTCATGAGACACATCAAACCTCTAAACAGTGTGCCACTCAACCAAAACTCTAGGGAAAAACAGCATGCCCAACACACTAGTCATAGGTGACTCGATAGTGAGGCACACTGATGTCCCACTCACTAGGTTGAATAAGGAGAAAGTAACAGTCAGCTGCCTGTCAGGTGCCAGGATCCACCACACAATGCATGCACTCAGGTTCCTCAACAGGTACAAATATGACTCTGTCATTGTACATGTGGGTGTGAATGACCTGAGACGTACCTTCCTGGACTACATGAAAAGAGATATGGAGGAGTTGTCAGATTATGTAGCCCAGGCGGGTATGACCCTAGCCATGAGCAGCCTCCTACCATCACCCAGATTGATACCACAGTACAAGCAGAATATGATTGATTTCAACAACTGGCTAAGTTTCTGGTGTAATTCTAAGGGGATCCAGTATCTGTCTGCCTGGGATGACATGTCTGACAGACCTCGATGCTTTGCCAGAGATGGCCTGCATCTGTTACCCCTGGGCATTTGGATACTGGCCAAGGCTCTTGCAACCCCTATAGTGCCTTTTTTAGGTGGTGTTCTAATGACCAAATTACCACCATAACAGCTACAAACAAATGCAATCTGAGGGTCATGCTGCTCAATGCTAGAATTCTAAATCTCAAAATGCACTCACTTGAAGCACGCCTTAAAATGGAGAACATTGACATTTGTGCTGTAACAGAGACCTGGTTCAAGGCAGCAGAAAGCACCCCTGCACTATCAGGCTATAACTCATGCCACACCTTTCGGTCCCAGAACTTGGACTGAAGCTCCAAAGGTGGCGGTGTTTCCATATTCATAAAGGATCCGCACACCTGCAGACAGGTAGCCCAACATAATGCATCAGAGATACTTCAGGTGCAGCTAACATTGGGTAAGACAGCGATTGAGGTCATAGTCTGCTATAGGTCCCCAACCATGTCCCAAGACTCACACTCCACATTCCTAAGCACCCTGGAGAATATTAGGGCCCAACCTAACACTCTCATACTGGGTGACTTCAGCTAACCCTCCATTAACTTGGAAAACTACTCAAGTACTAATGTACTTGCCCAGTGTTTCCTGGAATTCATTAATTCCAATGCCCTGGACCAGCTCGTTCTTACCCCCACTAGAGGTAGAAACATCCTTGACCTGGTCATTACTAACATGGGCAACCATTGCTCTACACCAGTAGTCAACTCCTCCCTGGTTAGATCCGACCACAAACAAATCACCCTGGAAATCCACATCCCCCCCACCCCCCACAAAGGTAACCACCATGAAAAACTTCTCCAAAGCTAGACTCGGGCTCCTAAAAACAGAGGTGGCTAACTTCACAGCATCCATGCAAATGGAGAATAGTTGCATGACCACCAAATCATAAACCAATGCATTGTACGAACATATACACAAATGCATGGATCTCGCCATACCCAATAGAGCCATGATTCTCTCCTCCAAAAAAAGGAAGCCAAACTGGTGGTACCCTGCCAGAGACAAACTCTACAACAGAAGGAGGGAACTGATGCAGAATAAGGTGAAGTCCCAAGACTGGAAAACCTCGGTTATCAGCCTCAACAAAAAGTTGAGATCCCTCATCAAATTCTCTAAAGCTAGCTATGAAAACATAATTGCAGCAGATAGTAAAAACAAACACAAGGTCTTCTATAGTTATGTAAAGAATCTCCGCGGCAATACCCAGATTTCCTCTGAGCTATTGTACAATGGTACCTCCTATACCGAGCCAACAGATATTGCCAATATACTGGTCGATGGATTCAATGCCAACTTTACCCCTCTCTCCCACACCAAAGGACCAATCACAATACCAGTAGATTGCCAGTCACCTAGTATTACTGCTCCACAGGTTAAAACAGCACTGTCGAAGGCCAGGAATACAGCTTCTATGGGACCTGACAATATCCCTGGCTGTGTTCTACATGAACTACAGAGTGAACTGGCACCTCACCTGTGTGCCCTGTTCAATCACAGCCTCACCTCAGGCTTTGTCCCTACCGAATGGTGCACTACTACAGTCAT
The DNA here is from genome assembly GCF_019279795.1 of Protopterus annectens. NCBI lineage: Eukaryota > Metazoa > Chordata > Ceratodontiformes > Protopteridae > Protopterus > Protopterus annectens. Next base: position 1,077,881,710 of record NC_056743.1, read on the forward strand.
CCCTCTCCACAAAGGAGGAGACCCTGGGGACTATTGCCCCATTAGCCTGATGACTCTGATATGCAAAGCTATGGAACACATCATCATGGTCCTAATAAACAAGGATATAGGGAATCTCCAAATTCTGGATCCCACACAGTTTGATTTTGTGGAGGGTAGATCATGCTTGCTCAACCTGGTTGACTTCTTTGAGTCAGTCACCAGAGCTCTGGATGAAGGCAAGGTGGTTCATACAGCCTACCTTGACCTGGCCAAGGCCTTTGATACCATTACCCACTCAGGAATCATAGAAAAACTCACTAAGCTAAGCATCAATCCCTATATCACTAGGTGGGTTGCAAATTAGCTCACAGATAGAACCCACAGTGTGAAAGAAGCTGACTCCAAGTCAGACTGCCAACCAGTCACGAGTGGAGTCCCACAGGGTTCGATTCTGGGTCCTCTCCTGTTTGTTATCTACTTCTTTGAAGTCCAGGCCAACATGAAGGGACTCTAGCTGTCAAAGTTCACAGACAGTTTCAAGTTGGGAGTTATTATTAACTCCCTAAGTGATGTTGACATCCTACAGAAAGACCTCACTGAGACCAACGACTGATGTCAGAACCATGGCCTTAAGCTCAATGCCAAAAAAGTGTCATCATCCCCTTTGGGAAAACCCCAGTTCCCATGAATTACCACATCAATGGTAGTCCACTGAACACAGAAGGAGTTATAAGAGATCTGGGGACACAGATTGACAGCAACCTCTCTTTTGACCACCATATTGCCACTGTGGTCAGAAAGTCCTTCTATGTGGCACATGTCATTACTAAGGGTTTTGCATCCAGGAAGAAAGAGGTCATTGTCTCCCTCTACTCTTCCCTCATTAGGCCAATCATCGAGTACGATGCCCCATTTGACATGTACTTCACTAGACACCTGCAACAACTGGAGAGGCCACAAAAGTACCTCACAAAGAGGTTCCTAGGCCTTAAACATGTGTCCTGTATGGACAGACTCAAAAAACTCCAACTATTCTCTGTCTCATATCGCCTACTTAGAGGTGATCTCTGCTTGACTTACAAAGCCATGTCTGACCCAGCTCTGTTAGAAATGCTACATCTAAAGAAATCCCAATCCCTCCACACCACATGCTTCAGAGACCTTAACCTCATTACCATAATCAACAGAACAAGCTGGAGGGACAGGTTCATAACCCAGAGACTGCCCATGCTATGGAACAGACTTACCTTACATGTCAAGCAGAGCACCTCCCTGGCCCTCTTCAAGATAAATCTTGATGAGTGGAAGGGAAATAGAAAATTCACCTCGAGGATCACTCCAGTGGCTCTACTCGACAGAGGCACTGGGAACTAAGGTTGGGTGGCACGATGCCATGGTAATCCTATGGGCCAGGCTTGTAAAGGCCCCAGGGCCATTAGCCTAGTACACACCTATGAACCTATGAAACTATAAGATAAGTAAGATTAACTGCGATATTTACTTCAGTCAGCTCTCTGATGAGAACTTGCCAATTAGTTCTAGTCATCAGCCGATGGCAATAAAATGTGACCTGGGTTCTGCACCTATTTCAAATGATATTAGCAAAGCTTGCTGTTGATTTCTTTTCTGATTAAGGGAATTATTTTACTTCAGATTTAACTATTTCTTAAGAACTTCATTTAGTGATTAGAGTTTAGGTTTCAAATGTTGGTTTCTAAAAAAAGGACAAGTGTTGCAGACTAGTTGGCTGTACAATGATTTAAATTTGTGGACTGCAGATTTTGTCCAACATAGTGAGATATGTTCATGACATGTTATTTTAAGTCTGTTACTTCATTTTTATATTTTGAATGAATTAGTAAATGTATATACTGCTTCCGATGCCATATACATGTCTGCAGTATAAAGAGTCACGGTTAGCATATGACATCTTTTACCTAGTTATTCTGCTTACATAGCAGGCACATGCAAAGTTGTTATGTCTGATAAACTGGACAGGCCACCTACGTGAGCCAGATTGTTTAGTCCTGAAGAATATTTATCACATGGATCAATATTCCTCTTCTTATTTGTGAATTCTAAAGGTCACAGCAGGTATATCCTAGGGGCTGGTTTCTAAGCATCTGTTGCCTCTCATGCTGTAATTTCATACAATGCATTTGAGTCACACCTAACAATAAAGTTATGGTTTAGTTAAAAGAATGTAAACAGTCTTACATTTATGAATACACCAGAAGGTAGAATACTGTTTAAAAGGATTTACACCAAGTAGTTAGTACAACAAAACCAAGTAGATTTTCTGTACATTTTTACACTCACAATAAGGACTTGCACATACGTGTGCATTAGAAATCATGTTACATATATGTGTTATACCATTGGATATGTGCTCTTCATTCAGGCCACAGAATATGACTTATAAGTAGCTAGTAACTGAGTAAGCAATGCCAAAGACTGATTTAGGGGTAGGTAGTAACTGAGTAAGCAATGCAAAAAGATGTGATTTAGAAGCAGATGGTAGCCGAGTAAGCCAGGCCAGAGAATATAATTTAGAAGTAGGTGGTAACTGAGTAAGTAATGCCAGAGAATGCCATTTAGAAGTAGGTGGTAAATGAGTAAGCAATGGCAGAGAATGTGATTTAGAAGTAAATGGTAATTGAGTAAGCAATGCCAGAGATTGTGATTCAGAAGTAGGTGCAAAGTGAATAAGCAATGCCAGAGAATGCCATTTAGAAATAGGTAGTAACTAAGTAAGTCATGCCAGAGAATATGGTTTAAAAGTAGGTGGTAACTATCTAAGCAATGCCAGAGATTGAGATTTAGACGTAGGTAGTAACTGTGTAAGAATTGCCAAAGAATGACATTTAGAAGTAGGTGGTAACTGAGTAAGCCATGCCAGAGAATGCCATTTAGAAATAGTTGGTAACTGAGTAAGCAATGGCAGAGAATGTGATTTAGAAGTAGGAGGTAACTGAGTAAGCCATCCCAGGGGCTGCAATTTAGAAGTAGGTGCTAAGTGAGATAGGCTGCAGTTTAGATGTTGCTGCAGCTAATGTGACTGTACATATTAATCTTGTAACCTTCTGAATCCAGCACTGCAGATTTTAGTGCAGATGATGTGCATTATAAGAAAATGTTCCTAGGTTTCTAGGTTGATAGGTTCTTTCTATGAACACCAACAAAGGTGAATGCATATTCATAGCAACGAAGAAGCCAAGTACAAAACTGTGCAAATGGTATTGAATCCAAAAGAACACATGCAATGCTTTATACATCCTTAAATAATTTAATAAACACAAACTTAAGTGTTTACATCCAGAATAGTACCCATGAACTTCCTCAGAACGAATAAAGTTAGTACAATCACCAAACTTTAAATAGCAAATTTTGTGTAACTAAAGAGCTTAATCAAAATTTAAGGTTATATAACCCAAAGCTGAGTTCATAAAATGTTCTACAACTACCTTTTAGGCCAGTAGTAATGGCACAGGGTTCAAAAACATTTCTTTTGGCAGTCTTTGTCGGTAAATTTCTTAAACCTATCTTTCAAGAGACCATACATATGCTTAAGGACTTTTGGGATTTTTAGGCAGGATAGAAAATAATTTATAACACTAATATTGGGTTTCTGTCCATAGATGTTGTTGATTTCTGTTTCACACAAGACACATGAATGGATTTATTTCATGAAGCCATTTTGAATTTCAAATATCTCACAACTAAATAAATTAAACTGATTTGTAGAATTCATGAGTCAATATCTTACAACCAAAGACAATAAACTGAGTGTAGAATTCATGAGCCTTATTTTAGACAACAACTATATTTTTGAAGGGGAGATTTACAAACAAAGGTATCACAATGGGCACTGTTTGAACCCCTATATTCTCCAGCCTGGACATGAGAGGCTGGGAAATGAAACATATATTTAATAATTACAAATTTTATACCCGATGTACCTTGATGACATATTACTTTTATGGGCTAGCCCTGATGAAATGGTTGGGGAATTTATACAATATATACTAGGGACCACTGAATTATTGAAATTCACTTATAATTACAATAAGTCCATGGCAAATTTTTTTTAGCTACAACAATTACTAAAACCAAATGGAGATTTAGTTCTAATATTTACAGGAAACCCTCTTTTAATAATTTGTTCTTGCATTTTCAGAGTAACCATTCATATTCACAGAAAAAAGCCCCCTCAAAGGGTCTATGTTATAAGAACGAAAGATCAAACTCTCAAACGCTCACATGAGCGAATATTGAAAAACTCGATTTTTTTTTTTTTTTTTGCACTACAGTAAAGATCGGAATATTTGCCCTTTCCTCACTGTAGTGCAGTCTCAGAGTTGGAATATATATTTAGCAGGGGGTGGGGGGGTGCAGCCCCCCCCCAGTAGCGATTTTGAGTTTTTCAGTATTCGCTCATGTGAGCATTCGAGAGTTTGATCTTTTGTTCTTATAACATAGACCATCCTTAAAGGCTAGTTTATCAGCTGGCTTGAATCTTTTCTGAAAGTCAATTTTTTTTTAATTTTAGAAGAAAAAACCTAGAAAATATGTTTCTTAAAAGGGGATAACCAAAAAATAATTTATTATATCAGCAATGATGTCATACAACACTGGGTTGCAAAGTGTAAACCACTTTTAGGGGTGGGCTGAGAGATGATAATTTAAATAAGAATGGTCAAGGCAGTAATGGCACTGAAAATAATAACCCCTTTGAAACAGCTTTGGTTTTACATTAAAATATAACTGAGGCTTCAGTATGAAGAAAACCATAATCAGAAAGAATTTGAATATTTTTAAATCATATGATTTTATTTTTAGTTCTAGGGAAATGGCCATATTTTGTTTATAAGGCTGACAGGAATCTAAAAAAGATGTTTGACAATGTTAATTTAGAAAATATATCTAATGGGAGTTGAAAAGGTACAAAAATCCAGTAGTTGCACACAGTATTCATATACTTTTGAGGGACTTACACTGATTTTGGGAAATGGCTTGAATAACATTGTATTTTTCAAAAATGGAAATTGTGGTACCACTGAGCTGGTTTACTTAGCTAAATGTTCTACCTGCTCAGTGTTTTACATTGGTAAGACCAAGACTTCATTAAAGAAGAGGATATACAAATAAGCTTATGACATAAGTAAGTCAAATGATAATAATGCACTATACAAACCATTCTTTGGTTTACCCAAATTTAAAAAAATATATATTTTGGCATTGTGGTATAAGTAACCCTTAATCCAATAGGTGGAGCCTGGGAAACAAAATGGGAATATAAGGACTTGCTGTGGTAGTTTAGATTTAATGTAATTAATAACCCAGGCTTATCCACTTATATTTCTATTAAGTGTGTGTTGAAGTTAAAGGATGCAAAGCTTTGATAAAATTTTGATGATTTTTTTATGATTTTTTTAATTAATTCATTATGAAACATTTCAATTATTTTTTATTTTTATATTTGTATATATGCTGTTATTTTTTAAATAATTATTTGGGGGCATTATCCTTTAAGATACTACATAACAAGCTTTAAAATATTTTTTGTTAGAAACATTTTTATTCAATATATACAAAAATGTAGAATTTAGTTTTTTATCATATGGAATTTGTTTCTTTGCTAATTATTTTGTCTACGGTTGACTCAGGGATTTATACCTTAAATTATGAATTAGCTCATTTCCTAAACAGAACATGCTATTTAAAGTCAGATGATTATACTAACTTATTTAGTTCTGACGAAGTACTATTGTGGATAAAAGTGCTTAAATGTTTGCTTATTAAATTATTTAAGGATGCATAAAGGTTTTCTTGTATTCTTTTGAAGTCAACACTGTTTGCATGCTTTTTAACTTAGGTTCTTACCAAGCCTGTAGCCAAGGAGACCATTGGGAAGTTCAACTACATCACCTAGCACTGATGGGAGACTATCAATGTAACTCATTATGTAGATTTTCCTTACATATGTCTGTTGAAAATTTACTATCACTTATCCAGTCATCCAGACTGGTGTTAAAGGTTAAAGGTTGCAAGGGAGCTATTCTGCTTGATATATATATATATATATATATATATATATATATATATATATATATATATATATATATCTCGGGTATGTTCATGTCATTCCAGTTGTTGATGTTGATGTGGCATTGCAGATTTGGTTTTCTAAAGTGGGTGTTTACTTTACCACTGGTTCCCTTTAGGTATTGAACATATAATTCATATAATTACATTGTGCAAAAATTAGCTTTGGCTCCTGTGCATTTTACAATTAAAATTCATGTTTACTATTGTTCTGCTGTTCATTAGTACATAAGATGTTAGTAGCGTATTGTGCTACAGGTATGCCCCACGGGTCTATATCACTTAGCCGAACGATTATTTCAGGGAATACCTTTTAATCAAACCCTTTTCATCAAACATCATATTTGTCGAAGTCTTCAATCATCGAAGTTTATTTAATTGAATTACTTTTGTTGGCCAACACCTGGAACATAATATCTGCAGTAGCAAATCCAGTCTAAACCCCACCCACCATTCAATAATCGATAACATTTAGTTAATATTCATACCGATGGCGGCATGAATATTCATAGCCTATTTGTAGTTTACCCTTTTCATCAACATGGTGCAATCTTAGAGTTGGTATATTTAAATTTTGGGGGTGGGAGGCAAAGCTTCCTACTTAGGGGGTGCAGGGGAATGCAGCCCCCTGCAAAAGTGAATGTTATAAAGTGCTTGTAATTACGTTTTTCGTATAGTGATATAATTTGGAGACATTTTAAAATTAAAAGTTATAGTAGTGTTAGTCTTTTTTTATGTAAGTAATTATTTTTTTATTATTAAATTTTATGTTTTAAAATAATATTTACAGTTTTTAAGTTTTCTTGTTTTAAGGAGCTGTTTAGTGATGTCATAGTTGCAGTTTTGTTAGCTGGCCAAGTAAAACAATTCAGTCTTATTTACCTCAATATTTAAAGGGTTCAATTAAAAGGTATTTGGTGAAATGATAATTCGACTAAGTGATATAAACCCATGCCCTTCTGCATGGGTCATGTGAATGTCACAGTCATATGTTTGTCTCACTACCTGTGTGCACGGTATTGATAGATTCCTGTCTTAATAGCTATGTGCCAGTACATTTGATGTGCAATACTACTTCAATAATGTCATATGCTACAACTACTGTGACCAGTACTGCAGTGCATTTGGCTGGACATAACAGCTTTTGTCAACAGTTTAGTGTGGGAGAGATATGATGCACATTTACCTCATTATGTACCTCTTCTACTCCATTATTTTTTGTGTGCAGGCATTGTGATTTGTGTTGCAATATATTCTAATGGAAGCACTTGCTTGCAGTTTATTTGGGGGTGGGAATGCTAATAGTGTGGACATCGGAGTGGTGTATTCCATGTACACATTAAATGCAATTTCCCACGTGTGTGCTGTTCACAGATTGATAGTCTTGGAATAGCATGTGCTACTTGTATTTCATATGCAAAATATTCTCATGTTGTGAGGTTATCATGCTGTTGTAAGCTCTGTCTACTACTCAGGACTTCTATGTACACCATCTGCCTGCATCCATACAGCGTTTGCCACTTTTTTGTAGTACACACAGAATCAATTTAGCTACACTGAATTCCTTTTCTTCAGAGCCTGCAGATCTTAGGTACAACACATTCATAAAACATGCACATGTTAGTTGCAGGCTCCTTTTCACTGTTCCTTCCACTCCCTATGTGTGCATCTTGTTACAGAGTTGCTTATTCACAGCTTCTTAAGTGTTGCTTGGTGGCTCAGATACTGTGCACTGCAGTATACAGGATCGACCTATCCCATCCTCATGTTTGTTACACTTGGACTCGGTGTTTACTCGTGGTACTGTAGAGTACATGACACTGTGCAGTACTTGCACTTGCTGGTGCCTTAGCTGTTCTGTTCTTGTCCTCTAGTCTGCTTAGTGTTGGCTGTGGTCCTGGTTCCAGTCCATCTCATCCCCTATATCCTTTGCCATTTGAAGACTATATTATGTACTGCTCTGCATGGGATCTGAGATTGTGTACACTATTTCTAAATAGTCTGTAAGGTCCCTGACAAAGGATCTAGATTTTGGAAATGTGATTTCAGCTTGCCGAATAGCCATTCCATAGTGCTTCACATGCAGACATGGGCTTTGAGGTATTAATGTTCCACTACACATTAGGTCTTCTTATGGGTATTATTACTCATGGCTGGAAAGGGGAGCCTTCATTACCTGTGCAGGTATACTGCGCATTATGCATGTGGTACTGCTCATCTCTCCTTGTCTTACTGTAGTGTGATGCAATATATATAAGTATGGCACTTGCAACAAAACCCAAGTGCTGTAGATACCTTTAGCAATGGCATGTTAATCCAACTTCTCTTTATAATTTCATGGATTGTGTTGTACTGTTTGTTTTTGTATAACCTTATTTGCTCCCTAGCCTGTATTGCAGTACATCATTTATAATTTTATTTGCCCCCTATCCTGTGTTGCAGGATATATTTTTATAACCTTATTTACCCCCTATCCTGTGTTGCAAGATATGTTTTTATAACTTTAATTACCCCTATCTTGTGTTGCAGGATATATTTTTATAACCTTATTTGCTCCTTATCCTATGTTGCAGGATACATTTTTATAACTTTATTTGCTTGGTATCCTGTTTTGCACAACATAGTTTTATAACTTTATTTGCTCCCTATCCTATGTTGCAGAATATATTTTTATACATTTATTTATTCCCTATCCTGTGTTTCAGGATAAATTTTTATAACTTATTTGCCCCCTATCCTGCGTGGCAGGATATATTTTTATAACTTTATTTGCCCCCCTAGCCTGTGTTGCAGGATATATTTCTATAACTTATTTGTCTCCTATCCTGTGTTGCAGAATACATTTTTATAACTTTATTTGCCCCCTATCCTGTGTTGCAGAATACATTTTTATAACTTTATTTGCTCCCTATCCTGTGTTATGGGATATATTTTTATAACTTATTTTCTCCATGTCCTGTGTTGCAAGACATCATTTTGTAACCTTATTTGCCCCATATCCTATTACAGGATACATTTTTATAACTTTATTTGCCCCCTATCATGTGTTTCAGAATATATATTTATAACTTATTCCCTATCCTGTGTTACAGGACATATTTTTATAAATTATTTGCTCCCTATCCTGTGTTGAACAATATAGTTTTAAAACTTATTTTCTCACTATCCTGTGTTGCAGGATATATTTTTACAAATTATTTGCTCCCTATCCATAGGTTCATAGGTTCATAGCTAATTACTAGGCTAGCTAAGTTTGGCCATTCTAAGCCTAGCCAATTTCCGTGTACCTTGTATATGTGAGTCAATCACCATAACCAGTATACCAATCCCCAATCAAAACAATCACCAGACTGTTATAAAAGTATATAGGTTCATAGATTCATTGGCAAGTACTAGGCTAGCTGCCCTTGTGGGCCATTTTAAACCTAGCCAGTTTCCCCTGGTGAGAATCAAACCCTGTTTTGTCTGTGAGGTAAACACTTTAAACATTATGCCAACCCTCACCATAAGAATTAGGCTGTCAGCCTTCAGACTATTACAGGCTTAGCCACTAACCAGAGGCCAGAAACAAACCCTGTACCTTGTATCTCTGAGGTAAAGGCCTTAGCCATTATGCCAAACTCTCCCCCAAATCATCGGTTCATAAGTGAATACTAAGTTAACTGCTGTGAAGGGCCATTTTAAGCCTAACCAATAACCCAAAATCAGAATTAAACTGTACCTTGTGTCTTTGAGGCAAATGCATTAACCATTATGCCTTACCCTTTGATAACCTCATATCTGCTCCTCTTGTCTAGTGGGTTTTCATGTGTGCATGCTGTGATATGCAGCAACTAGCTATACCCACTATGATGTGGCAGCTTCTTTATATTATGCCAACATTCCTGAGCTGCCTCTGGGAATTTTTGGCAGGCTGCTGTGTAAAGTTAATCAGGAAATGTTCCCATGGCTGGCATGCTGCTGACTCTGATATTCTTTGCTTGTCATCTGCAGATGCTAAATGGTCTCTTTTGCTTGTCGTTAAATTGCAATGGAATTCATCAGTATGCCTTTCATGTGCTGCACTGGTGTCCTTGCAATACTCATATTTTTTAATCTTAATTTATTAATTTATTAAATAGGAAGGAAAACTGATCTATTTCAGACACTTTTCTGTCACAAGGGCAAAGTTAAAATGCTATCTATACACTTATATGTAGAGTTTACAGTAGCCAGTCAACCAGCATGTTTTGGAAAGTGGAAGGAAATCAGAGTAATACAGAAAACACATGCAAAGAATGGGATTAACACTCATACTCCACACAGACAGAAACTGGAGGTCAGGGCTGAACCCCAGACCTGTTTATGGAACCATGAGGGAAAGATCTTAACCACCGAGTCAGTCTACTACCCATATATGATACACGTATAGCTGGAGTGACTACTATCTACAGCCTATATGTGCTTACTACCTGCAAACTAGTTTTAAGATATTTGTAGATTTTGCACTTGGATGTCTGCTTGCTTTAGGTGTGGAAGCATGAAGGGGGTGTGGGAGTGACAGCCTCCCTAAAATACATATTTTATGTTTTTTGTGTGTAGATTTTTGTTTGCAGCTTGCAGTAGCTGCATCTGTGCAGGAACAGGAGTGCTTGATTGTTTGTGTTTGCCATTGTTTTTTCAGTTTGTAGGGTGACATATGATAAGCTATGCACTAAATTAAATGACATATACCCGGGATTAAGAAAATATATAAATATGTATATATATTATTGTGTGTCTATCTGTGTATATATATATATATATATATATATATATATATATATATATATATATATATATATATATATAAAAAAGTTCACCCTTCTAGTGTCACTCGAATCTCCAAAAATATGTATGGAAGAAATGCCCAAATGGAAGGAGTAAATCTCTCTCTGATAATTGTCGTAGCAGGAAAATAGTTTATCCAAGTGTATAATAAATGGTTCACAAAAATTCAGTTCAAATATTTAATTTAACAAGATGAAATGAAGGACGTAAGCGCTTTCGCGGACTACAATTCCGCTTCATCAGACGTAATAAAAACAGTACTACAACCAACTTTTTATATAAAACAAACCACTAATTAATGAGTATACTTAATCAATTTGCAAGCTTCAGTTCTTAATCAGTCACTCATTAAATTATTAAAGCCTAAGATACTTTCTCAAGGAACATTAATGCGTCCTAGCCTTAAACACAAAACTATTAAACATATGCTAGTAAGATCCTTAGAACTACTCTAAGTATAAAATTACTAATTGATACAGATTGATAACTAGGGAAATAGTAGGTAGTGTTCCCACCTATACTTATAGAAACATGAAATGTTTGAAACAACATTTATGCTATTGTGACACATTAAATAATAGTGATATAGAACATAAGGAA
>NC_056743.1:1077898205-1078153205 GCF_019279795.1 Protopterus annectens
GAACAGACAACACAAGCATAATTCACACCTTCTTCCTCCTAATTTTAGTTTTCCTACTGATTTTCTTGCAGCCTCAAATATCGAGGGGGAGTCATAAAGATTACCACAAAGTGTAGTCTCCGTGCACACTTAGTATAATCTTTCTGAGTGACTAGAAAGCACAATAATTGTAGTACGGATGTTCCTGAATACAGATCATGTACACTTAATGTAGGCGTTAATGAATCAGATGGAATCTAAATTTTGATTTTAGCCTCAGTACAACATATCAGCATTTTCTTTTAAATCACAGCTCTTAATAACTTTCAACAAAATAATTATTGATGTGGTCATCAAGTAAGCCCTTTTTACCTGTTACGGTAATAATTTCTTTAAACTTTTATCAACTTTTAATTCCATGATAATACATTAAGATATTTCAAAATCATATCTGCATTTCATATTTCTGTAATACTCCTTGTCCGACATGAAAACAGTTAGTTTTAGCTCCGTTTATAAAAGTTTTAGCTCCGTATATAAATTATATCTTTAAAAGAAATTAATCATATTACTGCAGTGCAGACATAATCCTTGAGATATTTCAGTTTTCTGGCTGCCCTCTGTTATCCTCATAGAAGTCAGTTTCAATCAAAATGGCCAAAGGCATACTGACAACTACTGGACACATTGTTAGTGGTCTTGCTGGTGTCACTGCCACTGCTTTTAAAGCCTGTAAAATAAATACCAAATTTATCACAGAATATTTACTCATGTTTACATAGTAGGGGTATAAATTTAAGCTATCATGCATACATGCTCTGTCTTCCATTTGTCACTAAACAGCATGAGCTTTTTGAAACAAATAGTCTCTGGCTTGCCTTTAAAAATCAAAAGGTCTTTTTACCAGCTTGTCTTTAAAAATCAAAAGGTCTTTTTACCATGTCTTTTGTTCAGTTTCTTTTTATTACGTTTTCATCAGTCATAGCTCTGGGCTCCCTCATGAAGTTATTTTATTTCTGCGCTCATGTCAGAACATTAAGCTTGTTGGTGGGGCTCCTCTCATAGGGTATACAGAATTTCTGTGAGCTTGTGGTGTACTATTGATTGGTTGCTTCTCTGGATTGCCTTTCCTACTGATTATTCTCATGACTTTTGTTATGTTGATTTAGATATCACATTAGTCCATCACCAAAATTATGTCATTGTTCTACGTGACAAAACTTGAGCCTTAAAAAAAGAAAAAAAGTCCAGACTGGGGGCTTTTGAAAGATAGGCATTATCAGTTCATATCTCCAGTATCCTAAAGACAACCTCTGTCAATTACTGGTAGGCTTGGAATGCCTCTTGAAGTCTTTGTACCTATGTATGCTCATGTTAATGTTATTTGTTGTTTTTCTTTTATCTTTGTCATATGATGTGCTTGTTACCCCAGCTACAGCTGCAGAGGGTTCAAGAAAACATAAATCATGTTTGTTTGTATGACAAAACATGCTCTATGTTTTTAGTAGGCATTCTTTTAAAATAATGCCACATCATTTATTTTGTATTACCAACATACTGCCAATGGTATGCATTTTTTTATTTATTTGGGTCACCTGGCTTTTGATTGTTTTTTGTACAATTTAGCCAATTCATTTTATTTTTGAGAAATTTATTCTAAAGTTTTTATTAGCTGTGTTATAACCTCACCATGTGACACTTGACAGCAATTCATTGTGCAGTCAAGTCATCTTCACTCATCTGAAGAAGTCAGCTTGATGGACAAAGGCAGTAACTGGTGACTTTTTATTGTGCTGAATTCTTTTTTTTTTTGATATTTCTGCTGCCATGGTTGTTTTGGATCTTTTTGTTATAAACCACCTTCCTATTGCTGTTCTGCTACTGTAATACCCATTTAAAAGTTAAAACTTTTCTTATATACAAAATTGGTTCTCCCACTAACTGCATTGTAAATATTTGGGACAGATGACTACATATCCAAATTTGCATAACTCTGTCCGTAATTTCGTTATCTTTTAAATGTGTTTTGACCATAACGAAAAACCATAACTTCTGTTAAATAAATTTGTTAGAATCAGACTGTAAAAATCATTGAGTATTCAAAAACAATGTCAATAACAAACAATAATGCAGGAGAACTCAAGTATCTTATACTCTAATGTACATTAGGAGGCAAAAAACCATACACAAACTTGTATAGAATTTTGACTGCTTTATTGACGGAAGACTCCATTTTTTATACACTTCACTATCAGTTTTGCCCACCTCACTGACGTGGTCAGTGACTGGGTCTTTACATCATAGTAACTTATGAAAAAGTGCTGAGATGGTGTTTTTCAAAAAATCTTTTTCCCATGAGAATGTTACAGCCTTGCAAGCACCTGGTCAGTCACAGTGACCTCCTGAGGATGTAGCCAATTCAAGGCTCTTAGATTAGTTCGAATACAATGGGTGCAGTTCTTCTTAAAATGCCTTCCTTTGTTCCATGCTCTGCCAGCTGGACACTATCTCTGATGGTGCGCACAAGGCTATTCTTCTGGTGGAAGCAGGAAGAAGATACACATGCGAACAGATTTATTATTTTCTAACTTTGCAAAATAATCTTTACTTGAAAGACATGAGCCAGGCTGTGCTTGAACGCTGCCAAGGCCAAATTTCTGATTACACTGCAGCTTATGCTTCAAGCAATAATATGCAAGTTTATTTCTACTATTATTCTTAGTAAAACAGAATTAAATGCATTACATATCATACTACTTTTCAGTCTTTGTTCCCTATTATAGATTTAAGTACATTTATTTCTATCTAAAGCACACATTTCTCTATATATTTGACCACACAACTTATATATGTTTGAATGTTTGAATACACATTCTCTTAAGCAGCATATATATAAATATATATATTTCTAAGCAGCATGTATGTAAATATATTTTTTGGGCAGCACATACGTGAATATATATATTTTTCTAACATTCTCCCTCCTGTTAATGCATTTCATTCTATTTGAAACATAAACAGTATTATTTCGTTTCTTAGCCTTTTCCTTTCAAGGACTTTCAGCTAAGTAAGTCATTTGTTTTATATTTCAGATAGGCTTTCACTTGGTATCAACAAATTCAATTCCATATCTTGGTACATAGTTTCAGTCACTGATACATCAACTAAGTCTTTGACTAATTTTTTCACACAGGGTATCCCGCAGCAGACACATGCTCCAATTATGAGCAGTACTACACAAATTGCAATCAGAATGTTCATAAGGACCGACCCCACCCCCCAAACAGATTCTGGAAAAAGTTCGTCAGTGGGTTTGGGCCTGGTTCTGCCATTGCTGACACCTGCTGTATTACCTCCAGGTGATCATTGATTTCATGCTGGTTGTCTGGAATGTACGCACAGCATTCTTCTTTGATAAGCGCGCACGTACCACCTCTCGCCGCTAGGGTGAAGTCGAGAGCCATTCGGTTCTGTAATACAACTGTTCTCATTGCATTCATTTCATCAGTCACAAGTTCAAGAGCAGAAAAAGTCGCATTGCTCATTACTTGAGGAGTTTTGACAATTTCCTCAGTTCCCAAATCGATTTGACTGCTCCGTGGGTTGGGAATATCCCAGCCCAGGATATAACACTGTCACCCAAGTCCATATGGGTCAACTTTTCTTTGTCCTTCACTGCTGAATGATCCTTCCAGCTTGCCTCAATCTTACCCACTGGATTAGCAGGTTTTCTGACTGTATTCTCGGCTTGCTGAGCTACGTTTCTCACATTACGTATTTTACCCAGGGGTAATTCTGCAGTATGTCTTATGGCTGGAACCAGATAACCCAAAAACAACTGCGGACCAATTCTCAGGTAACCATTTATAGGCCTTTTTCCCACAAACAAAATAACAGTTTTCTACTTTTGTACTGATGCGGGTTAACCCTGAATGAAACATTTTCTTATCTATAACAGATAATTGTCTATATATTTCAGGAGTTTTTTGCACATCTCTCAATGTTGTTTTCATCAAGCTTAAATACGAACCATAGTTCGTGCTACAACTAGTACCTTGGTCTACAGGTTTTATATAACATTTGTAAGACACAGTTATGTTACAATTACTCCAACCAACCTGGAGTGTATCATTTTTAACAAAACAAACAATTCCTTTCTGAGTAACGGGTAAATATAATGCCACTTTGTCTTGTGATCTCACAGTACCTGTATCAAATAATAGGTTTTCCCAAGTTTCATTTATCCCCAAGGGGACAGCAGACATCAAAAGTCCTCCATATGCTGTGGGTATTGCAGTACAAACCCAGCAATTTGAAACGTTCATAGTCTCTACATAGACTCGTTTCATAGCCAGGTATGTGTTAAAGTTTGGGTGCCAGTCTATAGCCAGTCCTTCATCACGTTTTACCAATTTCACTTCTGCGGTTATATGTAAGAAAAACCATAACAACAAAAAGGTCACTACAAACATAGTTAATAAGTGTATGATCAGTAGGCCAGTGAACCAATGTCTTTGGGGTTGTTTCACATTTTTATTCACTCTGCCTCTGGCCATCCTGTTTCTGTGGTATGTCAGTTAAAAGGCGTTTATCCAAGCTAAATTCTTTGACAGGTTTACAGTGTGTCAAATGAACCCAAGATGATCTCTCAGCAATTTTTACTGCAGTAGGTGTTGCCAATAGTACCTGGTACGGACCTTCCCACTTTGGACTCGCCCAGTTCTTTCTTTTTATGACTTTCAGCCAAATCCAGGACCCCGGGGTCAGCACGGCCTCCGGTTTTGCTTCTTGTTTATCTGAAAAAGAGTTCAACTGCAAAACAGTCTTATTTGTTAACAATTTCTTCATATAACTAGCTAATGAGCCATCGGCCTCTAGCTCTGCAGGCATGAGGGTCTTCCATTGTGGCACACAATATGCCCTTCCAAACACTATCTCAAAAGGGGTCAAGCCCTTTACATTTGGGACAGTTCTCATGCTCAGCAGTGCTAAAGGCAGACAGCAAATCCAAGTCTTTTGAGTCTCACTCATTAATTTTCTCAACTTGTTTTTCAAAATTCCATTGTACCTCTCCACCAGTCCTGCTGACTGAGGGTGATAAGCACAATGGTTTTTCAAAGAAATCCCAAAAATTCTCCCAAGCTGGTGTATTGTCTGGTTTACGAAATGTGTTCCATTGTCACTATAAATTCTTTCCGGTATGCCAAATCTAGGAATGATTTCTTTCACTAGGGCTTTTGCTACTGTTGCTGCATCCGGATTCCTGGTTGGAAAAGCTTCTACCCATTTTGAAAACATATCTATGATCACTAAACAGTATTTTTCCCTTCACATTTATTCAGTTCTATGAAATCCATACAAATAGTATGGAACGGATAGGGTGGTGTTGGAAAGCTCCCTCGCTTCGGTTTAAATGCTCCCTGTGCATGATGTTTGCTACAAATATGACATGTTGCACAAAATTTTTGTGTATAATTCGTAAATCCGTATGTTTGGAATGTTTTGTTAACTAACTGTACCATCCCCCCTGTTGAGACATGGCTCTGCCCATGACTCAACAAAGCTCCAAATCTAAATAAATTAGATGGCAATATGGGCTTTTCTCTTTGGAGATGTACAGTCCCTCTTCAAGGATTGCTCCTCGTTTTATCCACTTTTGCTTTTCTGCTTTTGTAGCTAATGTCTGCATTGTTCTTAACATTTCTAAATCTAGAATCTCAGAAGGTTGTAGTTCTTCGTTTAAGAGCACAGTTTCTAGGTCTGAGGCAGCTTGCTTTGCAGCTGCATCAGCCCGAGCATTCCCTTTTGAAATTCTATCTTGTTGTTTGGTATGGGCTGCACATTTACAGATAGCTATTCTAGTGGGTAACTGAATAGAATCTAACAGGTTCAAAATTAGTTGTGCATGATTAATCGGCTTGCCAGTAGATGTTATCATTCCCCTGTTTTTCCATTGTTGTGCAAAGACATGCACTGTAGAGAAAGCATACTGACTGTCAGTATATATGTTAACACATTTGTCTTTCGCTAGAGTGCAAGCACGTGTCAAAGCTATCAATTCTGCTGCTTGAGCTGACAGGTTATATTGCAAGGGTTGTGCTTCTATGATTTCGTTATCAGTCACTACTGCATAACCCACTAGGTTTTTCCTGTAGCACCTCGTCTACAGGACCCATCCTCAAAATATGTCACCTCTGCATCGGTTAGAGGTACATCAGTAAGATCTTGTCTGGGTGTGGTTATTTGTTCCATTTCCTGTAGGCAACTGTGTGGTGTGCCATCCACAGGAATCGGAAGTAATGTCGATGGATTTAATGTCGTGCATCGTTCAATTGTCATATGGGGTTGACTCAATAGTATGGTCATGCAAGAAAGATGTCTGGCAGGGGATAAAATGCTATTTTTCTTGCAGTAAAATTATCGCAACTGCATGAGGTACTCTCAACGTGAGAGGATGAAACAATACCACTGAGGCTGAAGCTTGCACTGCCATAGCTGCTGCGACTACTGCTTGTACACAGGGTGGTAATGATCGTGCCACGGATCTAACTGTGATGAATAGTAAGCTATGGGGCGTTGCTTGCCGCCATGTTGTTGCGTCAGTACTGACGTCATATATCCCCGCCTACAATCTACAGTTTGGAAAAATCTCTTATGGTAATTCGGAAGCCCTAAAACTAATGATGAAACTATCAGTTGTTTTAGTCTGCAAAAGGCTGCTTCTGCTTCCGGAGTCCAGTGCAGTGTTTCTTGTGCTGCCATTGGTGCTTTAAATATTAAATCAGCCAATGGAGCCGTTTCTAAGGCATAATTCGGTATCCAACTTCGACAAAAGTTAGTCGTTCCCAAGAAGGACATCATTTCCTTTTTGGTAGTTGGTCTAGGCGCTTGTAAGATAGCTGTTTTCCTATCTTCATCTAATGTTCTACCTTCTTTGGATATCACATATCCCAGGTATTTAACCTGTTCTCTCCAAAGTTGCAATTTATGTTTATTCACTTTATGCCCTTGCTCAGCTAAGAATTTCAACAATGCTATTGTGTCTTCCTTACATTGCTGCTGGGTGGGGGCTGCAAGCAAGATGTCATCTACATAAAGTAGTATTTGACTGCCCCCTGGTGGAGAAAATCCCGCTAGGTTGCTAGCCATCTCTTGTGCGAATATTGTTGGGCTTTCACTATATCCCTGTGGTAGCCGGGTGTACGTATACCTTTTGCCCTGAAATGTAAATGCAAACCAATGCTGGCTGTCAGGGTGGATAGGTATTGAGAAAAACGCATTGCTAATATCTACCACGGTAAAATATTTTTGTTGCAGCTTCAAATCATTTAACAAGGTATGTGGGTCTGGCACTGTAGGTGCCCTTGAAATTACCGCATCATTTACAGCCTGTAAATCTTGTACCATCCGCCATTCCCCGTTTGCTTTTTTTACAGGAAATAGAGGAGTATTACATGGTGAATCTAGGGATTCTACCAGTATCCCTTTCTTAAGTAATGCCATTATGATAGGTTTGATCCCTTGTTCTGCATCCTTGCTCAAAGGATATTGTCTTTTCCTTGGTCTAAAGGCCGATTTTGGTGTAATAACTACTGGCCCTGCTGTTCGAATAAGTCCTACATCTGATTTCCCTGTTGACCAAAGAACATTTGGTATTTCACTCAAAGCTTTTTCTTCTTCTTCTATCAAGAACGCCAGTCAGCTGTCTTCACTCTGTTGTAAGTGTACAGCTGGGCGTGCTTGCGTTAACCAATTCAGTTTTTGTTTCTGTACTCCTAAGTCCGATAACTCTGAGTCAGTTAGTTTCTCCCATTTTGTCACTTTGTCACCCAAGTCTACCCACCTAACATTCCTGTTTTTGGTTAGGCTAACATGCGGTAGTTTATTGGATTTGTACAATTCCAAAACTCCTGAGGTAATGAACAACTCACTACGCCATTGCCCTCAGTGTCCCAGTATAGTGTCCGTAGTATTAGTCTATTTGCGGGATTCCTGAACAATTTTTGTTCATATTCTTTATCAGGTCCTGATGTGCTACAATAATATAGGGTACAATGTAATAAATGTTGCTGATCAACATCGAGGGGAAGCACCTTGCTGGTGACTACATTCATCAGTTCCTTGGTCACTGCCCCTGGACCGGTTGTAACCAGATCCTGGCTGTACCAATAATAGGCCTCACCCTCCGATCGTACTACAAAAGTATCAGTTTGTCTCTGTGCCTCCATACCGTTCATGGTAGGGACTACTGCTATGCCAAAAGTTGCATAAGATCTCTTCCCAATAAGTTCATGGGGCATTTGGCAGAAAGTACTATTTTACTTTTCTGGGTCATACCGAGACAGGGTCAGTTATTGCTATATCATGGGAAAGTGGTTCCCTGTACAGCTGTCCGTTTGCTGCTTTCACTAATATGTAATCAGGTGACTCAGAATGTTCCGGTAACTTTGAAGGATGTATCAAAGTTCGTGATGCTCCTGAATCACACAAAAATTTGACTTCTCTCCCTTCCACCAGAAGTGTAACTTCCGGTTTCGTGTCTGCTAAATAGAGCTCTAAGCTCAGTAATGCCAAGTCCAAAACTTCACTTTCCCCAACTTCTACATCCGGTTGCATGTCATTTGTTTCTTCTAAGGTATTTACATTATTCCCCTGCTCATTAGTCTCCCCTGGTGACTGCTGAGCAGCATAACTGTCATCTAGTCAATCCTCATCTTCCTTATCCTTTTTTTCCACAGGTGCCTTACTCCTGCAATCCCTTGCCAAATGTCCCTTCTTACCGCAATTGAAGCACTCACCTCTTTTCTTCCTGTCCTCATAAATTTCTGAGTTTCTGTCAGAGCGCTTGTTACCCTGAGTATTTCGCTTACCCTTCTTGGCTGTTTGTACTACAAAAACTTCCGCACCGTCTTCAGCTGTGAAGACCTGCGTTTTCTTTTTCTTTTTACTGTTAAAATGTTTTTCGGCATGTCTAGCATACTCTAACAAGGCTTGAAGCCTGCTTGTTCGGTGATCTATCATATGCTTCGTGACGAAGCTATTGATAGGGGCAATACAACCTTTTAAAAATGCATTCTTCAACTGCTGTTCATATGAGCTGTCATTCTTTTGATTTTCAGGAATAGTCATGCCACTATGGTTATTAAAACATTCTAGTAATCTACCATAGTATGCGTCTACTGTTTCATTATCTTGTTGTACGCATTGGTTAATACAAGTCCAGTCTGCCCTAGGTTTCCATTTTTCAGTAATGCGGTCTGTAAGACCCTTCAGTCTAGTATCTAGTTCTGCGTCACTATGTGGGAGTGGCCTGTGTTGCGCGTCACGGGCATTCCAGGCGCCACAAATCATGTGCCAGTCTGGACCTAAAATTTGTCTAACTACTCTTTCTACCTCTTCCCCATTTAGGTGGTAACTCAATCTCATGCCCTGTAAATCCTGTAAAAATTTCTCAAAGTTAATTTTTGGATGGGGAATTCCTTCTGTAGCTTTTCGGATGTCTTCCGGTGTCCATGGTCTATACACTAAGAGAGTTGAGGCCTGGCCCTCCTGTCCTGCCTGTGGGTTTGGTACTTCTATTAACGGACAGATTTCCTCACTCTCATCTAATAAATTTCCGCTTGGTTGAACATCTATAAGTGTTTGACGTGTTCGGGATCTAGTCCCGATAGGTTCTCTTACAAATGGTTGTCTTAATATCCCTGTTGTCTCTGGATAACGTGGGGGGGGTCCAGCCCGCCCTCCCGCTTCATATTCTAAGTAAGGCATCGGAGGAGGTGGTAGGG
Source organism: Protopterus annectens (assembly GCF_019279795.1). Taxonomy (NCBI): domain Eukaryota; kingdom Metazoa; phylum Chordata; order Ceratodontiformes; family Protopteridae; genus Protopterus; species Protopterus annectens. Next base: position 1,077,907,970 of record NC_056743.1, read on the forward strand.
GAGGGACCGATGCTACTATTATATTATTATCCTCTTTGTCTAAAAATAATGCCTTTGCATTTTATTTTTCTGTTCCCTTCGGTTCACTTCCTCAATCCACCTATGTGCTTGAGGAACGCCCAACTGTTGTTGTTTTTTTGCCTGACCTTCTGCATCAGATTTTAACTGTTTCAAAAGTTTTACTAATGATATTTTATCCAATTTACCATTAAAGTCATACTTGTTAACCCATTTTGAAAAATATCTCACATTATCTGCTCTCTGTAATTGCATGTACTTTGCATCTTCTGTTAGGGGCGGGTCACGTGACCCTTTAGTGCATTCATTTCCCATGTCTCTGAAAGAGAAGAAAAGAAGAAGAGAAAAAAGAACTGTTACGTAACCCTTTCTCTTGTACCACGTGGTATCTTATTCCCGTATTCACAGTAGTGTCTAGAATGACTGTTTTACTTTGCTTTGTTTACTTCCTGATCTATGACTCAAGATACAATACTTGACTACCTCTCTCCCTGCTATCACAAACCTTAGCAATAGCACAGTGTAACCTGGTCCCTGATCTAAAACAAAAACAAAGAGAGGAATTCTGCTTACCGAGCCTCCCGCTTATGTTTGATATGCTTTTAGGATCCAGTTTTCCGCTTTTGCCACAGATCAGACAAGTGGACAGCCTCTTTAGACACGACAATTCAGTCGGAGGTCTTTCCTTCTTCTGCGCAGATTTCGGTACCACCTATATATTCTGACCTGCAGCTTACCAAGGGAATTCCGGCACGATTAGGACCAAAATGTTAAATAAATTTGTTAGAATCAGACTGTAAAAATCATTGAGTATTCAAAAACAATGTCAATAACAAACAATAATGCAGGAGAACTCAAGTATCTTATACTCTAATGTACATTAGGAGGCAAAAAACCATACACAAACTTGTATAGAATTTTGACTGCTTTATTGACGGAAGACTCCATTTTTATACACTTCACTATCAGTTTTGCCCACCTCACTGGCGTGGTCAGTGACTGGGTCTTACATCATAGTAACTTATGAAAAAGTGCTGAGATGGTGTTTTCAAAAATCTTTTTCCCATGAGAATGTTACAGCCTTGCAAGCACCTGGTCAGTCACAGTGACCTCCTGAGGATGTAGCCAATTCAAGGCTCTTAGATTAGTTCGAATACAATGGGTGCAGTTCTTCTTAAAATGCCTTCCTTTGTTCCATGCTCTGCCAGCTGGACACTATCTCTGATGGTGCGCACAAGGCTATTCTTCTGGTGGAAGCAGGAAGAAGATACACATGCGAACAGATTTATTATTTTCTAACTTTGCAAAATAATCTTTACTTGAAAGACATGAGCCAGGCTGTGCTTGAACGCTGCCAAGGCCAAATTTCTGATTACACTGCAGCTTATGCTTCAAGCAATAATATGCAAGTTTATTTCTACTATTATTCTTAGTAAAACAGAATTAAATGCATTACATATCATACTACTTTTCAGTCTTTGTTCCTTATTATAGATTTAAGTACATTTATTTCTATCTAAAGCACACATTTCTCTATATATTTGACCACACAACTTATATATGTTTGAATGTTTGAATACACATTCTCTTAAGCAGCATATATATAAATATATATATTTCTAAGCAGCATGTATGTAAATATATTTTTTGGGCAGCACATACGTGAATATATATATTTTTCTAACAACTTCTCATAGCCTTGCTGGAATCATTGGACTTCTTGCAGACACATTGGAATAGTTACTAGACATGTAGTTGAGGAGATCATTGAGGACCCTAGCCCAGTCTTCCAGTTGCCCCAAAACACTGTTAAATAACTTGCTCAAGGTCACACAATAAACAAAAGGAGACAAAGGGAATCAAACCTTGTACTACAGGAAACAGCTTAACAGTCATAGCCTTAATCAGATGTACTAATGGCCAGACTAATCTATATTTTCTTAACAAGATGACCTCCTTACATTCAGAAACCACTTATATGGGATATTAATGTATCTATTTATTATTATATCAGTTATTTTCTTCTTACATGGCTCAAATTCTGTATAATCAATTGCGTCCAAAAGGTATGACTAATTGCTACATTATAAAATGTATGTGAAAAATTTAAACTCTATCCATATAAATAAACATTGGTCAAAACAGGTTTTCTGTACATTCTGACAACTACTATTAAATTTATCGACTCAGAATGTCACCACTTAAAAATGAATCCATTCCAGCTATCTTTGTAAATCAAAAGTATAAATTATCTGTGGTGCAGGTCAAGTAATTGTTAAAAATATGGCAGTTGTTCTGACTTCCTCCTGTAATAATATAAAAAAAATCATCAATGAACAGTCATAAAAAGAATGATAGAGCTACAAGTTTTCATCTTTAAAAATAAGCTCTGACTCCAGTTTATTTACATTAATGTTGACATACAGTGAAGCCATCAGTGAATCCATGGCAGTTCCTGTCATCTGACAGTAAATAATGGGGCTGATTCAGAAAGGATACAGTAGTAACCATTTCCAGTTTAGAGACAGCCTACAGTGGTGCTTTGGCATGAAGACATGCAACACTACGGTGGACTGTCTCTGCAGCCATCCTAAATGCTAATGAAGCTTTTAGGGGAGAGACATATGGTAATTAGCCATCTGCTTCCCCCTCAGAAATGCCTGCAGCATACCTCTCAACCTCTTGCTGCAATAAATCTGGACAAAGCCTGACAAAATGGGGGGGACAAAGGACCACAAATAGGGACTCATTTTAAATATTGCTCTTATAAACTTAGAAAACTGCTAGAATAACAGGATTTGTGTTAACATACATTTTCTGAAGGATATGAAGTCTGAAACTCAAATAATTGTCATTATTTATTGATTTTAATCCTTAAATCATCCCAGTGATTTGTCAAAAAACACACTTTTTATGAGGAACAGACCAAAAATATGAGGCAAAAATATGGACATTCTTCGAAAATCTGTACAGTTGAGAGGTATGGCCTGCAGTAAGGCACTTATGCAGCCAAGTGATTTAGATAATCCCTCAGCCACACAACATGGCTGCTTATGGATGCTGATGTTAAAGATCATGGCCAAAAGCTTGTATTATCCCACTGCAGTAGAGGAAAGTGCCTCAGATTTTGGCAGACAGGTAGTGTTGAGGGGCATGTGTATGTGTGTATTTGTGAGGTTAAATGTGTGAGTGTATTTGTGAGAGTGTGTGTCCGCTTGGAAGGTCGCAGTAGGAGAGAGTGTTAGGGGATAGGGTAGTGTGGGTCTGTGTGTGTATGTGCATGTGTGTGTGTTTGTGTGTGTGTATATGTGTGTGTGTGTGTGTGTGTGTGTGTGTGTATGTGGATGAATGTGTGTGTGTGCAATTGGGTAAGGGGGCTGTGTATGTTTGTGTGTGTGTGTATGTGTGTGTGTTTATGTGTACACATGCATTAATGTGTGACTGTATATGTTTTGTGTGATTGGGGGGGCTGTCATACCTCCACACTCCCCTAGACTAATGAGCAAATCTTGCAATATTTGTGGGGTGGAGAACACTAGACATCTGAGGTACTCTGCATATTGTGCCTTAATGGCACTTGGAAATAAAGAAAGATGACATGGTTCAAGGAGGAACATTAGACACCAGGGGTACTCTAAACAGCATGTTGTAAAGGTACTAAAACGATTTAAACCCTGCACGCTCCCTCCATTTAAAAAGAATGTTATTCCTCTGCATCACCCTTAGACACAAGTGATAATGTAAAATGGTATCTAAAACTGAAAAAAATATATAAAGTATTAAAGGGGGGAGTTGAACCCTGCCCTCTAAGATGAAACAATAGCTTTAACCCACTATCCTAAGCGATTTTTTTTACATAATAATAATAATAATAATTATTATAATAAGCATGACACTGTAATCTCTGGCCTTATTCAAGGACTGCAACAGCTCATGAGTTACAAGGACAAGGTGCCTATTGGCTATAAGAAGCAACCTCAGGAGCATCCTGTCAAATCCGGGACAGCTGAGAGGAATGGGGTATATCTATGAGGGGAGTGAATGCTTCAGGATAGGTTCGGGGGGGCACTAGATGACACCAGGCAGAATTTCCAAGTGTGACTGAGAGTCACTTGAAATATTAATGGAACAACAGTTCCAGCATTTCAATGTAGTTTTTGAACAATAAGAAGTTTGAAACTCTAATGGCTGGCATTACTGACAGATAGTAATTATTTTGTGATTTACAAAGCAGGAACAACATAAAAGGAGACATCAGGGACATTCTGTCAGCTTAGGGCCAGGTATGTGTATGTCTGTGCATGTGTTTTTGAATCTGTACTTGTGTGAGGGAAAGTGAATGGGGGCTGCCTGTGCCAGCATGATGCATAAATTGCCAGTGTAAAGTACTGATTAGCAATAGGAGTTGCTAAGAGTGATTCAGACATGCAAATTAGCTAGTAATCAGCAGTGAGGTCTTTCCTCATTGTGGCTAATATGTCTCTGAATGGCAAATCTCTGCACTGTATAAACAGTCCCTTTTTGTTGTAGCTGCTAATACCAGTGGTAGAGTTGTTTCAGAGTCCCTGGGAATATCATTACTCATTAATGCATTATATTTCATAGCCAACTCTAAAATGGAAAAAATATTGATGCGCAAATTTAGAAAATCTGATATTGTAGACTGAAAACTTCTGAAAGCCTCAGTTCTTTGCTGATTGTGGGATAACAGTGCATAAATATTTTTTATTCCCAGTCACAAACATCCATTTATTGGGACCTACATCAGAAGTATCAAGCATATTTTTTCAAACAGTTTGCCTTCATTTTTCACAACTTGTTTTAGTTCATGTTGTATGTAAATTGGGGGGTTAGAAAATTTTTGTACACCTGAGATTTCCAATTAAAAATATGTAACAGACTGATCCACTATGAAATGTTGCTTCAAACCTAATGCAATTGCAGTAGACAGAAAGCAGATCATAAATTTACATATTAACAATTATTTTAAAACTAGATTCATAGGTAGGTACTAGGCTATCAGCCCAAGGGCCTAAGTAAGCCTAGCCAACAAAGTTCCCTGGCTTACGCCACCCAAGAAAGTTATTTTCCTGTGCCTCTGTCGAGCAGAGCCACATAAGTGATCCCCGGAGAGTATTTCCTATTTCCCATCCACTCAGCAAGATTTTTCTTGAAGAGTGCTAGTGAGGAACTTTGCTTGACATAGATGAGTAGCTTCTTCCAGAGTATGGGAAGTCTCTGGGACAGGAATCTATCCCTCCTGCATGCCCTGTTTATTGTGGTGACAAGGTTTAGGTCCCTAGAGTGTGTAGCTCAGAGGGATTGGTATTTCTTTAGGTGTAGCATGTCCAACAGCTCTGGGTTTGACATAGCTTTGTATGTTAGGCAGAAATCACCTCAGAGTAGGAGATATGCTACAGAGTAAAGCTGGAGTTTTTTGAGACGGTCAGTGTAGGGCATGTGTTTGAGGCCAGTAATCCTCTTTGTGAGGTACTTCTGTGGCCTTTCCAGCTGCTGCAGATGTCCTGTGAGGTACATTCCAAAAGGGGCATTGTACTCTCTAATGGGTCTAAGGAGTGTTGAGTAGAAGGGAACAATGACCTCTTTTTTCCTGGATGGGAACCCTTTTGTGATGAGGTGTGCCACGTAGAAGGCAGTTTTTCTGCATTGTTTAATTGCTATCATTCAGTCTATTTTCAGTTTGTCAGTTTAACTAAAATAGAGGCAACAATGTAAAACCATCAAAGCCTGAACCTTGTTTGCATGTGTAACCTAAATCTGTTCATCTTCATAATTTGTCTTTCTGCAACATAAGAATGCTCTGCAATATGTTGTATATTGCATATTCATATATATACTGCTGTTCCCTCATCTTTTACCAGATCCACATTGCTTCAACTAATTAGCATGGCCTTGTTTTGCAAGATGTGTGATAAAGTCTTAATAAAAAAAGCAGTCTTTTATACTTGTTAATTTCTTACATATACCAGTCCAATAAGAGTTGTTTCCTTTATTATGCTATTGATATTGTCTTAACATTACTTAACTGATTTCCTGTGCTACACCCTCAGTTATCTGCCTGTCTCTCTCTGAAGGAAGAATAAGATGTATTACCCCTTTGATTACTACAGTCTGGGTTTGTTCCAGGAACTCTGTTCTTATAGTCAAAATCATTCTAAGGGAAAGACCTAATACCTCTAAGATGTGGCTACATCATTCCTTATCCAGAACTCAGCATTCTCGGTTATGATTCTCCAAGCTCTTAGGTACTCAAGAAGACCAACATTCTGCATCCACTCTTTTGATGCCGCCAGAACTGCTACAGTACGGCCTTTAAAGTTTCCCTCCTAAGAAATTTCACAAGTAGAACCTGCAATGCAAAACTGACCCATGCTTAAGAGTTTTTTTTTTTGTAATTGTATGAGGGCCTTCTTCATCTTTGCAAACTAGCTCGGATGAAAAGGAGAGCAGTAATCCAACTTGGCATCATAAACACATGCCAAATGGTATATACCATTTTCTCTTTGGCAAATGACAACCATCTTTTGAGAAACCTGCCAAAAAGGGGATATCAGACTATTAGAGGGTATCTAGAATGGCCTTCTGATATAAATAGATCCATGCCTAGCCATTGTCCAGCATAGTCAAAAGGACACCAGATTATGAGAAGATTCACTGAAGAAGCCATAGAAACCTTCAGGGACTGTGTGATCCCATACTCTGCCAGCTCTCCTAAAGCCTGGCACAAAAATGGGCATCAGAAAGAGACAGTTAAAACCTATAGCTTAAGTAATATAAGGGTCAGAGAAGTAATACAGGACAACATCTTCTTGCCTGTCAAATATATGGATTCCTTTTGCAATAGCAAGATGAAAATGTGTTGTCTTTTTATGGACTAATATAGGACTGAATAGATCCTGTAAGAATTTGGCCAGGTGTGCTTAGTCAGAGTGTCACTCCACCTTGATGTGAGTTTGTACAGGCAGCCTTTACCTTCATAGAAGTAACAGAATCTGGATGTTTTCAGGGCACAACAAAAAACTACATCCTTCAAGACTGGTTCCATCCTTCTTCCTCTAACATTTGTTTAACCATTTTAGGAGAGAATACAGAATAAGTAAAATTCATACCCTAGAATACCTCATTAGCCTGAGTGTCACTGAAAGGAGGTATCATCTTGAGGGGACCTCTAGGGTGGCTAGGCCTCATTATCTCTGCTAGTATCAAAAACAAATGACTTCAAGGTCCTTAGAATCAACTTCATCACTGAAGAATAAGAAAGAGGGAGACCCTCTGCTTTCTGTAACTCCTGAAGGGGGCTTTTTGCACTCACCTGGTATAGTGCAAAGGGTCAGAACTGAACTGCAAGAAGATGCTGGGCATTGAAAAACAGGACACCTGTACCCAGAGTGATATATAGGGACAACACATGGCCATGACGGGTCTGTACTAAACATTGGGTTGGGATCAAATCAAGTTCCCTAAAGGTGCACTAAGACACCTTAAATGGCAGATCCTATTGTAATATTAACAGTGCATGCAAGTCTATGTTTGAGGTTGCTTTTATGGACCCATATAGGTCAGGAGGATCCATGAATGTCTCCTTAACACTGGATGGTGAGTTGTCCTCAAACTCTCTACATTTCCTGACTGCATTCCTGCAACATAACTATTCCTGCTTTTATGTTTCTGCCATTCAAACAACATGAACCTCTAAAAATTTTCCATCATTTCCCACTGTCAGACTTTCTTTCTGCACATCTTTAGAACTGCAGACTACATCCTCACACTGACATTAATTGCTGCTTGTTTGGTCCACATCAAATGGTATGATCACTAACATGACTTCCTTTGCCAAATGTTCTGCCCCTTCTGCTTCATCAGACCAGTTCTCCACTCTTCCCCAAAAGAGAAGGAAATATTTGAAAGGCTTCAACTTAGCATTCAGGATTATCAAATGTTTTTATTGTCACAATTCTAAAACATCTTTCACAATTTCTTCTACATTATCTTCCATCAGTATCACCTATAAAACGGAGTAACCATTTGAAATGTGTAGACGTGCTTCAGCAAGTACCAAAATACAGAGGTTAAACGGCCGAAAAAACAGACTTACATATACCAAGTCCAAGATGGCCACTTCTCAGAATATTCCCTTTTCCCTGAGGTATAGTGATCTCGGAGTTGGTATATACATATATATATATATATATATATATATATATATATATATATATATACATATATATAAAATCTGGAGGTGAGAAGGGCTTGATTCCCACACTGGGAGTGCAGATGGTTGCCCCTCCTGCAAAAAACAAGTTTAAAAGGAAGAGCGATTTATTTATTTTTTTTAATGTTCAGCACTTGGTGTTACTAGTGCCAACATTTCAATAGAGACTCCCAAAATTTATGTATTTCACATTTGAAAACCAGGTAAATGGACAGATGCAATTTAACCAAGTAGAGTCATGAGACATGCCAAAAGCTTTACATTTATTTATTTATTGTATCTTTATTGATTGATTTATATTGGAACTAGGATAGTCTAAATGAGTTCAGGAGCCCATTTTTCACTGAAGGTCCAGGGATGAATGCTCCACATTTAGTTAAACAAGTGTTGCCATTACAAATTTCACATACATATGTAGCTAAGCTATATTAAGAACAGAAATCATGTATCACTGACATTCTTATTACATAATATGCGATTATTCATATCGTGAAGGAGTAATACTTCTTTGTAATTCTTCATCCACATTTTCAGTTATAAGTAAGGAAGTCTTAATTATGTAAAATATTTTAGCTGTTATTTTAGACAGTTTCAATAGTAGATATTTACAGTAAAATGAAATGAGAAGATCAAGATGTAATATTTTAAAGTAGTTTAAATGTTTTAGTGTTTTTAGTAAGAGGGAGAGTTGCTTAATGCCATATCTGTACTGAACATATAGGTGTTTCCACGATGACATTAGGTAATTCTTTAGTTTTATTAGGAATCCTTCAACTGCAGTTAAAACACCAACCAAAATACAAATATATGAATAAGGGCATATTTAAATTAGTAAGTAAAAGAACATAAAAAAGAAAGTTAATAATTAATGAAATACAAGTGACAGACTCATCCTTATTAAAGACAGTTGTTTCACTAAATAAGATTAAAAATGCTACATACATTAGGCATCATTTCCTGCTCCATCTTGCTTTATCCAGGGACCCCTTACTGGAAACATAAGGGAGTTTTCCCCATGTTGTGATTAAATTTTGGTGGTATTTACGGATAATAACAATATCAGTGTTAGTGGCTCATCAGCTAGGAGGGTGGTCTTTGATAATGGGTGAATCAGAAGACTGTGGGTTCTATCCTCACAGAAGGTGCTGTGATTTTTTTTTTTTTATTAGAGACCCTGTAGTGTGGTTTAAGTGTTATTCTACAGCGGAGATGTTAAACTGAAGTCCCTTATGCCTAAGTTAGTGGCAGCCCAAGTAGGTATAAAGGACAGCATATTGTTTTAATAAAAACAGTAGGGAATTTTGTATTAAAATAACATATTTAAATCAAGCCAAACAAAGTATTTACATGTCGTATTCTATTTCACATCTGCTTAGTTTTACTTGTAACCAAATACATATATCTTAATATGTGTTTTTCAGCACATTACCCTCATAATTCCCATATGCTAGCATTTTCTCTGTCTCTTTACTTATACAATTAACATTCACTTTCCTTTCCAACTGTTCCTCCAAACCTTTTAATCATTTACAACCAATAAATACATGTTGCTCCATCTCACCAGTTTGTGTACATTTTATTTTTTATTTTCACATCGTCCTTTTGGTTATTGATCTACATTTCTTTTGAATTTAACTGGGGAGAAAAGCTTTATAAAAAGACAAAGAACAAGAAGAATTACACATGAGCAGAAGTAAGATTGCAACATTTTTCAAATACATGAATTGGTGCAGTACGTTTCTAACAAGATAGTTGAAGCAAAATATAAAAAAATGCAAATCTTGATGGTATGTTTTGTTGAGAGATGCGAGTGAGGTCAGAGGAGGTTAGAATATTTGTGTTTGTGTTAGTGAGTAACGATTAGGGTTGGGGATAGGTGAGGGATAGGTATTGTATGTTTGTGTGTGAATTTGTGTATTTTAAGGTTAGGGTAAGGGTATATGAACCTATGAATTAAGGGGATAGATGTAGTATTGTTTGTATATATTTGTGCATATTTGTGTGTGTGATTGTGTCTTGTGTACTGTCAGCATGTTGCGAGAAGGTTTTTATTAAGATAAGGTGTAGGGTTAGGGTTGGGGAAGAGCCAGCATTAAGGTAAGGGTTAGCACCATTATTAAGGTGATGCAGGAGGAAAGTGCCTTGCATTCATATGTTTTTTCCCTGTGTGCTCTAGTTTCTTCACACATTCCAAGGACATATATTAGGTGAATTTTCCATAGATACATATGTGTGGTATGTGTACGATACTGGAACCATGCCTGGCAATCTGCTTCCATTCCCTACTTGTCAAGTAAACTTTAAGGCTGGTAGTAGCTTTTCTGGTCATTAGAGGAGTTGTATATGACTTGACAGCACTGGGAGGTTGGATGATTAATTAATTATTAATTTTAGTATGGCTAAGTCTCCTAAAATCAGCATTTTTGTGATTATTCTGCTCAGCACCACGTATAACTATGAAGTTGTCACTTTACCTTTCTTCAAAGCATTTTGCATCTTTTCTACGTCCATGTCTATCCCTTATCATTTTGCCCTTCCATCATCTTCAAATGTCTGAATTCCATACTTCCTTGTATAACTTTTAATATCTTATAACTAACTTTTAAATCCTCACTTCTTTTCTAGTAAATGTTTATTTTTAAAGGCACCACTTGCTGTCACAGCTGTTATAACTTAAAAACTTTCCACGTGATCAGCCAGTTTTAAATGGTGAAGCAAGCATTAGTATCTTCCCTCTGCCTTATATCCTTAATATATTCTTTTTTACGTATATTGAATAATCATTCAGTTTTATCAAAATAAAATAAACCACATACACACATAACTAAATATAATAGTCCATTTGTTTCACAGTTTGCAAAATCATTAAAATAAAATAATTTAACAGACATTGGATGAACAAAAACATTCATGGAATCAATACATTTCACATGGAACAGACATTATATTTGAATATATCTACCTTATTCTTTGTTTAATCAGATGTATACTCCAATAACATCTTCTAATTATTTGCCTAGTTCTAAGGAAGCCCTGTAGGCCCAATTTCTTCTAATAATATCTTCCATCAATTTTATTTTGGTAATGCATCCATTGGATTACTCAGCTGATAAAATTTTAGCTCTTCATAACAAATTTTTCCTTTCTCGGTTATATTCTGAACTATATGTTTAAAATAACCCATTGGAAAGTTTCTTTTCACAAAATAAATATGCTTACTTCTAAAATATAATATGCTATTAATTGCTATCGGTTTTTATAAATTGTGCATACCTGAATAAAAGGCTTAAGCCTTCATCAACAGATAAATAAGACAAATTAGTGTGACAGATTCATATCCCATCATATCAACCTACTTCTGGAACAAACTTCCACAAAATGTGGAGCAGCGTGACTCCTTTGCTACAATCTAGGCAAACCTTGATAATTGGCTGGGCAGCCTCAAAACCAGCCCTCTCCCCCCAACTCTGTCTTGTGCTACCCTCCAAGTCTGGCTTGTGCTACCCTCCTTGAGGCTGAAGGAAACTTTTAAATATAGTTTATTGGCTTGGCTTGTAATGGTCTGTAGACCAACTGTTTAGTACTCACCTGTGAGTCCAACAGGTATGCTATGTCTTTGTGTAATAGTTTATGCATTAAGTCTAAGCAGTGCACTATTTGATGCTATTTATTATGTTCCTGTAAGTAACTGTGTAGAAAAGTTAAAATGCATTAAGAAAAGTATAATGTCTGTCCACAGTTTTATACTATCTGACTGTACCAACCTAGACACCAAAACAGTGTGCTGTGACATTCCTTTATATTATATTATTTTGTTGTAGGGTTGAAAATGGGTCCATGAACCAGCCACTTTCCTGGTTAGTAAACACACACACAGACATGTATGTGTGTGTGTGTGTGTGTGTGTGTGTGTGTGTGTGTGTGTGTGTGTGTGTGTGTGTGTGTGTGTGTGCACGCGTGTGTGAGAGGCTTAATGAATACTGCCAGTCTCTTGACCTCTTAATTGCCACTTTGTTGATACAAGAAACAATGAAAATCTTTAACAGCCAATCCCCCCAAAACATATTTAGATACTTTCTGTCAACATAATTTAGGGTAATGTTTCAGGATAAGAAAACAACTAGCAGCAAATGCTTTTTATTCATTATCTTCATAGCAACCACCACAAAAGCAATCATGCACAGCTGCTTACAAAACCAGCCCCTCCCTCCCCACAACAGAAACCTGGCACAGAAATGGCAAAATGATGCTGTCAGAAATGGGCTAAATTATAGCCTTTGTTTGATTTAACAAAGAAAGAAATTGAGTAAAATGACTTATCTTTATATGTCTTGCTGTACAGGGCAGTTTTGGATTTCCAGGAAGAGCTGCCCAACTGCAAGGTAAAAGTAACATTACCATGAATTAAGTGAAGGCAGTCATATATTATATCAGAAAAATAAAAATCCACCTAGTTTAGCAACTATGAGCCAAAAAGTCAGAGCTTATCCCTTAAATAAATATATTTCTTCTGTGCAAGTCAGTTCGTAATACCTGATCCTACAAAAAGTGAGTAATACTAAAGGTTTGGTTCCTTACTGAGTGAAAGATTCGGTAAGCTGTTATGAGATATACATGTTATACAGGAGTGCCCCAGCACTGTACAAGAAGACAGAATCAATTTTTAGTTTTGCTGTAAGATCAACTGTTGTTTTCCTATATCATTGTAATGGTAAGTTTTTTGTTTCATGAAGACTTCCTTAAATATTTAGAATTGTGACAATTGCATCCATTTATCATGGTTATTTTTTTCATATTCCAGAGCAATGGTTTGGCAGTGTAGTAAGCACAAGACACGTTTTTAGTGCTGACCCTCTATCAAATTTTTGAATCCTTCTCAAGCAGTTTAATCATCTTGTTATTACTTGTTTCTATGAATTAACAAGCATGATGTCCAAGGCACCTTAACTGCCTGCCACTTCATTTATTCTCCAAAACCCATTATATCCTTTTCTGCATCACAAAGGACCTAAAGCCTATCCTGGCACTCAGGGATCATAAGGCAGAAGATTAATGCTGGATGTGAAACCAGACCATTGCAGAATTCAAATGTAGAGATCCTTATATAAGATGTACACACACACACACACACACACACACACACACACACACGCTCGTGCACGTGTGCGCTCACACACAGACATGCACACACACACACACACACACACACACACACACACACACACACACACACACACACACACACACACACACACACACACACACACACACATTCTCCTGAGCCAATACAAAGGATTTCCTGTTTGCTTAATGGTATTTCATTAAGATCTGGAGGCAAAGGGGAGTACTCAGCAAAACCCCACAGAGACAAAGGTAAAAACCTAGAATCCATACAGAAAGTAACACAGCCAGAAACTAAACACAGAACCAGGAGCTTAGACATTAAAGTATTCACCTACAGACTACTTCCCTACCTGCCTGCGTTTTGTAAAATGAAAACAAATCATACATATCCTAAAATATCATGGTAGTTTTGCATTTTTCTATTTTTTTGTAGCTTAGGAGGACAAAACATGTAAGCATTGCCTGGTAAAGCAATGTAAGTTCAGTTGGCTGTCCTGCTTCTTTTTTTAATACTTATAGTTACAGTAAATAGCTACTTGTGAAAGCCAGCAGCATTTTTTATGTCTGAGCTGCATTTGTAGTAAAAGACCATTTGCATATATTTAAATGTGACTCACTTTTATTGTCTTGTCTGAAAAAAATGACAGACATTTAGAACAGTATCGGTTTTCATGCTGTATGTCAGGTCATCTTCATGCTACATCTCAGGCCATCCAATCATAGTGCGAGTGGAATCACCTCCAGTACCTACTAACATGAGGGGTTTTGTGTCTTTTGAGCTTAATAAACTGTGTGGGTGTGTTTGTGTCTATATATGTACATATTCTACATACATACACACATACGTATATATGTAGTATGTATTTAATGTAATATATATATATATATATATATATATATATGAGTGTATGTGTGTGTGTGTGTGTGTGTGTGTGTGTGTGTGTGTGTGTGTGTGTGTGTGTGTGTATGTGAACATAAGCTTGCAACCACACCCTCTGACAAAATTACCCTAATTTGGGGTTTGGACTCCGCACCCTTTACAAAGCCACAGCTAACTACTGACGAAAAGGGGATTCAAACCTCATGCTGTTTGTACTCTGCAACATTTCAAGCTCTGTGGTTGCTGGAACAGCCTCACAGGCCATCTAATTCACAAGGAGAAGAAAAAGCTTATTCTTTTCCTAATTAGCAGAACTCTTGCTTAACTCTTGACTGACGGCAGTGGATAATAATGCAGAGACAGAGCTGCTTGAGTTAGCTACAACATAAGGGAAAATGTACATTTCCAGTGTATCCTGTTACCTGGGATCATTTCCTAGGATTGCCAAGTACTGATATATATATTGCCATAATATATTGCTTATCACCTTAAACTCTTTAGCCATTCTGACTATTCCATATCTAAATATATTTAATTATCACATAACTTCTAATAACTTAGTAAGCAGAGTTCACCTCTTTGTAATGATAAATTTAAGAGGGTTTTATTGAATATATCATATGAAAGATTCAGTCAGTCATATTTCTGCAGCTATTGCAACAAAAGTGTAAAATAATGCTAGTAACCAGCTTGATTACATAACAACCCTTTTGATAAATTAAAAATTAGGCTTAGATACATCTAATGAACAAAGACATATTGTTTGCATTTAAAAGACTCTGTTATGAGATGAATATATTTCACCGAAAAGTCTTATGTTGTGGAAATGGGCTCACAGGAGAGCAAATTATGACAGGACTTTTGAATAAGTGTAATTGTTTAAGGATCTTTGCAAAGGCCAAACACAGAATGAATTAAAAAAAAAAGAATATTACACTTACAATTACTGTATGTGTTGTCACTATTCAGTCTGTAAGAATAGTTACAATACAAAAACTCATTTTGTTGTGCTGCATGTCTGAATTTAAATAAGCGAGTGATGTATTTTTAATGGTGGGCAAAACAGCAAAAGGCCCTCCGTGCAGGTTTGTATAAATCTTTAACTACATCATTTAATTACTGCATGTGCTAGTTTGTTCCATTCTGTAAGTATCATATTTAATTATTTCATATATCACTATTATAGATTGCATGAAGATCTGTACACTATTAACTTGGTATTTTTACCAATACAGTCCCAAAATTCTCTGCAACCGATATTAAAGCATGCCAAATTTATTAATGTGTTAATTTAAATGTAGTTCATGATTTTATGTAGACATAATTTCTTCCCCTCCATTTAGTACAATCGATAAACCATATTTTAATTATACTTATTAAGCAATACGTTTGCCTGTACAGGCTATTTATATACAACATAAATATGCAGATATATAGAATTACAACCTGCAGTCATAATTTAACCCCCCCCTCAAAAAAAAGTTTTAAAACTTTGCTGATAAGCTATCTTAAAATAGGAAGGACATAAATTCCAAAAATTAGATATAAGATGTTTTAAACAGTGCTACAGATTAAAATATTACTGAGAAAAAAATAGTGCAGAAATATAGTTTTGCAATGACAATGTTGTTATATATTCTCTGATGCTGAACAAAGGTTCCTCAAATCTTTCTTTTTTAAGTTTGTTAATGGTTGCATATATCTATCTATTTATATGTGTGTGTGTGTGTGTGCATGCGTGCGTGCATGTGTGTCTGTCTGTCTGTCTGTGTCCGCACTCACACGTGTGCATGTGTATAACTAAAAGAAAAAATGCTTAACTAAAATAAGCCCTGCATTACCGATTACCTATTTTCTTTCTAAATTCTTTAGAGTTAATTTACTTCTTTTCAAATACATATTTATTTTCAAGTTTTTCAGAAGATTGCAAATAAATATCTACAAACTAACATTCTGCAATATTTCTTATATTCCACTATATAAGCAAACTGTATACTTTACATCACTAATATGCAATGTTTGGAAGCAAGGTGATTACTAAAGTTCTGCCATACTGCAATATAGCAGTAGAAAGTTTTAACTTTAAAAAAAAAATATATATATATATATATATATATATATATATATATATATATATATATATAAATATATATACTGAATTACAGTGAAATACACAAGTAGATAATGTTCAGTACTCAGCTATCTTCTCAAACAGATCAAACTAAACAATGTCTGAACTATACAGCAATAGGATCAAAGCAGGGCAGGAACAGTTATTGAAACTGCCATTAAAACTGTTTCTGCAATTTTTTTTTTTGGTGCACTACCCCAGTAAACATAATCAATCAATCGATCAGTCCACATTTAGTCCATTGTTTATTATCTGAATTATCTTTTAAATAGTATTGATTTCATATGTTGTAATCTATCATTCATTGAAAGAGTACATCCATTTTCAAATCCTGGAACTTGCTGATGTGGATACTTTGTAAATTGAGTCATTTTGCGATATTATTTATAAACATCATGGGATATCCCGGAGAAAAAAAAATATATATATTTTTTTCTAGATTAATTCTTTACATAGTTTGTATTTCTTTATTTTCTGATAAGTAAGCAAAGACAATCAGTCACAAGTTCATTTTCTGGAAAGTTTCTTGTTTATGACAAACTTATGTAACTCCAGTTTTATATCAACAAATGATAAACTGGATCAGTGTTTTTGTAACAATTTCATTACAGTGAAGTAAAACATTAATAACAACTGAGCAAGTCAACAGAGGGGTTTATACAAGTTGTTTGTCAAGACAGCAAAATGTAAGATGAAAGTAACAAGAGGTGCTATTGTCTTCTGATCCTGATTATAGTTAAAAGATCTCACAGCAGTTTGTATAATTTTAGCACCATCTATTACCTGCTCATAAAAAGAAAAAAAAATATGTTATTCTTTGAGTAATTAAAGTTACAGTTTGCAGATGAAAGTTGGGCCTAGTGAGAAATTATGTCACTTGCTTGGAGTTAGCATAATGTGCAAATGAAGCTGCAGGACTCAGAATGGAGTTATTTTATTTATTTATTTAATATTTGTTTACCAGGAAAGTCTGACTTCGAACAAAGCCAATTTTCAGCGGAGGCCTGGGGAGAAATGCTCCAGGTGCAAGTCTGTGTAACGTGAGAGGAAAACGGAGCACCCAGAGAAAACCTACACAAACACAGGGAGGACATGCAGACTCCACACAGAAGGCACTCCAGCTGAGAATCGAACCGGAGAACCTCTTGCTGTGAGGTGACAACACTATCGCTGCACCACTGCACCATTGTTTATAGACATTTGATTGCCAGGAATGTCCAACTGGGTAGGTGCAAATTTTCAACAGAGGCCCAGGGAGAAAATCTCCAAAGTGTTACAAAGCATTTTAAGAATAATAATTTTATAATTTTTAGAGATAATACAAAATTAAATACAGTTTAAGTAATTAGAACAGATTAGATATAATGTGAAAACATTGGTTAAGAAAAGATACAACTTATATGACTAATTAATTTAGTGTCAGTGGTGCAACAGGTAGCACACTTGCCTTTGGTGCAGAAGACTGTGGGTTCTAGTCCTGTAACAGGTAGATTGTTTGATGGCACTACAGTGCAACATAACAGATCTACCATCGTTTAGATGAGACGTTAAACAAAGACCCTGTCTGTTTGAATTGGTAGTAGCTCAGGTGGATGTGATATATCCCATGGCACCTATCTAAAAGAGTAAAGGAAGTTTCCCAACTTCTTGGCCAAATTTCCTGTGCTAGTGAGACTAACCCAGTCAACAAAAGATAAATTTAATATTAAGAGGGACATTTTAGACACTTTATGGCAAAATTAAATGTAAGTTTGCATAATACAAAAAGGAATTGCAATATGAAGTGAAAGAAAAAAAACAGGGTTATGGCATGTTTAGCATGAGCCTCATGGGAGAGAAATAAATTGATGTAAGGAAGTGGGTGAGGTAGGGAGAGTAAGGAGATGTAAGGTATAAATAGGTACTTGTTCATATTTAAGGATATAGTTTATCCTGAGGTTGAGCAAGAATGGAGCCAGATTTTGGATAGGAAGTCATTCAGAATGGTTTTGAAGGACTGAAGCGAGGGTATTGATCTGATGGGTACAGGTAAGGAGTTCTAGGCCTTAGCAACATGGTATAAAAGACAATGCTCAGCAGATTTCATAGCTTTGTGGGCAGATAAGTGTTTTTGGCCAATGGATCATAATGACCAACTGGGAACATAGTTGTTCAGAACGGCATTAGTGCTGGACAAGCAGATGGGTGCTGGGTCATTTTAGAGGTGGTAAGAAGCTGTGTATGTGTTAGTTGATGGGGCAGTTTAACCAATTTAAACATTTTAGAGCTATACAGTTGTGAATTCTGAAAGGGGTACCTGCTGTAAATTTAGACACTTTTCATGCTTTGATTTTGTGATGCCTGGAGGATAGTAAGGATGGGAGCACCATAAGGAAGTGCAGGTAGCGGATAAACAGTTTTAGTTGCAATGGTTAGAAAGTTTTTGGATCTGTAAAGCCTCCCTAGATTTTGTGGGGTTTTTAATGCAATTTTGTATATGTAGGTTGAATTTAAGATTATCATCCACTATCATGTGTAATAATTTGTTATGAGTAGCGACTTCGGTGATTGTATTAGTAAGAGAGAGGCTTTTAAATTTTGTTTTTCAATGACAGAGGGATTTGAAGGAAAAAAGTTTTTTTTTTTGGGGGGGGGGGCAGCATGAGTTGTGAGTTACAAAGCTAAGTTTCAGTGGCTGTTAAAGCTTCCTGAGTAACATTTTGAAGATGTGCCAGGTTTTCAGATATGCATATGAGTTTGGATTCATTTGTATATTATGTTAAGAAGGCCTGTTGTATGGATCTGCGGTGAGTGAGTGTTAGTGAGAGTGTTAAAGAGGAGGGGACCAAGGATAGAGTCTTGTGGTACACTGATGGTGACTGCGAATTATGAAGAGAGTGTGGAGTGACAGTTTACAGGCTGATACATATAGGACAAGTAGTTTTGAACCATAGAAGGGTGGGCTGAGATAGACCTAATGAAGACATTTGCAGTAGACATTTGGTGTGGCAAACTGTGTCAAAGGCTTTAGACAAGTCTACAAATAAGGAGGAGACTAGTTTTAGCATTATTGACAGTAAAGTTAGTGATGTCTGCTGAATTTCCTCCTCCATGTAGAGGGATAATGTATGTTTTTTCCCGATAGAGGGAATGTGAAATTACTGGACTGACCTATTTATAAGGATTAACACAAGAGAGACAATGCTATTGGCTGCTATGTTAAGTTACTTGCTTGAAAGGTCATCAGCTGAAGTAGCGTGTGGTTTGAATTTAAGAGTAGTTTTGTTCAGAATATGGGCAAAGATTTGAAGGTGAAAGTGGATGTGGTGAAATGTGGCTGTTGGGCAGGGTTGGGATTAGATGTTTGGGAATACTTGGTTAGGGACTCTATACTATCTATAAAATCAGAGCAGAATTATGTTGCAGTATTGACTGGTGAATAATATATTGGAGGAGGGACTAGGGCTAAAGTTTTGGCTGGGATGTAAGCTTTCTTTAATGGCTGACCAGAATTGATTAAGGTTGTGTTTACTATTGTTCTGAAAGTTGTTATAGTATAGTTTTCTGCCTTCATTTATTTGTTTTTAGTACGATTGTGGGGCATTCTGAAGTTTTCCAGGTATTGTGGTGTTTTATATTTTTGTCATTCTTTCTGTGCTTTTTCTTTATACTGCATTATTTGTTTTTAGTGTTTTCCTTCTTGGGGGTACAAGGTTATTTAGGATCTTTAGAAAAGTTGCATTGACTTTATTTACAGTATCATCTAAGGGCAGGAATTTTAGGATGTTTAAGTTAATAGATGATAATGTAGTAATGGATATTTCTGAGTTAAACTTGAAGGAATCCTTGTTTTATAAAAATGTCATTTGAGTGGATGTGTGAGATGTCTGGTTGCGTAGATTGGGAGATGGTCCTTGTGAGAGTCTGACATTGTACCTGTGGTAGTGAATTTGCTAGAGTCTGATACTAGCATCTAGTTTAAAAAGGAATTTGATGCTTTGCTATAATGTGTGAGGCTATTAGTTGTGTGAAAGCATGTAAGTTCATACTAGAAATAGTGGAGTAAGACGTTATGTTCAACAAATTGATATTGACATCACCTAATACTATTTTTCTTGTGGAATTACTATGGATATCCAATTTAGGATATCTCCAAGAGTAACTGTATTGTCACCTGGGGGATGTAAAGGACATTAATATATATTTGTTTATTTTCAGGAAAGTAATAAGATTTCCTGAACTGAATTTTTGTATTGGTCTGTTTTAGGTGAATATGATAGCTGTTGGGAAATATTAGAGCAATACCTCTATCTTTACACAGTCATTACAAATGATATTATAGCTAGATGGTGTAATTTTGGAGTAATTTTTGCTGGGTTTAAACCACGTTTTAGTTATGCAAAGAATAGCAGGTTTGTGTTAGGTAATCTATACAGGCAGTTCTGTAGTTTTATTTCTTAGCGGGGTAGACTGTTGTGATATTAGGGCCAGGATTACGGTGAATGTCTCCTCCTAAGAGAATTTTAATATCCTGGGGTATTATTTTTGGAGAGTATTTTTCCACTTAATTTTATTTTGATTTGAGTTGAAATGGAATTAATCTGTCTATATTTATGGTAGAGGTGAGGGGCATGATTAAATAGGTTTGCTGTGATAAGTGGACATTGTAGGGAGGAAGTATGAATAGGTGGTTGGGACAGAGTTGGTGACATGTTGAGAACTATGATTGGGTCATGATAGGATGACAGATGTCTTAGTAGGAGGAGAAAACAGAGAATAAGCTGAAGAGCAGCATGATTAAGTAAAGTGATCTGTATTTTATTGATGGCAGGTAGTGGGGAAGTAGGAATCAAGAAGAAAGCAAGAAATTGCAGGGCTGTAGAGCATTTAGTGGTGAGAAGATCTGAAAGGTGGTAGAAGGTGGGTAGGTAGGAAGGAAGTATTTTCTATGAAGGAAGAGAGTTAAGTTGTCCTGGTATCTTGACTTATGTATCTGAAATGTAAGAAATAGAAGGGTTTGAAAAGACAGAGTAAAAGGACGTAGTTAATGTAAGAAGTAGTGAGGGTTTATTTAGGGAAAGTAGAAGACGAAATGCCGAATAATGGATAGTACTGTTGGGGAGAGTTTGAGTACAAATGGATATACAGTAGTGCAGGCCAGTGGGAGAGGGAGAAAGGTCTTTGGGAGTGACAATACATTTTAGATGGATGTTGACAAATAGAAAATTAGAAACAGGCATTTCTCATTAATAGATAGTGATAAGGAGAACCTCATTAATGCATCCACTGGATTACTTTACCAGCTTGGAAGAAAGTATGTGCAGAATATTCAGCTCTTCATATTTTCCTTCATGAGTGGCAGAAAAATTAAGTGAAATGAACAATGAGAAAATTGATGCCTTTGTAGCACAAACATAATTCTTGGAGAGTTTATTTTGATGGCAGTTTAAATTCATGGGAGGAAGTCATATGTGAAGAAAGCATTTATAGTATATGACTCAGAGTTAAGATAAGAGGTCTGACAAGTAACACTGCAGGCACCGAGTTTTTAAAAGGACTGATTCAGCATAACTTTTTTAGAGATATTCCCAGATGTGCATGTGTTACTTTTAACAGTCTGTGCTGTGATTTATTGCACATGACAGTAATGTATTCCCTCAAATAATATTTGTTTTTTTAAATATTGGACGAAACACAAATCTTGTCTATTTGATTTGCTTTTCACATTTAATGCCAAGGAACACCCCTTTCTTCCAAAACACAGAAATACTGGGAAGCAGGTACACTAGATACTGAGTTTAGCTAAGCAGTGGAAAAGAAAAAAAGAAAAAAAGAAAGCAGATCCTCAGGAACAGCAGGTAGAACTGATCACTTCCAAACTATCCATCCTTGCATATTTCATATGTAATTAAAATATAGTACAATTAGGGGAAAATTGAATTACTGCTGTCTGTCAGAAACTGCACAAACAGCTTACAGAAAACAGGTGTGCCATTAAAATCCTTACCAATTTATATCTTTGGAGCATCTTGCTCCATCTGATCATACGTAACCCATGAAACAAATGACCTCATCTAATCATGTAGTTCTGTTAACACCGGAACTGCCACAGAATTCGACATTGACACATTCCAACAAATGTGTATTCATAATTCTGTGCATTTGGCTAATATGGCAGCACTACAAAAAGGCCAAACAAACGAATGTTAGACATTTTGCATAACAAACATAGATAGATATGCACATGCACACACAGAAGATAAAATAATAGTGCAAGCCTCTTAGACCACAGATCCAATCATTCATTCATTCTCCCTAACAGGCTTCAAAATTCAACAAGCCGTCACCATCTTGACAAATCATTTATGTGGGAAAACTATCAAATGCAAAAATGCAACAGAAAACAAACAAACCAAAAACAGTAAAAAATAAAGCACAAAAATGAACACCAGAAACAGCCCCAACAAAAATAGATTACTAAATCTGCATAGGGGAAATAAAACACACAAGAGCACAAGGATTTGATGTAAAATCTAAGTATATTACTTGATTAAAAAAATTAAACTCCTGATAAAAGTGAAAGGATAGCAGGAAATAAACCAGTGTGGTAAGGGGCTGTAACTGAATAATATGAAGAAAAGAAAGCTCTCATCGCAACTATTATCTGTCAACTGTCCAGATTTTTGACTCACATTTTTAGTCTGTTGTGGTTTTCTGGAATTTTGTGGCAAAGCAGCATGAACTGAATTCATTATATAATGACAGTCATTTGAGCGTCTAGCTTTATATCCTTCAGAAAATGCATGGTAACATAAGATATTTTATTCTAGCAACTTTCTAAGTTCATGATTTAAAATTTGTCCATATTTTTGGGACTTTGTCCCCCAATTATTTTTGGCTTTGTCCCGATTTTTGTGCTAAGAGGTTGAGAGCTATGTGGCAAGAGAAAACAGAAAGTCAGATACTCTAACCTAGGAATCAAATTGATAGAATATACAAACATGCGCGTGCACATGTGCGCGCGCGTGCACACACACACACACACACACACACACACACACACACACACACACACACACACACACACACACACACACACACGCACACTCCTGCAGTATAAAGCCTCTTCTGGGCACTGTTTGACCTAAGAGGTAATTTTGAAGATACATCGCACAAAAGTAAACTACAACATATATACAAATGCATATTAGAATGGCAGAAATTACACTTAATTAATATAGAGATCCAGTTAAATAAAGGCATGCTATCAGTTAAGAGAAGTTGAGAAGTCTGAAACATGCATCTTTACAGTTAATGGGGGTTTGGTTTTTATTGGCCTGAATGTAGCCATAAAGACAAAAAATAAAAAGTGAAAAGTTATGGACATGCAAAAACCATATAACTGAAACACTGGTATGTCCTTAAGGGGTCATTTGCATATATCCCATGGGTCTTCACTCCAGAAGACTTAAGATTTTACACAGTGAAAACTCTAGCTTGGCTGGGTCTTTCTTGCAGTTTTTATTTGATGGCTTGTCTAAGTGACCATTTAACCTTTTGGTTTGTGTGTGTTTGTGTGCGCGTGTGTGTGTGTGTGTGTGTGTGTGTGTGTGTGTGTGTGTAAATATATATAGAGAGGGACAGATGTGTGTGTGTGTGTGTGTGTGTGTGCATATATATATATATATATATATATATATATATATATATATATATATATATATATGGGTCTACTTCATAACATCGACAGACCATTTGATCGACATTCATTTGGTCAACAGCTCATTTCATCGACAACCAGTATTCAAGGCACTTAACAGGGATTTGCCCCCCTCCCCAATGTTGTGCGACCCTGGAGTTGATATATATATAGTTGGGGGTGTGGGGTGGTGAAGCCCCCCACCTATTTCCTTTAAAACATGAAAATACAACAAAAACTACAAATTTTAAACAACCCCCCCCAACTATATATATCAACTCCAGGGTCGCACAACATTGGGGAGGGGGGCAAATCCCAGGTTTTTGCCTTGAATACTGGTTGTCGATCAAATGAGCTGTTGACCAAATGAATGTCACTCAAATGGTCTGTCGATTTTATGAAGTAGACCCATATATATATATATATATATATATATATATATATATATATATATATATAGATATATATATATATATATATATATATATATATATATATAGATATATATATATATATATATATATATGTATATATATATATATATATATATATATATATATATATATATATATATATATATATATAAAATATACAGAGAGAGAGAGAGAGAGAGAGAGAGATTCACTTTAGAACATCGAAAGCCCATAACATTGAAATCCAGAACACTGAAAACTCAAAACATTGAATCCCATAACATTGAAAATACATTGGAAATGTACATTGAAAATACATAGGAAACCACCATTTAATATATGCCAGCACAACTACATACAGAAACAAATAAAAAACAAACCATATTACACTTCTCCAACTGTAAGCAGGGGGCAAGCCCCCCCATTTGGGGCGGCTGCGCCCCTCACATCCCCTGCTACTTAAATATATTAACTCCAAAATTGCACTACACAAAACAAAATGTCAAACATACCATTCCGCGCTTCATGCCTGCCTGCTTAAATTGTAAAAAAAAATCCCCAACTTTCTCTTAGAAATGCTACTTCACTGTTAAAACATTACACATTACTATATATCTCTCCGATACTTACCGGAGTTTCATAGGTAACCTCAGTTATGTTGTCTTCTTCCATGCTATACTACAACATAACACATCTTAGTGTAGTGTAGTGCGATCTCGGAGTTGATATATTTAAGTAGCAGGTGGTGTGAGGAGGTGCAGGGAGTTATATACATGTGTGTGTGTGTGTGTGTGTGTGTGTGTGTGTGTGTGTGTGTGTGTGTGTGTGTGTATATATATATATATATATATATATATATACATATAGATATATGGGTATATTGATGTTGGTCAAGTCTTCCTTATGTTGACATCTGTTTAGCCAACAGAATTTGATTGCCTAAACAGATGATGGACAGGTATGCAAGACTGCACAATTCTTGGGGTAAGGAAATATGCCTTTTCCCCGTGACTGTGCAATCTCATAGTTGGGGTTGTGGGGGGGTACAGGGGGGCTTGCTTTGTTTTCATGCACCGAGATTTTTGTGATGTTATGCCTGGTGGATTTTCAGTTTCATTCTGTTAGTTAGCTACCCTCTTATTCAACAAGTTGTAGGCATTTTTCCCCTAGTAGTCATCAGTATACTTGTTTTATCTGGCTGGCTTGGTAATTTTATCACTTTGCTAGTCACATTGTAATGTTCTGTTAGTACGTTTCTCACAGTCGAGCTATCCTTCTAAGCCTCAGCTGAGAAGGGGCTTTCTGTTTTTGGTTCAGTTCGACTAACCTGGCAAACAGTGAAAGTAAAATAAATAAATAATTAAGTTTGGACTTTAAAAATTTATCCCAGGTGCTTTCTGTCTTATGTAAGCCCGTATGACATTTGATTTGGACTGATGTAATATTATTTTTTTAAAAGAAACTTTTTAATAATATGAAATTCATCCTCACATGCATATTTTGCTCTCCTTTATTATATAAGCAAAGTATTGTGAAATGTATAAATACTGTGGAAAGTCTTAGATTATAGGCACAAGCAATAGAAGCTGTGTGTAACACTTTAACATATGTTACTTTATTAAGGAAATCATGGGACTGAAGGACACTTTGGGATCTGCTTGCTCCATGCACACAGGCTGAGTAGTAGCAAACCATACACTGAAGGTAAACGATCCCTTTAAAGTTCACATCATTGAATGAAATGTCAGAAACCTTAAGATAGTCATTGGTATGCCAATATTATATCTTTTTGTGCTCTATTTATTGTGTCTTTGTGTCTTTGTCTTTGTGTATATTGTGTCTTTGGGACTTAGAGAAAACATATGAGAGGGTGCCTAGAAAGGAGTTGTGGTATTGTATGAGGAAGTCGGGAGTGACAGAGAAGTATGTAAGAGTGGTACAGGATATGTAAGAGGCCAGTGTGACAGTGGTGAGGACTGCAGTAGGAGTGACAGATGCATTCAAGGTGAAGGTGGGATTAAATCAAGGATCAACTCTAAACCCTTTCTTATTTGCACTGGTGATGGACACGTTGACAGAAGAGATTAGAAAGGAGTCCAGGTGGACTATGATGTTTGCGGATGACATTGTGAGCTGCAGTGAGAGTAGGGAACAGGTTGAGTAGACCCTGTAGTGGTGGAGATATGCTCTGTAGAGGAGAGGAATGAAGGTGAGCAGGACTAAGACAGAATATATGTGTGTGAATGAGAGAGAGGACAGAGGAATGGTGAAGATGCAGGGAGTAGAGTTGGCAAAGGTGGACGAGTTTAAATACTTGGGATCAACAGTTCAGAATAATGGTGAGTGTGGAAGAGATGTGAAGAAGAGAGTGCAGGCAGGATGGAGTGGATGGAGAAGAGTGCCAGGAGTGATTTGTGACAGACAGTTAACAGTAAGAGTGAAAAGGAAGGTCTACAAGATGGTAGTGACCAGCTATGTTATATGGGTTGGAGATGGTGGCACTGAAGAAAAGACCAGAGTCAGAGCCGGAGGTGGCAGAGTTAAAGATTTGCATTGGGTGTGACGAGGGTGGGCAGGATTAGGAATTAATATATTAGAGGGTCAGCTCAGGTTGGGCAGTTTGGAGACAAAGCCAGAGAGGTGAGATTGCATTGGTTTGGACATGTGTTGAGGAGGGATGCTTGTTATATTGGGAGAAGGATGCTAAGGATGGAGCTGCCAGGTAAGGGGAAAACAGGAAGGCCTAAGATTAGGTTTATGGATGTGGTGAGAGAGGACATGCAGGTGGTTGGTGTGACAGAGCAAGATGCAGAGGACAAGAAGAAATGGAAACAGATGATCCACTTTGGCGACCCCTAACAGGAACAGCTGAAAGAAAAAAATGTGATCATTGGTATTCCAAAGGATTTCATGGGTAAACTAAAAAGTTCATATCTGACATTTTTAGAAGGTATAGTTCTACTGTCACATTCTGTCATGGTTTATATGTTCATATTTCACTTTACTCTTACACGATGTCTTCAGAGTGATCCTCTCTAATGCTTTCAATACTTCATGCTTCCAAGAAGTATGGCTTCAAGCTTGTCTAAAATGAAGTGATCCACATTTCAAAGGAGTGCTTGCCAAGGACAATTTGTGACATTGTCTTATCCTATCGCCATTTTAATATATTTAGTTCTAAACTTCTAAAGTTTTTAAAACAAACCATTAATGTTATACATTTCTCTTGTTATCTTGTTTCAGAATCCCTGAAACTCAAAAAACATTGTTAATCACAAAGCTTGAAATTGTTTGGCTTTCACAGTCTTCACCCAAAACAACATGGTCATTTTGAACACATAATGAGATACAGGGCACCCCCCCACTTGTATAATGGCAAACATTGCCATACAGTTTCCTAATTATATGTAAAGATTAATTTACACAGAAGTACTACACTGTATGACATACGTCACAACTGATTTTCAATTATTTTGTGCCATATTGTTACAAAACACACCATGATGCCATTAAAATGTAATAAATGTGAACTGGGAGTTTCACATGGGTCCCCTTCCCCATTCAAAATGCTTCACATCAGGATATTGGTTCTCCACATTCATTTTAATGTGGATAGAAAGGAAAAGTTATGCCCACACCTTGATGGCTGCTCAGCAGCTTTCGTTAAAAACACGTAAAGAATAACCTGATAATTTCTGACAACAGCAAGTGTTTAATGCATAGTGGTATCTAAAACCAAGAACAAAAATGTTATTTCACATTCATTTGAATAGATCGTGCTTTTTATTCACCACAAACCTGTAGCCTAAACACCACAAAAAGCTCCCTGGTGTGTAGTATCTATATTAATGTGTATTTTCTTTGGAAGAATAGTGCAAACAAATACTATCATATCAAAAAATGATCTTGTAATACTTTCAGTGTTTAGGCATTAAGGATGGAGAATGTCATATAACATACATCTGTGTGTGTGTGTGTGTGTGTGTGTGTGTGTGTGTGTGTGTGTGTGTGTGTGTAGTGTGTGTGTGTGTGTGCGTGTGTGTGCATGTATGTGTGTGGTTGTGCGATAGTGTGCTTACATACGTAATTTTTTAAATGTTGTTTTTAAGATGATGGCAATAATCTTCAGTGATTGCTGCATATCCATTGGCAGTTTGATCACACAGGATATGATAAGAAATGTAACCCTACGGATGCCATCCACTTAAAATTTAAATGTGCTGGATTGTTGGGACTGAGGCAGGATATCCGTACTGTACCATTATATCATTTTAGTGCCTGTTTGTGAGCCAAGGGGAGGAGGGAGAGCTGAGTGGCTGGCATACTCTCTGCCCTTTAGATAGGAGGAGGAGCTTAAGTGCTAGAGGAGGGACTCATAATGGCAGCTGATGGTTTGATCTGAATGTCAGTCTTTGGGAGACTAATGTAGTGAGAAAGCATTCTTGAGATAAGCATGTACATACCTCTGTGATAGGGTGTGGGCTCAGACAAAATATACATTCTTTTCTGGGACATGATAAGCTGACAGATACCTTGAACCCTTGAAGCTTTTTGTTTTTATTCCACTTTACCACATCTTGCAAATATCATGTGGCTGGCAACAGCTGGAGAGGAATGAAGGTGTCACATATCATGCAAGTTGACAAGTGGAGATGAAACAGTAAAATAATACTTATGCGCATCTCTAGTTCTACTGAAGAATTTTGTGTTTGATATATTTGACAGAATGTGAATATCAGGGAAAGGTCCGTAACTAACAAAACAAAGCCCCCTGGTCTGAAAATTATCAGAGCAGATAATGATGAAGCTTTTTTTTCCCATGATATCAAGCAGCCAAAAACTTGCTCATTTCTCAGTTCCATTCTATTTAAATATATATGAAGTATGAAAGGGTTTTGGACCAGTATTGCAACTTTTGGACACAGCTTTGGAAGCAGTACAGCAAAACGTGAAAACATCGGCAAGCTTAGCTAAACATTGACTAAGAGCAATGGAGAAAGAGAAGTGTGTGGTACAGTAAACAGTTAAGTTTGGTCTTTGCAAGTAAATGTACAACAAAGAGTGATAAGATGGTAAGGAATACAAGATTATTTTGTTCTGCATTTGTGTTCTTCATTTGGAGGGCAGAGCCCTGATTTCATGTACTATTTCAATCATTATCTAGTACTGGCTGTCTTGATGAAGGCAGTTTGGTTGCTTTAATTAATATTTGCCATTTATTTCTTAACTAGTGAAGAGTTTCTACTGTTGGATGAACCATATTGATGGTAAATGTTCTTGCTACAAAGAAAAGGACTAGTTTCAACTGCTCAGGCTCTAGTCATGCACATATTCTGTAATATCTCAAACTACCTAGTAAACTGATTGATGTTGAATTGTACCTGCTATTTATTGGCGATACGTGCATTACAAACTCACAAATATTTTGAGCCAACTGTAAATAATGTAAATATCATGTCATATTGCCCTCATCTATACCCCTCTAATCCTTCCTCTTTTATCTACATAGCTCTCGCATCTACATCCTCTGAACTCCTTACAGTTCCTACCGCAGTCCTCCACTGATCAACTCCCCTCCATTCTTCTGTCTGTCTCGCTGTATGTATATATATATATTTATATTCTTCATCCGTGTTCCTTCTTTTTGACGTTTAGGACTCTAATCATGCTTTCCTCCTTTACTACACCGACCTACCTCTCCACATTTCATCCTTCATTTCCCTACATACATCTCAACCCCTTAGCACAGGAAATCTGGACAAAGCCCAAAATATTGTGGGGGGGGGGGTCAAAGGCCCAAAAATAGGGACCGTTTTTAAACATTGTCCTTATAAACTTAGAACATTGACAGAATAACAGGATTTGTGTTATCATGCATTTTGCAAGATGTATGAAGTCTGAAACTCAAATGTCTGTCATTGTTTAGTGACTTCAGTCCTCAATGGTTTGCCAGAAACCCACAAATTTTATGAGGAAAAGATCAAAAATATGAGGCAAAAATCTGGATATTCTGTAAAAATCTGGACAGATGTGAGGTATGTTTCTCTATACTTTATCTCCTCTCAACCTTTATTTAACTGTATTTATTTACTTACCCATCCCATGCTTAACAGTAGATTAAACCACACACACACATATTGCATATTGCATCCCTGCTGTTCTTGCTCCCATTTTATTTATTTTAACATTGTTCATATTTAATCATCATTGTGACATTTTATATAATTTTTTTCTTTTTAATTCTTTGCATGACTTTGTACATGTACTGCATATAAAATTTTTGTATTTCAATGACATATACTGTTATACTAAGCATACTTTGATTAATTGTTAATTGCTATTTTCTTGAAGCATTTTTCTCGAGAACTGTTAAAAAGGGGGTTTGTCCCAGTTGGACTATCCTGGTCACCTAATGTAAATTAAATAAATAAATATGAATATGTCCGAAGCAATTGCATACTGTTGTTGACTACACAACTAATTGATTTGATGTCCAGATTGTGAACTACACATATCTACATCTGTAAAGTTTGTACTTATGCCTAATTATTTTGCTGCGTCTGCTAAGCATTGGGATTCTGTAGCAACTTGTATGTCTCAATTTCATGTATGTTACTGGTGCCCATTGGGCCTGGGTCGTGACTGAAAAGGGTGTGTCAATTAGCTGGCTTATCTGGTAATCAAAATGAAATAAATAAAAAGATAAATACTGACCACCCGTGTATGTTCACCTTGGTGCCCTATTTCTTGCTAAATATGAACATAATTCTGACATTTTGCAAGGTATCTCACTATCACTTTAATTACTGACAGATACAAGCATGCAGATGTTCAACTGGCATTCTATGTGTGCATTTTATTTCCATGTTTGATGGTGTGAACTCATGCATCTAACATCTCATTCACAAGCCCCAGCTATGTTATGCCCATCACATTCTTTCATTGGTTTTAGCAACCCATCTAGTTTAATCTGTCCTTCATTATTTCTGACACCCTTACTTCCCATTTGAATCTATGGTGTGCATACTTTTCTCTTGAATCTTTTTGACTCTTTACCTTTGGGCTGATATCATTCCAGTTTTTTCATTTCTTCAATGGAAGGTGAGGTTATCTTCTTTGGATGAGCTTTCCATAGTTATTTGTGACAAATGTATAAAAATATGAAGCTACTTTATACTTGGCAGAGTTTAAAGTGGACACATTTACAATTGTTGATTTCTATTCCTTCTTTACAACTCCCTGGTAACATTTTACATGAGGAACCACTACTGGTGATATTTTTGTTTTATGCAGTGATTCAAAGTTTTTTTGTTTTCCTTTTTTTCCATGGCTTATGTCTATGAAGTTAATGTATATAAGTAAAAGGGTCTGGGGTACCCGGGGGGGGGGGGGGTTGTTGAACGTAAACTTTGACTGATCTGTATTGTCTGACTGAAGTTTCAGTGAAATTAGTATAGACAAAAAACAATGGTCTCACTTCCATTGTACTCCTCATTCTCCATTGGGGCCACAGTTTCTTTGCATGGATAATAGGAGTATGTGTTCCATTTTTCATTTAGGTCCCCATTCTCCATTGTGGCCACAGATCCCTTGCATGGACAATGGTAGCTTGCATTCCATTTTTCATTTAGGTCCCCATTCTTCATTGTGGCCACAGTTCCCTTGCATGGACAGTGGCAGCTTACATTCCATTTTTCTTTTAAGTCCCCATTCTCCATTAGGGCCACAGTTCCCTTGCATGGACAATGGCAGCTTGCGTTCCATTTTTCATTTAAGTTCCCATTCTCCATTGGGGCCACAGTTCCCTTGCATGGACAGTGGCAGCTTACATTCCATTTTTCTTTTAAGTCCCCATTCTCCATTAGGGCCACAGTTCCCTTGCATGGACAATGGCAGCTTGCGTTCCATTTTTCATTTAAGTTCCCATTCTCCATTGGGGCCACAGTTCCCTTGCATGGACAGTGGCAGCTTACGTTCCATTTTTCTTTTAAGTCCCCATTCTTCATTAGGGCCACAGTTCCCTTACATGGACAATGGCAGCTTGTGTTCCATTTTTCATTTAAGTTCCCATTCTCCATTGGGGTCACAGTTACCTTACATGGACAATGGAAGCATTAGTCCCATTTTCCAGTTTACTCCTCATTCTTCAACGGGGCCACAGCTCAACTGGATGGGCATTAGTTCTATTGGTTAGTGAAGTTCTAATCTGAAGTTATATTGCTTACCAAATGCCTTTAATTTAAGACTTCATTGTTTACCCAAGACTTGTCTACATTACTTTCTTTTTTCCTGCATCAACAAGAGTCTGGGTTAGCAATTATGACACAGATCATGGCACCCACATGCTTTCCAGATCGCAGTGCCACAACATCCCCTCGGAGAAATTTGTCATCATTCCCTGACACTAATTACTATGGTGCTACAGATACCTCTGTTTTCTTGTTTCATTCCTCACATCATTAATGCTCCCTATGGATGTCCTCACAGACAGAATGTTTTTCTTCCTTATTAGACTTTCAGTCCTGAAAATCTGTCATCAAATGGAGTAATTTTGCCTTAGTCATCCCATTACAATGGTGGAAGGCTTCCACTGTGTTATTGGTTGTGAATTGTATACCTTAAATTCCTAGCATTCATACCCCCCTCTCTGATTGCAAATCTGGTAGGTTGATGACCATGCAGCTGGCCCCTGGGTGAGGCAGAACATTTCAGGTACGTCAGGTTAATCCAGAATTCAGATATTTATTCCTGTAATTCACATGAGGGACTGTATGTGAGTTGGTGCCTATACTTCATGAGACAGAAATGAATGGACATACATCCTTTCATGGCTGGATATGTTTATGCCTTTTTTTTAAATATTTTTGGTTTCAAACTTTCTAGTGACCTGAGCTGATCAGGAGCCCACCCACAGTTTCACATTAGATTATTTGCTCCTGCCACCAGACCAGGCATGATGGTAGCTGGAATTATAACCTCATTATGTTATGAATGGATGTGCTTTTTCCTTGTTAGCTCTGCACTTTCTTCTGATGCCCCGAGTATGATGAAGCAAAGTCTTCTAATTGATACTTTAAAAATTAAGCACAGATGCCCACATACATTTGCAAGGAAGCTACCAGCTGGCATTCAGTTCCAAGTCCACCCTGTATTCTGATGTGGGATCTACTATGTAGTTCAAGATCATGAGTGTTGTGGGTGGATTCCCTGTCTCACTGGACTGACACCAAGTTGCATTTCTTTTTTTTTAATTCTTTTTTGTTCCTGTTGTTGGCTGATCCTCAGCCCGCTCCTCCCTAATCAGCCCATTCATTTCCCATCAGTGGGGAGAGGGTTGATTGGGAGGGCCATCATTAAAGCAGTCATTGGAGAGGTATGAGTTTTGTTTGCTAAGCCCTGCACTATCAAGCACTTGAGCCCCAACTGAGCCTTGGTTACATGGGTTGCAGTCAGAACTACATCCCCCTAATTCAACTGTGCCGGCTGACAGTAAGTTATTGTTGTGAATGTTTCTGCTGCTGCCTTGCATTGCATCATGCTCCTCTTTCTTAGAATCATATGTAGTATATTTTAATTTAGCTACATATTTTACAGCTATATTAATTTACCATAGATAAGCAAAGTTGCCCATTTTTATGTGCTATTCCTGCACATATCTCTTGAATTGGTGTTGCTTTAATACTGGTGGAACAGGCTCATGTCATTTGATCCAGTATAATGCCTCTGTTAGGTGTCAGTTACAATGATTCCTTGTGACAAATGATATTCAGAAGAGCAACGTTTATTTTCATTTGCTTCTTTATTATGTAACCTGGGACATACCCAGTACTACAGAATCATTTACAGTCCAATGACCTTTGTTACAAAGTCTCATATATATTGTCTAAAGTTGGATATGAGGTTACTGATCTGTTTTGATCATACCAACCTTGTGAAATGCTAGGCAGAATAGTCATTAAGATATAAAAAAAAAGATGTTTTTAGTTGTGTGCTATTGGCTACTCCAGCCATGTGATTGCTTTTAAATCTGTCTTATTTGCCATGCTAAAGTCTTCTTTTAGTAGGAAATGCAACCCAGTCCTGACTTCAACAGTTACGAAGTAGATGGAACGTCGGGCAGTACAATTACAGCCCTGCTTCAAGCCACAAGGCGAAGCACCAACTGCTTCACACAGCCATTAATTTCATGTTTCTTGGACAGCACACTGTTTGTTTCCAGTGCACTGTTTTGTTTCCAGCACACACATGCATACATATACAGATTAAAGACAAGAAAAAAGTTCTTGGTTCTTCTAAAAATTGTCACTTTGGTTCTGCCACTGTAAGGAAAAGCACACACTTATCAACAAACCATCATGAATGCCAAGGCCATTCCAATGCATACGGTTTCATTTAGCATCATTAGTACAAAAAATTTATTTTCAGGCTGCAAAAACATTTGACTTGCATTTTCAGAAATGATAGGTGTCACTTTTGTGAAATCCTGTAAAGGAACATGTGCTATACATTCTAAATTAAAATATGAAAAACTGAAACAATTATGAGGCTACACACTTCTGCTTAAATATGTGCTATTAACATTGATAATTCACTATATGATTTTGCCCCAGGTGTTTCACCCTTATCATTTTCTAACCTGCCTCACTAAAATATGCACACTATTTGCATATTTTTTTTAGATTTTCTGAACAGTGGAGGAAAAAGCAATGATATTAAGCATGTCAAATATTTCTTCCTTGATGTTGTCTAAATTAAAAAATAAATGCACAAGACATTGCTTTCAGGTGCAAAAAAATAATATTAAACTGGGCCAATTCATTTTGTTCAGAGAGTACACATTTACCTGTGATCCAAGTTAACATAGCAGATGAAAACAGAGAAGCTATGTGGGGTGTTGTGGTAAGACAGCTGGAGGCCTAATACTGGCCTTCTGCCTCAGGGTCTAGGTCAAGAAAACAGCAAGGCGGAGACTAAAAAATTCAACACATAGCTGGCAAGATCATTCTTCCCGTGTGCATACTGTGGGGAGCTTAATGTACTGCATAATGGAAGCAACATGGAGATATATTCCTCTCCCTCCAAGCATAATAGCATTTGTGTCCCACCTCCCACCATGCACTGCCTGTAAAGGGAGCATTCCAAAATGTGGGTGGTGGCATGGCAACGTAGAACATGAAATAAAATGACCCTGCTCTCGGCCATTTATGTCTGTCTATCTCTCTTTAAACATATAAAACGAGACTTTATTTCACTATATCATTGACTTACTACCAAACCAAAATATATATACCAACTATGAGACTGCACAATAGTAGGTAAAGGGCAAAATCCCACTCCCACTGTATATCAAAATGCTGGCAATCTTCAATAAAAATGCATTTTGATTGAAAAAGTTGGCTGACAAAGTGTTTGATATACCAAACATGCAAGTAAACCCACAGAACCTATTATATATATATATATATATATATATATATATATATATATATATATATATATATATATATATATATATATACTTCTAATAATCAAAAGACCACTTATGTGAAACTGAATTTACAGAGACGACAACACCAAACTGTTACTTTACTGAATGATCACACTACCAAATATTTTAGCAGGGAACGTATGCACTTGGCCATCATGGGGAAATGTGCTATTCTTCTCACTGAAGTGCAATCCCAGAGTTGGTATATTTAGTTAGGGGCATGTGTGGGGGTGGGTTTGTTTGTTAAAATATTTTAGTCTGATTGTTCGGTAAATTAACAGTTCGGTGTTGTCGTCTTAGTAAATTCAGTTTCGGTAAGTGGTCTTTTGATTATTAGAAGTTGATCCTCCACCTGCTTTGCAATTGCCTCATGTACAAAGAAAACCCTCTCCTCCTACCACCCAACACTACAACCTGCAAGAGATGCACTTACATAGCCAAACTGGAAGCAAAGCTCTCTCCATCGAAGATTGTGCTAGACAGTCAAGAGGAGAAGGTTAACACCCGCACTGCACCTCAAGCAACACATATCCCTTCTAAACCCACACCACCAAAGCCCAGACATAGCAACACTAACCCTACATATGTGGGGGCCCTTCACAGTAACCTGCCCAAGCAACAAGGACCACTGAAGCTGAAACGCAAGCAAACACCAGTCACAACCAAAGTGTCACATAGCTCACAACACCAGAGTGCCACCCAACAACAGCCCCTAAGGCAAGACAATGTGCCCAACATTTTAGTCATGGGTGACTCTATAGTCAGGCACACTGATGTCCCACTCACCAGAATGAATAAGGAGATAATTACAGTCAGCTCACTGTTGGTTGCCAGGGTCCACCACATAACACATGCACTCAAGTCACTCCACAACAAGTACAAATATGACTCTGTCATTGTCTTTGTTGGAGTGAATGACTTGAGACATACCTCCCTGGACTACAATAAAAGAGACATGGAAGTGCTCTCGGATCATGTGGATGAGGCAGGTATGACCGTAGCCCTGAGTAGCATCCTGCCTTCGCCCAGAATGATACCACAGTATAAGGACAAAATGATTGACTTCAACAATTGGCTAAGCTTCTGGTGTCATTCAGAGGGGATCCAGTATCTGTCTGCCTGGGATGACATGATTGACAGACCACAATGCTTTGCCAGAGATGGTCTGCACCTGTCACCCCTGGGATTCAGGTTACTGGCTAAGGCTTTTGCCACCCCATATAGTGCCTTTTTTAGGCAAAGTTCAAAGGAAAAAAACACCACCATAACAGGTACAAGCATGCAAAATCTGAAGGTAATGCTACTCAATGCTAGAAGTCTAAACCTCAAAATGCACTTTCTCAAGGCACTCCTAAAAATGGAGAACATTGATATCTGTGCAGTAACTGAGACCTGGTTCAAGGCTCCAGAGAGCACCCCTGCAATCCCAGGCTGCAACTCTTACCACACTTTTCTGCCACCAAACCAGGACCGAAACACTAAAGGTGGAGGAGTGTCCATATTCACCAAGGATATTCACAACACCAGGCTAGTTGCCCAACACAATGCATCTGACATTCTCCAGGTGCAACTAACACTAGGTAAGACTGCAATCTAAATTGTAGCTTTATACAGATCCCCCACCATGCCCCAAGATTTTCACTACACCTTTCTAAACATACTGGAAAATATTAAGATACAACCAAACACCCTAATACTGGGTGATTTCAAGTACCTTGCCATTAACTGGGAAAACTACTCATGTACCAACACCTTTGCCCAACGGTTCTTGGAATTCATAAATTCCAACGCCCTGGATCAACTAATCCTTAGTCCCACCAGGGGCTCCAGTATCCTAGACTTGGTCATTACCAACATGGGAAATCAATGCTCCACACCTATGGTCACCCCCCTTGTTGGTCATGTCTGATCATGAGCTAATCACCCTTGACATCCACATCCCACCCCAACCCCCCAGTAAGGAAACATCAGTAAAAAATGTCTCCAAAGCCAACTTCATGCTACTAAATTCAGAAGTGACAAACTTTATGACACCCATGCAGACAGGAACTGAAAGTTCGACTGCTGAATCCTACACTAAGGCACTGTACGAGCACATCCACTCGTGCATGAATTGTGCCATCCCCAAAAGAACTAAGACGCTGTCCTCCAAAATAAGGAAGCCAATCTGGTGGTCCCTTGCCATAAACAAACTTTGCAACAAAAGGAAGAAACTGTTGCAGAAAAGAGGAAAATCCCAGGGTGCAAAAAACTCCCTTACCAGCCTCAGTAAGAAGCTGAGATCCCTCATAAAATCCTCCAAAGCTAGTTACGAAAATAAAATTGCCAAATATTCCAAAGACAACCAGAAGGCATTCTATAGCTATGTCAAGAATCTAAATGGCAATGCTCAGATCTGCTCTGAGCTACAACAGAATGGCATTAAATATACTGATCCCAAGGATATTGCCAATATCCTGGCAGATCGACTCAGTGCAAACTTCACCCTCCTCTCACCCCCTAAAGGACCCATCTCAATACCAAAAGATTGCCAAATTCCGGTAATAACAGCCACACATGTAAAAAATGCACTCTCCAAAGCTAAGAATACAGCTTCCATGGGAGCAGATGACATCCCAGGCTGTGTACTACATGAACTACAAAATAACCTGGCACCTCACCTAAGTGTCATGTTTAATCATTGCCTCACCTCAGGCTTCATGCCCACTGAGTGGCACACAGCTACAGTTATCCCATTCCACAAGGGGGGATCCACCTTGGATCCCAGGAACTACCGCCCCATCAGCCTGACGAGCCTGATCTGCAAGGCCATGGAATGTATTATTATGGAACTTATAAACAAAGACATTGGCAACCTTCAAACACTGGACTCCACACAGTTTGGTTTTGTGAAGGGCCGATCTTGTCTCCTGAACCTGATTGACTTCTTTGAATCAGTCTCCAGAGCTGGGGACAAGGGGAAGGTGGTCCACACAGCCTATCTGGACCTTGCCAAGGTCTTCAACACCATCCCCCACTCTGGAATCATAGATAAACTTGCTAAGCTGGGCATTCATCCCTATGTCACTCGATGGGTTGCCAACTGGCTTACTGACAGAACCCACACTGTAAAAGTAGCCAACTCCAAATGCAGCTCCAGACAAGTGACAAGTGGAGTACCTCAGGATTCAGTCCTGGGACCGCTCTTGTTTGGCATCAACTTTTCTAAAGTACAGGACAACACTAAGGGAATCTGGCTAACAAAGTTTGCAGATGATTGCAAACTGGGAGCCATTATTGAATCCCCAAATGATGTGGATATTCTACAAAAGGGCCTTGCAGAAACAGATGCTTGGTGCCAGAGCCATGGGCTCAAGCTCAATGCCAAGAAATGTATAGTTATCCCCTTTGGGAAAAAACACGTACCAGTGAATTACCACATAGGTGGCAGTACAATAAACACCGAAAGTGTGATAAGAGACTTAAGGACATAGTTGGACAGTGGTCTCACCTTCGATAACCATTTCGCCACAACAGTCAGGAAATCCTTCTATGTGGCACACCTCATCACTAAGGACTTTTCATCCAGAAAAAAGGAGGCCATTGTCCCACTGTACTCATCCCTTATTAGACCCATTATAGAATACAGCGTCTCGTTTGGTGTGTACCTCTCAAGACATCTGTAACAACTGGAAAGGCTGCAGGAATACCTCACTAAAAGAATCACAGACCTAAAGCAGATCCCCTATGCTGACTGTATAAAAAAACTCCACCTATACTCTGTCGCATATCGTCTACTCAGAGGTGATCTCTGCTTAACATACAAGGCCATGTCAAACCCAGAGCTGTTGGACATGCTACACTTAAAGAAATTCCAATCCCTCAGAGACACATGCTCCAGGGATCTAAACCTTGTCATCACAATGAACAAAACATGCTGGAGGGATAGGTTCCTGACCTCTTTGGCCCTCTTAAAAAGGAACCTTGATGATTGGATGGGAGATAGGAAATTCACCCTGGAGATCACATCAGTCGCCCTGCTAGACAGGGGTCCAGGGAAGTAAATACTGTGGGAAGAAATAGCCAGGGAATTGTTAAGGCTAGGCTTGTATGTGTGTGTGTGTGTGTGTGTGTGTGTGTGTGTGTGTGTGTGTGTGTGTGTGTGTGTGTGTGTGTGTGTGTGTGTGTGTGTGTGCGTGTGTGTGTGTATACACACACACACACACACACACACACACACACACACACACACACACACACACACACACACACACACACACACACACACACACACACACACACATATATATTCTATTATCGAAGGTCTCAGCTTCAATAACCACATTGCCACAACAGTCAGGAAATCCTTCTATGTGGCACACGTCATCACTAAGGGCTTTTCATTCAGAAAAAAGGAGGTCATTGTCCCACTGTACTCATCCCTCATTAGACCCATTATAGAATACAATGCCCTATTTGGTATGTACCTTTCAAGACATCCGCAACAACTGGAAAGGCCGCAGAAATACCTCACTAAAAGAATCACAGGCCGAAAACAGATGCCCTATACTGACCATTTAAAAAACTCCACCTGTACTCTGTCGCATATTGTCTACTCATTCGATCTCTGCTTAACATACAAGGCCATGTCAAACCCAGAGCTATTGGACATGCTACACTTAATGAAATCCCAATCCTTCAGAGACACGCTCCAGGGATATAAACCTTGTCATCACAATGAACAAAACATGCTGGAGGGATAGGTTCCTGACCCAGAGATTCCCCAGACTCTGGAATAGACTGCCCATACATGAAAAGCAAAGCTGTTGAACATGCTACACTTAAAGAAATCCCAATCCCTCAGAGACATGCTCCAGGGATATAAACCTTGTCATCACAATGAACAAAACATGCTGGAGGGATAGGTTCCTGACCCAGAGACTCCCCAGACTCTGGAATAGACTGCCCATACATGTCAAGCAGAGCGCCACTTTGGCCCTCTTCAAAAGTAACCTTGATTGGATGGGAGATAGGAAATTTACCCCAGGGATCACGCCAGTCACCCTGCCAGACAGGGGTCCAGGGAAGTAAATACTGTGGGAAGAAATAGCCAGGGAATTGTTATGGCTAGGCTTGTATAGGTCGTAGGCTCGATAGCCTAGTTGGTACCAACCTATGAACCTATATAGTATATATATATATATATATATATATATATATATATATATATATATATATATATATATATATACGTGTGTGCGTGTGTGTGTGGTTTACCATCATAAGGTCGACCGGTGGATGGTCGAGCGCGTATGTCTGAAAGGAGTGCAGCAACATCCCACAATTGTGAATGCAGATGTTGTGAATTACAAAATCCCGTCCTTTTTTTGACCCATGTTAGCACTCGTTTTTGGATGTAGAGCAGTCAGAAATGTCGATTTTGGTGTTTTTGCGACATTCCAGATGTTTGGCCTGCCAGGATTCGCTAACAAAATTCGCACATATGCAGGTTTGAGCATTGTGTGCTCAACCTTATGATGGTAAACCATATATATATATATATATATGTATATATATATATATATATATATATATATATATATATATATATATGTATATATATATATATATATATATATATATATATATATATATATTTGTTGTATCGTTCGGCTTTTCCCGGTTAGGGGCCGCCACAGCGGAACTCCGATCCGCTAATGATTGGCAGTAGATTTTTACGTACCGACTTGCCAGGCCTGACGCACAACCTTCAACGAAGGTATGCCCATTCACGCATGTCTCCACACAGAAGACGCTTTAGCTGAGAATCGAACAGGACAATGTCTTACTGTAAGGCGACAATGCTACCGTACACATATATATATATATATTTATGTGTGTACATATATATATATATATATATATATATATATATATATATATATGTGTGTGTGTTTATATATATATATATATATATATATATATATATATATATATATATTTATACACATATATATATATATATATATATATATATTTATATATATATATATATATATATATATATATATATGTGTGTGTGTGTGAGACAAATGTTTGATGTATCAAAACTTTAAATGCCTTGATACAGTGTTAAAAGTGTTTGAATCACAAATATCCGAACAGACAAAAAATTCAAATTACACCAATTTGAAAAAAAATATTTTTTTGTTTTGCAGGGTGCAAGTCCACCTGCACCTACACACACCCTGCTAATTGTATGTACCAACTATGACATTGCACTACAGTATGGAAAGGGTATATTCCCAATCCTCACTGTATTCTATATTGTGATCTTGAGCACAGAAACAGGGACAAAATTTGAAAAGTTAATTTTTGAACATTGCAGCGGTTCATTCAAGCACTAGAACACTTCAGAGTTTGAGCAGTTGAATGGAACCCATATATATATATATATATATATATATATATATATATATATATATATATATCGATAGATAGATATATGGGTCTATATTAGAACACTGACTTTTTAAAACGTCGAATGTTCTAATATCGACCCCTATTCAGTGAACGCTGACAATATCGAACATGAAGAACAGCAAATTTTTTCCCAGGGAAAAAATTCGC
This sequence comes from Protopterus annectens, assembly GCF_019279795.1. Lineage (NCBI taxonomy): Eukaryota > Metazoa > Chordata > Ceratodontiformes > Protopteridae > Protopterus > Protopterus annectens. The sequence goes on from NC_056743.1 coordinate 1,077,950,544, forward strand.
TGTTCCAGCGCACATGCACACAACACAAACACATCAAACAAACAGCAATCCACACACATACGCCTAAAATCCTACATCTAACCCTACACTAAACTGTACACACACCACTGGCTATCCACTTACCATAACCCAATCCCTAACCCTAAGGACCGTCACTATCGCACACTCACCTCACCCGTGCCCTAACCCTAACTCACCTACCCCACCCTAACCCTCACATCCACACAATCGCACACTTACCTGACCCGCGCCCTAACCCTAACTCACCTACCCCATGCCCTAACCCTCACATCCACACAATCGCACACTTACCTGATCCTGACCCGAAACTTTCCACCACAGTGCTGAACATAGCAAAGCCACAGGAACGGCCAACCAAATTCCTTCCCTAGGAAGAAATTCAGTGTTCTGCAGCTTCTCTATTTTCAGCGTTCGCTGAATAGGGGTCGATATTAGAACATTCGAATTTGTGAAACTTCGATGTTCTAATATAGACCCATATATATATATATATATATATATATATATATATATATATATATATATATATATGTGTGTGTTTGTATATATATATATATATATATATATATATATATATATATATATATATATAGGACTTTGTTTTTCATTTTTTCCGTTATAGATTGAAAGAAAAGTACATAGTGCAGGTAAATATTATGGGAACAAATATGCATTTTAGTATGGAATTATTTCATTTTTTTATTTCTCAGTTGATTTTGCTTGTCGTTTAAAAAATAAAAGCATATTTTATCCAATAATGTACTTATAGAATCATTCTCATAACAGAATCAGCAGCCAGTAGCAAATTCTCTTCACTGCGTTTGTCATTGACAGGCGCACCGTTCTACCCAATCAAGCCTCGTACCATATGCAGATGATTCCACGCTCCTCTGCTTGGCAAGTTCTCTTCCTTATCCTTGCTACAGGGATTTTTTAGTACCCAGCATAGGACATATTAGTAGTTTAGCAGACATCAGCCTTATAAATTTTACATCAGGTTCCTGATGTGATACTGCATCATGTGGAGCAGCATATTTGGTTTCCATGAAAACCACGGGAGTAGCAAACACTAAGTGGAGATTCTATGACGGAGCCCATTTACCTGACATTTTGAGGACTGTTGATCTTGCTATCAAGGCCCCCACCTGCTTTGCATGGCGTCCAGTCGATTAGCTTTCAGGTGGTGTGCAGTGCAGAGTACTACACACAGTGTGTCTGTGTACCTTCCTGGCATTTGTCTTGATTCCCACATATGGCACTCATGCAACCTATGACAGTATTTTACATATTGGTGACTTTCCCCAGTGTCATCTAGTTGGCAGATGTACATATTTTTATCCACAAGGTCCTCTTTATGCTAGTCTCATGAATATAAGTAGTAGGTCACTCATAAAGGTGTCCACTGTTGTGTGTTACTATTTACCTATTTTTTCCACATGTATATGATGAAATAACACTGTACTTTGCTGTGGTGCCCTTGTATGGGCTGCCCTCAGTGACCATGCTACAACTATAGAGAACTTCATTGCAGCTGTTGTGTATAGTATTGGATATGCCACCTGCTTGTTGCTGTCCCTAGGGTTACATGACTACCAATAGCATGGTTATTCCAGCAAAATAAAACTTACTTCCATCTTCAGTTTTGTATATGACACTTTACAGCTTAACGGGATGAACAATGAATTGATAATGAAGTATTTAACTTAAATATTTTGTGTGCTGTACTAATCAATCTTTAATTTGATTGGCTGTTTAGAAGTGAACTATAGTATGTAAGAATTTTATTTATAAATATGATGGCAGAATTTTTAAATGGATTGATATGTTATTTTAATGTATGATTAAATAAAAGCATATGTTATCCCTTAATAAAGCTATCTACTGTTTTTTTCATAATATTTTGGACTCTTAAGAATGGGATTCCCTGACATTCCATTGAGACATTCAGAATTGATTCATACTTCACTGTTTATTCAGTTTATCTTTGAATGGTAGAAAATTAAAAAGACGAACAGTCATATATGTGAACCGTTTAACTGAAAAATTGCAAGACCAATTCACAAAATGTTGAAATGCAGATAGTGGAAATCCATTTTCGACATGTACATATATCACGTAACACCTGTGCATATAGAGGTAAACAACATCCCAAAACAACCACTTGCAAATCAAAGAAGTGTACAGGACGATAATTGGTTCCACAAACATCACATTACATTTACGTACATAAGTGGCTTGCAGTCCATATTCAAAGTGCAATCACATCTAGTAATGAAAACATTCCACCTCCATAAATGCTCTATAGCCTGGTATGCTCCAAGTCAAACATCTTCCTAATACATTAGAATTAGTGCACCGTGTTTAAAATGAACAGTGTTTGACAACTAATTTCACAAAGCCTCGTGCAATAAATTCAGCCCTGTTGCAGAGAAGCCATTCAAAGGAAGCTTCCTTATCCATCAGCATTTTCCTTTTAGGGGACGATGATACACACAACTCATGCCTAATACGCAGATCATCCACATGATTTTGCTCCAACTGCATGTGTTGCATGCAACACATCTAACATGTATAACTGTTTTTTCCCCATCAGACTGTGTAGCCTTCTATGCCATCCTTCTAAGACATTTTGGCTATGAGGATAGCCCATTGTACATGTGTCATATTGATTCCAGAAGGGAATTTCAAATGTTGGGGGCAACCTTTCTGAGGTTGTACCATGCATACCATATCTATGTGGCCTACCCAGGATATAGTTTTCCTTGAAGAAAGTACACAGTGGCTTACCATTATCTGGCATATCTGCCTCAATCTTCGCAAATGTGCATGCAACATCCTCTGGGGAAACAAATGCCAGTGCTGGGATTTCCTTGCAAAGCATAGCAAATGCAACATTGCTTCCAAATTCAGAGGCCAAATGTAACTTTTGAATCTGACGCCAGACAATCTGGCTGAAGTGAAACCAGCAGCCCTATGCAGCAGACCCACTTAGATGCCTCTTTATACAATTTAAGGGTGCTCTTTCAAAATCAATAAGGACCATATTAGGCATTAATCTTAAATTGTGCTGTACACATAACTCCAACACAATACTCCAAAACATATCATAGCACTGTTCAGACTTGCTTGGTAAAAAGCCATACACCACTGGAACGACTTTCCTACAATTTGCATTATCCAAAGCACAGTGTATACTGTATACCTGGTGACATTCAGAGGTGCTGATTGGAAAAGTGCCGTCTGCCATAATGTATTCAGAGTTACAGAGCATGTTCAGGTTATCCACGGTAGTTATCACAACGAAATGACCAGAACTATCATTATCAACGCTGCTGTGATGTACTATAAAGGAACCTGATTTAATGCGTAGCATGTCAGGGCTCAAATCTCTCAAAGAGTGCATGGCTTTAAAGGTGGCCACTTTCTTTTTATATCTATGGCTAGTGATACTTTGTTTTAATGCAGTCGTGTTGGGTAGTTCATGAATTACATCAGGCGAGGTAGTGGCTAGTACTTCTGAGACCACCTTACAGGGCTCCTCTATAGAGTGTTCCGCCCGTCTTTTCAACTGATCATGTACCCTGAATACCTCTGTTTTAAGGATATCAGGAGCATGATAGTGCTCAGTGCTCTTTAATAATTTATAACCATCACACTCCACTTCGGTGACACACCTGCCTTTACCCTTTTCCTTATTTTTCCTTATGCAACACCAATACTGCTTCACATTTACAGCCTTCTCCTGATAGTATTGATACCCATCCACTACCAACAATTTCCTCCCTTTCTGTGTTGTGGTTGTGACATAGACAGCATTGAGTATTCCAGGCTTATAGTTCACATTGCCTAATTCATCACCCTGTAAATATACAGATACCATTTTGTTACGGTTAAACCACTAATCACGCATTGCATGTTGTAAAATGTTCTCTTTACTCCTTACCTGCATTGCATCTTGACAAATTGTTACTTATTTAACACTCTGCTATTCACGCTACGCGGATCAGGGAAGCTACGAATGACTACTTGATGTAATGGATGCACCTCTTAATATCACGACAACGCATATGCTCGCATTCATATATGCAGAACCTAATAAAGTAAATAGCAGAGTGCATTCGCATTCCTGTAGATCGCACAATATCTATTCGCACATATGTGATCTTGAAAATGTACTTCCGCATATTTGCATTTCAGCCAATTGCTTTTCAACCATTCAAAGGTAAACCATTTTTTCGTTGGCTCCTCTGCAACCCCTAACGTATCTATTCCACCTCCACAGTCGCATTACAGTGGGAAAAAGTAAAAAAAACAAAAAAACACTACAGAGAATCTCCAGCTACCTCAATACAAGTAACTGCCATTGCAATGAGCTACAAAAAAAATTGCCCAAGTGTGGGTAAGTCATTTGGGATGTGGGAGGAAAGAAAACCAGCCAGCAAAATCCCACATGGACACAGAGAGGAGAGGAATACTTGCACCCTAGCTAAGAAATGACATTAAGAACAAGACATTTGAGTAGGCATTGCTATCTGCTGTAGCACTGTACAACTCTATGATCACAGCAGTGTAAACTGAATAATTTCTGTGTCTGATAAAAGTCTGTTCAAATGTACAACAGAATGTATTTATTCTATAAATAATATATACATCTATATTGAGTTACTGCAACTGAACAACCCACACTCACTCAATGTGGGAGCTTCACCCCACACATTCACTTTCTGAATATACTACTTTTGAGGTCACTCCAATTTCTTCTGAAATGATCCCTTTTCTCTGAGTTGATGTGTCCTCTGAGGTAAAGTAATAAAAAATGGTGTGTGGGAGCAAAACTCTGCAAGGAGGAACACCCCTGTAAAAATACTTTGGTTAGCTGTTTTTGCTAGCTTATTATGAGAGTCAACCAGGAGAGGGGATAATTATGTTCATGGCAATCTACTAGAGTGGTGGGACAATATGACCTGCCAGATGGGCTATGGGCCATTGTATAGCAGTACACCTGAAAAATAAAGCCCAGCATTCAAAAATATCATTTATTTTGAAGGGGTATAATAGGTGGGCAGAGTTATATAGTAAACTGAGATACCTCTCTAACAGTGACAACTGAAAGATATTTTAGAGAATCTGAGATATTATCACTCATTAGCTATCTTCTTTGTAAATATTAAAACATGTTGTACCGGGTTATAATTTTTTCCAGACTTTTTTATAGAAAAGGTTTATAAAACAGTTGAATGATCAACTGCAGATATTTGTTCAAATATCAATACATAAATTAAGTGAAGTAATAGTTCTTATGTGGAACAGTTAAAAGGTAGAAAATGAAATATTCTTTATAGTAAAAAAAAAAATAAAAGTTAAGTTCATCATAATGCAGAAAGTATGAGAACACATATATAATTGCTCAGAAAGTAAATCAAGGACATCAGTGCCGAACAAAAGAAAAGCTAAAAGATATGGATAATTGTTTACCAGAATTAAATCAGAGGTGTTTGTCCTTCTTGTGTGCAATTTAGAATTACAAGCTCATGACCTTGTAAGGTAAAATGTCAGCCTTCTTAACCCATATGTGGGTCTGTGGCAAAGGAGGCACACACACAGTTTTATTTTGCAAATTATAGCAAAATATCTGCATTACTTGACATAGTTGTATGAGAGGTAAAAGGAGTATTTCACCTGATGCTAGATGACAGAAAGGTGTGCATGTGGCTGCTGAAAAGCCACGTAATGCTTATTCCTCCAGAACCAAATGAAATGAAAAGTATGAATGAGGGGATTGTGAAGGGTTAAACAAGGGTAACATTTTATAGTTTAGAGAGGTACAGTAAGGAATATTTCCAAAGACTGACAGTTTAGATTTCTGTAGAATTGTGTGGAGTGATAAAGTGAGGACCATCCCATTTAATGTCATACAGCTGAGCAGTATTATCACAGAAATAGTGTCTGGAAAAGTAGAATTATTGTAAGCAACAATGTACTTTAAGCAAACTTCATGGGCCGATGGCTATTTCTGTGGTTCCTGCAGAATTTCAGATTCAAAAACAGAGACGTGGAAATGAACTGAATCTCAACCAAAGAAAACAGAAAATGGTATAATAATATTCCATCTTTTCTTTTTTTTTCTTTGATAAAATAAAATGCTCAGGGCTAGGGCTACACTGAATGACACTTTTCATGCTTTTCTTTTCTGTAAATGGGGACTTTGGCAGGAAGGCTCCTATCGAATATGAAGGAATGGCTTCTAACTGGGCTGTCATCCATAATTCAGTGGTAGAACTTTCTGCAACTACAGTATTCTGAGGGTTTGTTTTTGAAGCAGGCTTCATTAAGTCACAAAAAAGAGATGATATTGTCTCCTTTTTAGTCTTTCTTGACCCTCCACTCCCTTTTTAATGGAACTCCATGCCCTGTAGATCCTGCCTGGTGGGCCTTATTCGCATGCTTGTGGTGACTTCAAAACATTTATACTTCAGTCCACATTCCCTTTTTAAATGCTTCCTAAATTGCTCCACAAAATGAGTAATTGCTCAAATCTTTTTTTCCCCTGTCATACCTCAGTGAGGTTGGAGGATTTATGAGTCATGCTGTTGCCACAAAAAATGGTATGCTTAACATGAAAAAGAAAAACATAACTAAAAAATAAAACACTGGATTTTTTATTTCTTTGTATTTGCACCCTCTGACGTATTGTACCTAGAAGAGAATGTGATACCATTACTGTAGAAAACATACGCAATGAGTTAACTAAGATTTACAGTAAACATTGTTCACACAGCCATATACAAAGATGTCACTTCATTACAGCCTGCATCTTTCTAGAATAAGCAATCATATTACTAAGGATACATGAACAGGAGAGACCAAAGATGAACTTTAAACTGACTAGGAGAAATTTAGCCAGACCAATGCAGAAACTGGCTAGGTCTTCAAGTTTGACATTCACATGATCTACCCCCCCCCCCGTACTACCCTAGAATGTCAGTAATGGAATATAAATCTATTTGCCTGGTGTGCAAATAGAGCACATAGTCTTCTAATCTACCCAGAAGAAAAAACAGGTGTGCAACCTCTGAGTCACATAAATTTTAGGTTCCCTACACCCTTTTTCGTGTGTGTCCCTTTTGTCTTACTGCTAAGGCCTTCCCTATCCCTATCTTCACTATGGCATCAAACAATCATTGATTCTGCTTGTTCTGCCAACAAAATCTAAATTCAGAGAATATGCTGCACATCAGGGAGGCACTGCAGTGCAGCAGTTAGCATTGCAGCCACTAACTGTTTGGTTCTGTGGTTTGGTTCTCAGATGGTGTTCCTTCTTTGTGAAGTACGTATGTCCTCCCTGTGTGCATGCAGGTTTGTGTCAGGGCTTCATTTTCCTCTCACATCCTAAAGACATACAGATATGTGAATTGCTGAGCCTGTAAACTACCCATGGCATGTGTGCACCATGTGAGAGTGTCTGTGCATGTGTGTCCATCCTGTGAATAAATGATATCCTCTCCAGGACTGGCTCTCTGCCTTATGCCCACTGAGTACTGGCATAGGCTCTGACTGCTTAGCAGTCCTAAATTAGAGAATGAATGAATGAATTAATGTTTTACATTAGGAGAGACCTCCCTCACTTAATATTTCAAAGTGCCCTAATGCTATCAAAGTATCCAAAGTCTGCAGAAATCACTCTTACTTTATTATTCAAAATTCTCCTGTCCAAGTCTTTTACTCAAATCATTAGTCAAATAGGGTGCACAGTCTATTAGAATTAAAAACATTTTCTTTGTGCCTCACCTGTTCAGCAGCCTAAAGGATTTTTTTATTTGTGCTTCTTAATCTCTCTGATTGTCTTTCACAACCATCTCATATTAGAGTGCATAACAGATCTTAGAAATACCAAATCTTATGCAGTTATGCTCATTCAGGTCATTTGCCTTAATTGCCATGTTTCTTATTTATGTCCCTACTCTTAATATCAGTAATTGTTACACCCCTTCATCTGTTTCAGATGCATTGAACTTCATTTTGTAATCTAAGTTCCCACCATTTGGCTGGTAAACTGTTTCATTGGTTCTAATGGCTTTTCTTTTATGATCTCTCTTTCACCACTGTTTCCGCCTTGTTTCTTTCAGTTGATAATATTCAGTTATTTCACATTTTTGTCCTTACTTGCAATGATGTCACTAGTATTTCTCTTCTGTCTGTTTTTTTCTGGAAGCATATATCTGATTGCTTGATAGATACAGTCCTTGTAAGTTGATCTGCTGATACCAGATCATCTTTGTCAGCCTTTCTTTCACCACCAGAACTCCTCTGCTCTGGGCTGAGGGCACCAGAACCAGACACAATTCATGAAGCAATGGCGATACTGAGGATGGAAGAACTGGACACAGCAGAGTGTATATGAACCCGTCAATGATCTCTGCAATATTATCTTCTATCCTTCTTATGTTAATACCCTTCATAGTACGGCGTGTGATCAAACTTCCCAAAGCATCCTATCTAACTGCAGTGCCCTGGTTTGTTGAAAAGAACGAATAATGGTGTTACTTAAGCCCATTTAATTTGTTCTTCAGCTAATTACTAGTATTGCCTATCCTTTCCTGCAATTTTTTCTGTTTTTTTTCCTTCCTCGGGTATAATACTCTGTGTATCTTAATTTAGCATATACTACCACACTGCAGTTATATGCAGGTTATTGTGCATATATGCAATTTCCTCAGCAAAGTCTACTCAGCATCAGAGTATGTACCCTCTGCTAGGAAAACATGACATGTCCTGATGTTTTCACCAGAGTCACTAAAATCCCAGTAGGAAAGGACAAGAGGAGGATACACTTCGTATTGCATCCCATGTAGAATCACTCATCACAAATGATCTACTAGACTCCTTGCATCAATGTGTCATTTATCTTCCTAGGAAAACCACCACACTGAGGCCTTGCATATTTTCATTTGTCTTCTCAGAAATAACAATTGTTGCTCAAAAAGTAAGCCTATTTGTAAACTCTGAGGCACCCACTCAGTGTTTACTGGTCTAACAACGACTCTTTGGACTGATCTCTTGCTATAGCTTTACTGGGAATCTGAAGCTGTCTGCCATTTTCTGTGCTGGCAACCATTCTTTACAAGTATCTTTGAGACCTTCCTCAGCCACTAAATCCATCAGTTTACTCACAACAGATGTAAAGTTCCTGTATGGAGTAGAATTAATATTCCTATCCCATCCGACTTTTAGAAATACATTAGATCACAATTCTACAGTTTTATGATAGTTTTAGTTAGTATAACCTTAGCAGATGTAGTAATTCCCCAACATGTGCAAAATATGCGCATACATTTTCTTTTGTCCCTGTAACTCGCTGGCCATCGTCTCACCTCCACATTCACCGACCTGCCGTAACTTCTCCAGGACTCTTTCTGACCATGTCTGTGGACAGTGATGGGATCGAGGATGTTGCCACAGTGTTTTGCTGCTGCCAGGGAGTGGATTTGCCCTAGTTCATCCCCCTCTGCAGCAGCCTTGCAAGTTCTGCTGTGGCTCCTTTCAGAAGGTACATGCACACCTCTGTGTATAGGTAACCTCCTGAAACACTGCTATGGCTGCCTTCAGGAGATGCATGCATATCTCTGCATATGGGTAACCTCCAGAAGCACTGCTATGGCTGCCTCCAGGAAGTGCATGCACACATTTGTGTGTGGGTAATCTCATGAAGCTGTGCTATGGCTGCCTCCAGGAAGTGCATGCACACTTTTGTGTGTGGGTAATCTCATGAAGATGTGCTATGGCTGCCTCCAGGAAGTGCATGCACACTTTTGTGTGTGGGTAATCTCATGAAGCTGTGCTATGGCTGTCTTCAGGAGGTGCATGCATACCTCTGTGTATGGGTAACCTCCCGAAGCTCTGCTATGGCTGCCTTCAGGAGGTGAATGCACACTACTCTGGGAACCTCCTTAACTAGCGGCATACTGCTTGCAGCTTAGAGTTCAAATGCTCTTCTTGCGATGATAGCAGAAAGCCAGGCTGCCAGCCCCCCCGATGGGTGTCCTTGGATCAGCAACTCGCACCCATCCTCCCACTACCAGCCTCTCCAGCACCCATTCTGCTAGTCGAACACAGGTAGGTTGGGGCACAGTCAGGGCTGTATCCCTGTGTGCCATGGGGTTGGGGTATATATGCATTCATTTTCTGAGCCATTATGTGAAATTCAGATCAGTTTTAATGAAAATGGACCTGCAGTGGCTATGTTAAGATTTACTTAAATCCTAAAAAACATACCAAGGCATTTCTACAGCAGATTTTGAGGGTATTTAAATGGTCAGCTAGCCAGAAATATTTGATCTGGTACATCATGAAAGAGCATAGCTCTTAACATGATACATTCAGGCGTTAAACAGAAATACACTTTTCTAAATGAATACCAAGGTAATAGACAGATTAAACACTGGACATTGCATTGAAATATATATTATTTGACAGGTGATGGTGATTTAGCTCTCAGCCTACTATTTTCTTACCCTCATAGAATTACCTTATCCCCATGCCAGACATTCCTTTATTACAATTGTTCTTAATCTCATTATTTTTCAGGAAAATTTTCTTTGTGTTAGGTACTTTTGGTGTAACTTCCTGATAGTCCTTGAAAACACTTACATATTTCTACTATACCTTACCTTTTCTCTCTCCTTTTACCCATTTAACTCTTGCTCTCTGTTTCTGACTGAAATTCCATCATATAATTTACCCTACTTCTATTTTTTTGTGTTTTCTGGACAGGCATTTCCTGTGCTGCACCCAGTTTTATACACGTGGTCTAGTAAACTGTTTACTTTTAGGTCAGTCAGGGAGAAAAATACCTGAGAACACAGTTTATTGTCTTTACTTGAAACAAAAACATTAAGTGAGGTAAATTCACTCAACAAAAAACAAAAAAGATGGCTCTATTTTACATTTCTGAATTTCAAAGGTTCTTGGTCGTCAGGACACAGTTGCCTCTAATATTTAACAGCCTCTTTACTGTTGTTCTGGCTTTTGGTTCTGTGTACTACAGACCTTTCTAAGTAGTATTTCAGTATGAAAGTATTTTAAATGGTAGCAGTTTTCTTTTGAAATAGTTCATGTTTCAGTATGCTTTCAGAATATTAAGATATTTTTGTGATGTACCTTTCATTTCAAACAGCTACATTTTCACTCAGATTCCTAGCTTTCTTTTAAAGTTCACATGTAACTTTCATCTTTGTCTCTTTCCAACTGCAGCACTCTTAGAATGAGTGTTTGCCGAGAATTTTAAAAATCATGAGCATGAGGTTAAAACTGCTGTGCTTCCGTGATTGAAAAATTGCAGGGGCCCCATGGAGACCACAAACACTGAAACAGGCCTTCTCTAGTTGAAAAAGCAGTATTTCCTCCAGTCTTTTCATCGGTGTATTTGCCAGTATCCTTTTGTAAGCACTGGCGTATTTGGATATCTTGTCTTCCTAAGTATTATCACAGCATTCTTCTACCCTCAGCATGAGATATTCATCAGACTTTGAAATTTCATTTAAAGGATGACTCCATCCATCCATCCACAACCCCTTTTTCCCATTTTTGCACATGGGGTCGGGGTGTTACTTCAACAGTGACAATCATCTAAAGCCAAAGTTTACATTGCCAGGTGTCTAGCCCTGCTGCAGTAGTTCATTCACACCACACACTCGCACACACACTTATGATCAATTTAGAGTGTCTAGTCCACCTACTTCATGTCTTTGGAATGTGGGTGGAAACTGGAGCACCGGGAGGAAACCCATGCAAACACAGGGAGGGCTTGCAGACTCCTCACAAAAGCCATTTGTTTTCTACTGTAGGAAATAAACTTAACACCATATCTCCAGGTTAGACGTTCCTTAACCTAGCATTTTTTGTTATAACTATACTTCTTGAGTCTGTTCAAAATAATCCTGATTAACTGATATGACAGCTAACATCTTTTCTTGTATATCAGAAACATCTTCCAGTACACTTTTGAAAGGGCAGTCTCTTCTTCCCAAACTTCATTAACTATATGTGAAAATCATCCTGGGAAGCCTCCCATCCAGTATTTCAAACAGACTACAACACATGAAAACCTGAGATATTTTCCTGATGGCAGACATTAGGTATGGCAACAGTGAATCCCAGTTGTTTTCCATCCTAACTCATCAGAGATTTTAAGCCTCCTTAAATTATTTCACCAGCACATCTGTTTGTGAATGATAGACTGATGCCTGAAGTTGCTTAATTTTAAATTTAGCGTAGTTCTTTCTACATAAATGGTGTCCTGTGATCAGTCACATTTTCATTAGGGATTACAACACTAAAAACTTAAAGTGCTTAATCTTCAGCTATAACCTTCAGAGTCCCTTTTTTAGAGGGATGGTCTCAGGGAAATGTTTAGCATATCCACTACCACTAATATATCCATGTACCTTTTTGCTGCCCTGACAAAGAGTACCACGACGTCCATAGCTACTCTTTTGAAGGATACCTCGCTAATAGGTTCATAGGCTGTTACTAGGCTAATGACCACTAGTGCCCTTACAAGCCTAGCCATATCCCCTAAACCAAAATGAGATTAACATACACTGGAATCCAAGGTTTGGACTTGTCATTTGGCAATCACAGAAAAAGAAAAATGGCTTTCAATAGCTGAAAATCAGAAACAGGTAGAGCCTTCCCATTATTCTCCATTTTTTATGGTGCCTCAAAAAGTTTAAATCTGTATTGCGTAGTTAGATTTGGGAGATCAGGACATTAATTGCCTACTCAGTCTTGGCTGAATACCTTCTTTCTACTGTCCATCTTAGGACTATATCATAGTACATATACTGATGAATAATAACCTTCTTAAAAAAAAAAAAGACGACTTGAATCAGTAGTGTGGTCATTTGTGTGGCACCTGGATATGGTTTGATAGGTTGAGATCAGTAGTGTGGTCATTTATGTGGCACCTGGATATGGTTTGATAGGTTGAGATCAGTAGTGTGGTCATTTGTGTGGCACCTGGATATGGTTTGATAGGTTGAGATCAGTAGTGTGGTCATTTGTGTGGCACCTGGATATGGTTTGATAGGTTGAGATCAGTAGTGTGGTCATTTGTGTGGCACCTGGATATGGTTTGATAGGTTGAGATCAGTAGTATGGTCATTTGTGTGGCACCTGGATATGGTTTGATAGGTTGAGATCAGTAGTGTGGTCATTTGTGTGGCACCTGGATATGGTTTGATAGGTTGAGATCAGTAGTGTGGTCATTTGTGTGGCATCTGGATATGGTTTGATAGGTTGAGGAATGATTTTAAATGCATGCTATTCATGCTCATATTATATTGCTTAGCAGTCCAATATCACAACAACCTGAAAACAAGCATTTACATAGGAAAACACACGGTTTTACTTGTTTTACACATATACACACATGCAAGAGCATGTGAGCGATTGCATACACAAACAAGCACACTCACACACACATGCACGCACATACACACAAAAATATATATATATATATATATATATATATATATATATATATGTGTGTGTGTGTGTGTGTGTACATATGCTGACGCTTACATACACACACACACACACACACACACACACACACACACACACACACACACACACACACACACACACACACACACATAAAATGTGCTTCACTTGGGGGTCTTCCCTCCCTCTGTTCTCCAAATAAAGACTGCCTGCATTCTCCATGCCTGTGTATTCAAATTCTGTGGCCAATAATATTAATGAAGAAAGGTCAAAACACCTTTTGGAGTTACCCTATATGGGACTTATACAGTTGAAAAAACAGACTGAAATCATTTTACATACAACTGACTTGGAATCACAGTTAACAATGAATGGCTGAAATGTTTAGGCAGGCACACTTGGTGGGGAGGAGTCCAAAACATTGGATTACCAGTGTCTGTCATCACTCTATAGTGTGATTCCCATGTGGAGCAAGGCCAGTTGCACATGTAGTAGTAGGCCTGAATAAGCACTGTAAATTGATTGAGTGATGTATCATTCTGAAGGGATGTGAGGAAATAAGTGAATGCTCATCCTTGTGTTATTGTCTCTCTGTAAATATCTCACTATCTCAGCTATCTTTCTTCTGTCTGCCTTCTCACACCACTTATTTGTTTAAAGTCATTTGAAATTGTCCACTAGACTGCTTTCCATTTTTTGTTGCCATTTTGTCTTACTCCTGCAGTATATATTCTGTTTTTTGCTTACTGTTTCCCAGGTGTTTTACTGTGTTTTTTCCACAGTAAGATAATCATTGTAAATGTTATCCTGATATGCAGTAATCTAGCCCCTTTCAAGGATATAGCTCATCTCATCTGATAAACCATACCTGATCACATAAGATGTGGAGGAGAACATCATATAAACACTTATACATTAAAAGTTTTTCACTTTTATCTTCCATTTCATGATAATCACTGACTCTTCTTGAAACTGAAGTCTTCATTTTTGTACTATCTGTAAGCTACTTACTCTATCTTTTAAACTAGACCTCTTATACATCACCATTACTTCTTCAAATATATATATATATATATAACATTTTCCATTATCTGTCCTTGATGAAACCAGATTGGTTTGGGTTCAGTGTTTGGAGGTTTTCTATGTCATTATTGATAATTTCCATGATAATTCTTTCCATGGCGTTGCATATGAGACTATTGAGACTTATGAGTTTGTAGTTTCCAGGGTTTGTAGATGGCCCACCTTTGTGCAGAGTGATGACTGTTGCTGTTCTTCACTTATGAGGCATGAAGCCTTTTTGGACGCTACAGCTAAATAGCAATTCCAGAGGGCCATGCTTCATTCTGTTTAGAAGGCATCCTGGGATATTGTCTGGGCCCATTGATGCAGTGTTCTTGGCCTTAGAGAGAGCAATTAGGACCTGTTCCCTAGTGATAGTAGGGGGAGTTATATTTGATAGCATTTCCTGAGTGGAGGTTGAGAGGGATACAGGGGTGAAGTTAGAACTGAATTTGTCTGTCAGTAGATTTGCAATATCTTCTGTCTCATTATATGTAGCTCCATTTACAATGAGCTCTGCACATAATTTTGTATTGCCTTTGAGGTTGTGGACATAGATAAAGAATGCCTTGTGCTTGTCCTTGGCCTGAGAGGCCACGCTTGCCTCAAATTTGGCTTTGGTAGACTTTATTTATCCTCTGAGATGTTTATTTAGTTTGATGAGAGTGCTTTTATCCTGCTGGGTGCTGCACCTCCTAATTTTTGCCATGATTTTCTTCCTTCTGTTATACAGCCTATTGATTTGATTCCACCAGGGTGGCTTGTTTTTTGAGTTAGTTCTGTACTTCTTCCTGGTGGATACAGCTGCCTCTATACAGCTATTAACATGCTTATACAGGGTTTCTGTGAACAATTCTGCAGCGGTAGTGGTGTTCTCAGGGTTTATGGGGGCTTGACATTTTGCCACATTATCCCTTAATAGGAGGAAGTTAGCCTTAGAGTAGCTCTTGAACATTCTAGGGTTAGCTGGGATTCCAGGTTTTGTTTTTACTTCAAAGGAGACAATTTGGTAATCTGATCTTACCAGAGAAGACATTACACTCGTGGTGTGCAACACTCTCCCATATTAGTGAGGATCAGATCCAGTATGTTTGCTCCCCTGTTTGGCATATTGACAATCTGGTTCAGGGAGTTTGTGTTCATAAAATCCAGTAATCTCTGTGACTGCATGTTTGGTGTCATTTATGATTACAAGTTAATAGTTGGGTAATTAAAGTTGCCTGTGAATATGGTATTGCATTGGACGGTGAGCATTTTCAATAAGGTTAAATACATGTTATGGTTTCCTGGGTCACAGAGGGGACCTATAGCTTGCAAGGAAGTGGTATGGGATTTTTCCTATGGTGATTTGAATGTGGAGAAGTTCAAGTACATCATCGTGTTTGATCAGACTTGAGGTGTATTTATTTTTGTATTTATAAATTGAGACACCTCCAACTTTAGTTTGTCTGTTTATTAGATAATCTAAATGTGTGGAAGGCATTATAGTCATTTACTGCTGGTATGCTCTCCACGACTTGAATCTACACCTCAGTGACTGCCCAGATGTTAGCATTCTCTAGGGTGAGGAGAGCTTGTAAGGAGTGGAGTTTCTTGTTTAGATTCCTAATACTGAGCAGTAATACCTTTAGATTTTCTTAGTTTTGAATTGCTATGTCGAAAGTACTTTCAGTTTGGAAAGGGTGAATGCAAAGGTACTATGATGAGAACAATTATTTTTTTTAATATTTGAAAGCTGGGAGGGGAGAGATGCAGAGCATCCCATGCAAAACAGCATGGTCTGTTGACCATCTACTTCCATGCTGACAAATATTGCACCCCCTTTGAATGACACCAGAAACTAAGCCAGTTGTCAGTCATCTTCTGTTCATATTGTGGCATCATCCTTGGAGAAGGTAAAATGCTGCTTAATGCTAGGCTCATACCAACCTTGCAAACATATTCTGAGAACTCTGTGATGTCTCTCTTCATATAGTCTAGGGTGGTATGTCTCATGTCATTTACACCCACATGGACTATGACTGACTCATACTGATACTTGTGGTCCAGTGACCTGTGTGCATCTATAATGTTGTTGATCCTGGCTCCGATAAGCAACTGACCATGATTTTCTCTTAATTAGCCTGGTGAGAGGGATATCAGTGTGTTTTACAATGGAGTCAGAATCTGCCATATCACACATGCATGCAAGTCTCTCAGCAACAGGCACTGTTATGACTCTGTCATAGTCCATGTTGATGTTAATGACTTGAGACGTACATCTCTGGACTATATGAAGAGAGACATGATTGAGCTCACTGATTATGTGTCCAGGCAGGTATGTCCCTAGCCTTAAGCAGCATTCTGCCGGCACCTAGAATGATGCCTCAATACAAACAGAAAATGATTGACTTTAACAACTGGCTTAGTTTCTGATATCATTCCAGGGGGATCCAGTACCTGACAGCCTGGGAAGATATGATCGATGGACCATGATACTGTGCCAGAGATGGCCTGCATCTGCCTCACCTGGGCTTTAGGCTTCTGGCCAAGGCTCTTGCCTCTCTTATAGTGCCTTTTTTAGGAAAAGTGATGAGGTTAAAACTACCAACATAAAAATTTCAACAAAACACAAATTAACGGTCATACTGCTAAACGCTAGGAGTCTAAACATGAAGCTGCACTCATTGCAAGCATAACTAAACCCTGGAAAATGCTGACATCTGTGCAGTCTCAGAAACCTGGTTCAAAGCTGTGGAGAGCACTCAACCTTACCTGGTTACTCATCCTATCATACATTCAGACCCCAAAATGTGGGCAGTAAAGCCAAAGGAGGTGGCGTTTCAATATACATTAAAGACATACACACCTCTAGGCTGGTCAAACAGTATGACGCACAGAAGGCACTCCAGGTGCAGTTAACCATTGACAATCATAGCTAGGTACCGGCCCCCAAATCTGACTCAAGATGCCCAATCTGGCTATTTGGACCTGTTCAAATCTATCAAGATTCAACCTTTACCCTGATCCTGGGTGACAAACTTTGCAAACATAGATTGGAAGAACTGCTCATGCCAGAACACAAATGCCCGGGATTCCTTGATTTTGTCAATGCAAATGCCTTGGAACAGCTAGTTGATACCCCCACAAGGGGTGATAATATCTTGGTCTTGGTATTAACCAACATGAGTGACCACAGCAGCATCCCTATGGTATCATCCTCCCTGGTAAGATCTGACCACATAGCGGTCACTTTCGAAGTCACCATCTCCCCCAACCCCCTTTAGCTAGGATCACAGATAAAAACTTCTCCAAAGCTGATTACAGCCTCCTGAGGGATGGTATAAACAGCTTCACAACCCCCTCCCCCTCTGTAGGTACTGGCACCAATGTCCAAAACTGCCCAAAGCACTATGCGAGCCTTTATATAGATGCATGGAATCAGGAATACCCTATAGGACTAAATCATCCTCTGCAAGGAAGAGTAAACCTGTCTGGTAGAGATCTGCAATAAATAAACTCTATAACAAAAGGAAAAATTGATGTCCAAGTCTAAGAAGGAGTAGGTACCCAATCAGAAGCAATTTTGCCTTAGCCTGAACAAGCAAATAAGAGCACTAGTGAAATCCTCCAGTGCAAACTATGTGTCCAAATTGGCCACATCTACTAGAGACAATCATAAGGCCTTCTTCACATATGTCCGCAACCTCAAAGGAAGCAACCAGATCTTTTCAGAACTGGTGGTCAAGAACACCACATATACAAATGGGGTAGATATAGTAAACTTGCTGGCAGACAGATTCAGTGAAAACTTTATCCCTCTGTCTCCCCATCAGTAAATCAGGACATCATCTGTACCTGCCCATTCCCCTTATATCTAGGGAACGGGTCATCACTGCTCTCTAAAAAGCAAAAATTACAGCCTCCATGAGACCTGATAACATCCCAGGCTGCATTCTATGTGAACTCAGACAGGAACTTGCAGCACCATTAGGTACCCAATTCAACCAAAGCCTGAGTACTGGCTTCATCTCAACTGAGTGGAGGACAGCCACTGTCATCCCTTTACACAAAGGTGGAGTGCCCACCGATCTGGGAAATTATAGACCCATCAGCCTAACTAGCCTGATCTGCAACGCCATGGAACAGATTATCATGGACCTCATTAACAAGGACATTGGCAAACACCAAACACTTGATCCCACACAGTTTGGTTTCGTCAAGGGGAGGTCATGTCTGTTAAATCTGGTCGACTTCTTTGAGACAGTCACCAAAGCCATGGATGAGGGGAAGATGGTGCACACTACCTACCTTGACCTGGCCAAAGCCTTTGACAATATCCCCCACTCGGGCATAATAGATAAACTCTCTTAACTAGGCATCAATCCATATGTTACCAGATGGGTAGTAACCTGGCTCACTGATAGAACCCACATAGTCAAAGTAGGGGAAGCCACCTCAAGCAGTAGACCCGTAACAAGTGGCATACCCTAGGGTTCAGTCTTGGGGCCTATGTTATTCAGGATATACTTTTCTGAGATGCAGGCCAAAACCAGTGGGCTATGTCTGACCATGTTTGCAGATGACTCCAAGCTGGGTGCTGTCATCAATTCCCCTAGTGATATGGACATCCTCCAAGAGGGTCTCACTCAGACACATGACTGGTGCCAGAAACATGGCCTCAAGCTGAATACCAAAAAATGCATTATCATTCCCTTTGGGGAGAGTGACATCCCCACAAATTATCACATTAATAACAATGTCCTAAGCATTCAATCAGTCATGAGGGATTTGGGCACCCAGGTTGATAGCAACCTGACTTTTGACCACCATGTTGCTTCTGTTGTACGGAAAGCCTTCTACATGGCCCACCTCATAAGTAAGGGTATCTCATCCAGGGACAAGGAGGTCATAACATTACTGTGTTCTTCCCTTATAAGGCCCATTATTAAGTACAACACCCCTTTTGGCATGTACCTCGCAAAGCACATGCAGCAGCTGGTGAGACCACAGAGGTTCCTCACCAGGAGAATCCAGGGCCTCAAACATCAACCATACACAGATAGGCTAAAAGCCCTATCCCTCTACTCTGTTTCATACAGACTCCTCAGAGATGACCTCTGTCTAGCATACAAGGTGAGCACGGACCCCATCTTAATGAGACTGCTGCATATCAGCAAGTCACACTCCACTCAAGTAACCAGCATGCGGGTCCTCAACTTGGTCTGTGACATCAACAAGACTTGTTGGCGGGACAAATTTGTGTCCCAGAGACTCCCCCATCTATGGAATAGATTCCCTCTCCACATCAAGCAGAGTACCTCTTTACCCCTTTTTAAGTGCAACCTGGATAACTGGATGGGAAACGGAAAATATATCCCTGGGATTCCCCCTGTGTCCCTACTGGACAGGGGCATTGGGTGCTGATTTGTCTAAACATGGGGTAAACTCTTGGATAGGCTTAAAAGGGCCTCAGAGCCAATAGCCTAGTACCTCCTATGATCCTATGAGTCTCCAATGACCAGGATGTTGGGTTGTGTGGTAGCTTGCCTTATGGGCTTAGAAGTAGAGACTCCATGAGATGTGGCTATATGTGTCGATGAGGGTATTGTTTCAAAAGAGTAAATCCAGGTCTGCTGAGGGCATTTTCTATGTGTACTTTGTCTATGAGGTCTTTGGAGTTTAGGAAGATTATAGTTAAGAGCCTCAGCATATGTGGGTCTATATGTCTGTACTGTGTGTGATGGGTACAGTGTGTGTACTACTGAGAACCTGACTTACATTAGGAGTACTTTTATGTGAAACCTTTTCCTCTAGTGATGTTGTGTAAATACAGCTGTCACATACTGTGTCAGTTTATTTGAGAATTAGCTGGTTGTCAGTAAACATGAGACAATTTCTATATTGCCTCAGGATGCCCATATCCACCAAGCTGATAATAGAGATAGTGGCAACGTTTATATCCATGGCAACAGGCCCTTTTTATTGATCATATTTGATTTTTTGATTTTATTATTGATCTTACTTACTATGGTAAGTATGACAGCCTGACAGGTTGCAATCTGTGGTTAAATAAATATTAAATGGATTTTTATTTTGATTTTTTATTTGTAGTTTTTTTTCATTTCCTTCTTGATGGTAAACCCTACTTACACGGTCTAAAACCAGCCTGTCTAGTACCTTGCTCTGTCATACTGGACCTAACCTCTGTTACAGTAAGAGATAACAAAAAAAAAAGATTGTGAGTTTGTGTGCAGTGTGCTTTAAAAGAAGGCACTATTTAGTGTTTCTACAAGATTCCCCATATAGTTTCAGTTAGGGAAAATAGCTAAATGCTTTTTGCTATGTAATCCTCACAGCCCCCTACCCCCCCACACATACACACAAACACACACATGCATACACAAGTGCCCATGCGCACAAAAATAGATACACACACATACACACACACACACACACACACACACACACACACACACACACACACACACACACACACACACACACACGCACGCACATGCACGTACACACACACACACACACACACACACACACACACACACACACACACACACCCAAGCTCCCATGCACATGCAAACAAATGCACACATATACACGCACACACACACACACACACACACACACACACACACACACACACACAGACATGTGCGCTCACACATGCACACGCACTTACACACATGCAAGCGTGCACACACACACACACACACACAGACACACACACACACACATGCACACATTTTATCCTACATTTTGTCCTGTCCTCCATAACATGCGTATTAGGAAATATAAATAAAAGCAGCCTTCTATAGCATGGACCACAGAAATCTTCTTCTTCTTCTTTCGGCTTTTCCCGGTTAGGGGTCGCCACAGTGGATCACCTGCCTGCTCATGATTGGCAGTAGAGTTTTACAGTGTCGAGTTGCCAGCCCAGCACCCAACCTTCCACAGAAGGCACACATGCGCACACACACACACACACACACACACACACACACACACACACACACACACACACACACACACACACATAGGGACATTTTTTTTTTTTTCCAATCCACCTACAGCATGTCATTGGGATGTGGGAGAAAACCAGAGCACCCGGAGGAATCCCACGTGACCACAGGGAGGACATGCAGACTCAAGGCACCCCAGCCGAGGATCGAACCAGAGAACATCTTGCTGTGAGGCAGCAACGCTAACCGCTGCACCACCGCGGCCACCCATAATTATGCTTAAACTCTAATAATAAAGGTGGAAGAGTATCCATCCTGCACAAAATGGACGTTATGTATCCCTATGGTAAAATAAGGGAATGCTTTACAACCTAAATAAAATTGTTACAGTTAGCACTGAACGTCTGTAGTGGATCCATTCAGAAGCACCAAGTAGCTTTGCTGGGGAGGATGACTGAGGCATTGATTAACTTATTGGCGAAAAGTTTGCTACTGTGGCAACTTTAGCACATAGTCAATTTTAGGGAGGTCAGAGTTTTGCCAGTGTTGCTGTGCAACTTTCAACTGTCCAGTGTAAGCTGGAAGGAATTACTGTTATTAAGGTTTACTTTTAAATATGTGTACTTTGCATTGCTACTATTAATATGATATTGCAATGATGTTTTCATCATTTGACAGACGTGAAAAATACATCAGAAGTCAGGGCCTAATGTACTGCACTTTTCATTAATGCAACCTAACCTAATGAACAACATGCAGCTCGATATCTTCCCCCCTTATCCCCTTCCCCTAAGAGGTGTGTGAGACCTTTAAATGTAATATTTGCAGAAGCTGACAAAAGCTCTGAAAATCCCCAATAGATTATCAATACCATTTTACATATCTTACAGGAATGTGCTACAATTGCCCTTGGTGGTGTAACATGTAAGTAATACATTCAGCAAATACATTTTTGTCTAAATATTTCAGCAGAGAAACTGAGTTATGACCATTGTAATGTAGTGCAAGTAGCAGCACCAACACCATGCAGCAGTAGTATTAAATGATTGTTATGTAAGTGCAGTTTGTATCCTGGTATAGTCAGACTGGATTATTTTTCAATAAAAATGAAACATACTCAGCAAGTTGTTCATCAATGTATAAGCTATACCAAACCTTCCTAAGTTTTCCATCATGAAATTCATGCTACAGAATTCACTGCACTAGGGTAGGAATGTATAATTAATTGTAGCTTGTCTTTTTAGGGAAAAAAAATAATTCTGCCTTGTTAGCTTGGAAACACTGCCAAGTTTAGATAAACATATAGCATTAATCGATAGTATAACACTAAAACAGGTTTAACTAATAGAAAACACACACACTGTGTGTTTGGTTTGGAAGCTCATGGGTAGAAGTTCAGTTCAAGAGATGAAAAAAATCTATTTTTCTAATTCAGAAATAATATAAAGTCAGGCGTCTTTAAGCAATTTGCTAGTACCTTCCTCATTTATTTTCAGACTCTTTCTGAAGATTTCCAGTCAAAATATAATTTTTTTTAATTGTATTTTCTATTTGCGGTGTGGATTCATAATCTTTTGTATCTTTTTAAACGTCTCATGGCAATTCTTGAAAAAAAGAGAATTTTAAATTTAAATAAAGAAAAAACAAATGTAAATTTTGAGTAATAAATGGTCTGTTGTAAAACGATCTATCACTCAATGGTTCTCTGTGTCTGTTTTAACAGTGTGACTTATTCTTCATGCTCTTGACTTGGGGTATCATAGTTAAGTTGATTACATCTTTTCTAATCTGATGTATCAGATCCAGGCTCATGTTATATTTTGTAACACAGAATGTCACTTCCAGGTCTGTGGTAACACATGCTCTTTTTATCCGTCATAATAGCAGGAATTATAATCTTGCTCAGGACTTGGAGTATTGTCCGTTGGGTCAGTACATATTTTCTAATGTGGTTTATCACAGCCAAGCTTGGACTATGTTTAGTGACACTGAATAAAGGTTGGGGGGGATCTGTTGCAGCCGTGACTGTCATACCCCTGCTCATTGCACTCAGCTCACCGTATGTGTTTTAACACTGAAAATCATAATCAGGCCTAGTATAATGACTGTTATGTGCAGTATCCTAGCCAGGCTTACTGTACTTGTTCTAA
This sequence comes from Protopterus annectens, assembly GCF_019279795.1. Lineage (NCBI taxonomy): Eukaryota > Metazoa > Chordata > Ceratodontiformes > Protopteridae > Protopterus > Protopterus annectens. Next base: position 1,077,974,236 of record NC_056743.1, read on the forward strand.
CAATAACTGCCATATCCTTCCTTTAGTAACTGAAGATTTTCTTCTATTTCATGTAACAGAATCATAAGTGTTGTAAATTATATAATGTTATTTAGGTTGTTATAAATTATATAATGTTATTTAGCTTGTTAAAATGTCTTACTATAAGTTTTAAATAAGACAGGCAATTATTTCCTTCAGAAAGTTTACAGATTCACAGTTCACTCTAGGTTTAGTTAACAAGTCAAACATTTGTTATAATTTAAACATTGATTGATTGTAATAATGTTGGAGCATGTTCTTAAGTTAAATAGCATTGTAGAAGATAGACTTTTTCCATCTTATCAGACATTTCCAAAGGTTGCTGGATCTGACTTTTGAAATGTCTCATAAATTTTTATAATCTGGTGGTCATCAGATAGCACAGCCTCATCACAATTCAAACAAACTATAATTTGCATTGTATGTCTGCACCATCAACAGCATTTAAAACCTCAGAATGTTTGCTTAGCTTGCATTCTGTGCTGATGTATGATTTTTAGTGACTTGTCAACCTCATTTAAAAATTATGTGGTTTTGTTTAATGCCTTTTATTTCTGCCACATAGCTTCCATTTGAACTAGATTGCAAGAATGTGAGGGAATTATGTTTTGTTTTATGTTGAATGCAAGTTTTATATTAAAATGTTTCATCAAGTTAACATATAAAACAATATTAAAAAAGCTATATACATTAAAAAAAAAAAAAAAAAATATATATATATATATATATATATATATATATATATATATATATATATATATATATATGGGTCTACTTTACTAGACCGAATGTTCACTTACCCGGCTTTCATATTGCCGAGACAAAAAGGCCAAGAACCCCATAAGACTGCCTTTCTTTCCACTCCAGGTAAATAACTGCTAGGCCACCTTATTGAACTTTGCCCCTTACCCCTGCGGTAGTGAGATCTCGGAGTTGGCATATTTAGTTAAGGGGGTGTGGGGAGTTTTGGATTGAATAAATGTTCTTACTGACACAGTGTTTTATTATTTTTTTTTTCAAGTTGGCCAAGTGGTTACTTACCTGCAGTGGAGAGTTGGTGTTCCAGGATGTTGGTGTTATGGGGATGTCGGCCTTTTCATCTCAGCAATATGAAAGTCAGGTAAGTGAACATTCAGTCTACTGAAGTAGACTGATATATATATATATATATATATATATATATATATATATATATACATATATATATATATATATATATATATATATATATATATATATATAGGTATATACTGAAAATTTCTATCAGGAATATGTGGAGCAAGTCTACTTAATGAGAGGGGGGCACTCCTAGTTTCTCAATAGTACTAAGTGATATGGCTGAGTTTCTTGATGGTCTTGTTTGGTCACAAGCAAACCTATATGTATATCTATCTCTGTCTACCCATGTATCTATCTATAAATAGATATCTTATATATATATATATATATATATATATATATATATATATATATATATATATTACACTCCAACACTACTGGCTGAAAGTCTTATTGTACAAAAAAGGTTAAGTGTAACTTTTAGTATCCTTTATTGTAAGTAAAAAAAGTTAAGTACAGAGTATTGTTATCTGACAGTGACTAACACCTGTGCCCATGTAACAAAAAGCACCTTTTGAGGAACCAGTACAGGTCATATTGTGGAAGACATTTTTAAATCTTGTTTTGCATGGAATTCTGTGAGTATTTTTAAGGCCAACAGTACTACAGAACAGGCCAGTAGAATTTAATTGGCATAATTTTGTCTTGTTAGTCACAGAGAAATGAAAGCCCCACAAAATAGCATAATTCTCAAAAAGTTGGAGAGTTGTGTCTTAGAAGCCTCATTTTGTCAGAGTGGAAGAGTATCTAAGGAATGCATTTCAGATGGGAAGACAAAACAATGAAGGAAGAATATTGTTGGGGTGGGAGCACGATTACCATGACAGAGAGAAAAGGAGGCTTGTTGTGATGAGAGGTGGCAATTGTTGATGATTAAAGAACAGAACAGCCGAATAAATGTTATTTCTTTCAGTCTTTTCAAAGTGACTAAAGAAAGAAAAAAAAAAACAGAAGAAACATTCTGGAGTGAGATGTCAAGGGTGAATGCCACTTATTCAACAGAAGAAAGACTCCTGAAAGGAATAATGACACTTAAAACTGGACACCCAATTGGCGTGTAAAAGAATTCACATCAGAATTCCCAAGACCTGAGATGAGACTTATCATCTCCAGCGACTGCCATTTATAATGTGTCATCAGAGGAAAGTAATATTACAGTGGGATGAAGCAGGTCTCATGTGAATAGTTTGTGAAACACTGAGAGAAAAAAAATCAGGAATCATAAACTTGGTTCTCTGATCTCAGTGGGCATGAACACTCTGACAAGGAGAAAGACAAGCGAATAGAATAAGGAACCATGGGATATTTCAGTCACTTGAAGCCTGAGAGCCATAAAAGAAAAGACAGCAGGCTCTGCAAAAAGACATTGATGTTATACAAGTTGATACATTTCTTGACATGATCCAAGTAGCAGAAGAGGATACTAGCTGTATAGAGAGAATGTCGTAACCTACGTATCTGAAGAGGGCCAGACAAATGATTGGAACTCATTTCAACATCTTCCTAGCACCTGGCAATGCAGTGATCTTGGTGCTAGTCAGACTGTGGTGAAATGGACTGAGAATCAAAGTAAATGAGTTACACGTTGAAAGAGGGAGTTTCTAGATGAGTGTTATTGTATTCAGTACTGAGGTAATTTTTTGTGTCTTTCTGGGATACATTAAAAATGGAATTGAAGGAAAATATATGCTTCTTTGTTGATGACATGAAGATTTGAGGTAGAAGTCAATGGCTGGCTATAGAAGGAGCTTGGCAAGAGTAGAAAACCGATCAAAAATCTCAAGTTTACAGTCAGTGCAAGAAGGAGCAAATTAATGTATATGGAAAATAAAGCCTACTGTAGGTTATTGTTTTAGCAGGGGATGTAATACCCTACTGTGAGAGATAAAAGCTTCTAGGGTACTATTTCGATGAAGAGGAACTTAGGCCAGAATGTAAGTTATGAACAAGGAACATTTTACATATACATAACATATACAGTTGGCATAGGACATCTGTACTTCACAAATGAATAACCTTAAATGCCCTTAATTTAGTTAGGTAAATAGCTATGCTATCAAACACTTACTTTTTGGTTTAGGTCAAGTTTACTCTCTATTTGCTTTGATCTTACTTCACATAACATTACATAAAAGTGACAACAGAAAAAGACATTTTTGTTTCCATTTGCTTGGCCTTTCTTTTTGCACTAGTGCAGTGGTAGCGTTGTCGCCTCACAGCAAGAGGTTCTCCTGTTCGATTCTCGGCTGGAGCGCCTTCTGGGTGGAGTCTGTATGTCCTCCCCACGGTCGAGTGGTGCTCGAAAGACATGTCTAAATGGGCATGCCTTTGTTGAAGGTTGGGCATCGAGCTGGCACCTCGGTACTGTAAAAATCTACTGCCAGTCATTAGCGGACCGGAGTTCTGCTGTGGCAACCCCTAACCGGGAAAAGCTGAAAGAAGAACAACAACATCATATAGATGCCTCTCTTCTGTCAATTTCTAAAGTCTTCCCACATCTTAAGCATTCTAGAATCTGTCCTTCATGTTAAAGTCCATGTTTCTTTTTGGAAATTTGTAATATTTATCCACTTCTATTTCTGAAAAGAAGCACTTTCTGTAGCCTAGATAGATGTTTTGCGCCTTTGGTCTAATAAATATGTTCCCTTAGTCCACTCTTTTCTTTCTCCTTTCAGCCTATGCTCTCTTTAAACTTATGCCTTATACTGTCCCATTATAGCTCAGTGGACCTATATCATGTCCCTCTCTACTGATGCTCCTTCAGGTAAAAAGATTTAAACCTTCACAGTTTGTTACAACCTTTCACCCTACACCCTCCATATTACTCTTGTATCCTTCCAGTTGATCCTGTCAGTTAGCCTGAAATCCTTTACCAATGCCTGTGCCAAACTGCATGCCCTGCTACATTTGTAACTTAAAAGCCATAACAAGACACTTCTAACTTTTAAGTCTCTTCCTTTTAGCAGCTTGTTGACTTTTGCCACAGTTTTTTTTCTGTTTGTATGTGGTGGTTCTTTTCTGTTGTCACACTTACACTAAATTGCTTTTCCTGCCCTGTTTTGTACAGTATGACACCTACAGCTGTTATTCCGCCATGGGATTGCTCGATTCCCAAAGAAGGACAATGCACTATCCTTTGCTGACCCTTAGTTTCCATTTTTAAGCTCAGTCTGTTAGTCTCCTTATGTATCTACAAAAGCTTTCTCCCATCAACTATCATCCACCAGCTTTGTATCATCTGCATAGAAGTTCACTGTGTTCTCAGTACCCTTCATGATATCCGTGAGGTAGGCCATGAGAATGAGCCCAGAACTAACTTATCCCCACTCACCACCAATGTCTTATATGAATGTATCCTGCTTGCAGTCACCCTTCATGTGACCTGAGAGTAGCCATCTTGCCACCGGTTTAAATAGCTATCCCCTCACACCTACCTGCCTTACCTTACAGTTTCCAGTGTGGGGCTGAATTAAAGATGTTGCTGAAATCTGGGTATGCCATCTCCACTGGTGTTCTCTTTGTCAAGCTCCATTATAACTCAATTGTAACGCTGCATTAGGTTGAAGTAATAATGCCAGCTAAGCACATATCTGTGTTGTGCTTTATCCATTTGGTTGTCTTTCAGCTGCTGGGGTGAGGCTAACAAATCTATTCTTCTCCAGTTCCAGTTTTCTGCTTCTTTGATGTCACTCAGATGTTCGAAGAGCTGTCAGGGGATCTTTCAGAACACTTGCCAAGCTCTTTAAGATCCTGTGAGGCACCTGTCTTGGCCTAGTGGTTTGCCCTGGTTTGTTTTCTGCATGCATTTCTACTGCTCCCTGGGAAATTATATTATGAGTTATCTGTCCATCAACTGACCCATTGTAAACTTCCTTTTCTGGAATTTTCCCTTCCTTTCTTCCTTCCTTCTGTTTCATAAAAAAATAACATAAAAGATTAATCAAAAAACACCTTTCAAGTCAGTGGCCTTACTTCATTTTTCTTTATCTGTATTTCTGTTTTCCACTTCCTTCCATACAGTACTTATCTGCAGAATCCCCTGTTTGATTCATTTGTTGTTTCTCTGTCTAGCCATTTTAATCACATCTATTATACTTTCACTGGTTTTGGTTTCTTTGACTCTTCTTGCGACTGCTTTTCCTGCTATTTTTATTCTTTTTTATGTTTATCCTTTGCTGTGTGTGCATTTACTTATAACCTGAAAAATAATGGCTTCATTCTCATTTTTGGTTATCCTCCTTCTGCCCAGACTCTATCCCACTATTACTTGTATACTTTCTTTGATCGTAACTCATGAGCTGTTTATTCCAACCATCTGTTTCCAATCAGCCATTTCAGCCCTTAATAGGTCTCTCAACCTGCTGTGCTGCACCCTTCTGTAGTCAATGTCTTGGTCTTGTTTGTTCATCTGCTCTCATCTTCATCCCCATAGAGACATGCAATGGCATAATCACTGTTGGCCTGGGGCTCCCTTTGTCTAAAGCTCTGACTCCTGCATGCTTGTTTAGTACTATACATATAGCTTTTTCCTTCTTTCTGCTATCCTGTAGTAGTAGAGTGACACTTGCCTTATCTAGAGTTTAAGTCAATGTCTAGCTAAGCAAGAGTTTCAGCCAATTCATTTTCTTTCAGGATGCAGATGCTAAAATGCTGCAGTCAGCTACTTGAAGATTGATGCCTCCCATATGCACAACCTTTTTCTTTCCCATTCTAGATTTTCCTTGTGTTTCTTGTTGTTTCATCATTTCTGTAATGTGAGTCTGGTAGTTTATAAATTGTACCCAATCACCATTATTCCCCATTTTTTCCTTATAGCCTAACTCATAACCCATTGCCTATCCCGTCACTATTCTGATCAACTATTCCATCTTAAAACAGTGTATTCCCACTAACTGGAAAATATCCTATATTATCCCCCTACACAAAGGAGGCAACTCCACTGAGTTCTCTAACTACAGACCCATTGCTATCTTACCTCTCTCCAGAATACTAGAAAAATGTATCCACATGCAGCTCTTAATCTACCTATGATCCAATAACCTCCTAGCTAACACACAACATTGGTTCCACCCATGCCATATCCCTACAACTGTCCTCCTAAGCTTCACTAACACCATAAACAAACACAGAAATAATGGACAATTTGTTTCTTCCATCTTCTTAGATCTCTCTAAAGCCTCTGATACAGTTTCCCACAAGAAACTACTTGATGAACTTTCAACTCTAAAACATAGCCCTTCTGCTTTATCTTGGTTCCACAGCTACTTATCTGTCTGACAGCAAGTTCTCTCCACTATTACCTGTCACCTTGGGTGCACCCATGGCTCTATTCTAGGTCCCTTACTTTTCACTATATTTACAAACCACCTCCACTCATCAGCCCCCCATTGTCCAATATGCAGATGACTCAACTTTCATCTGTCCTGTTCCTTCTTTTCAACTTGTATCTGCAACACAACAGTCCTTCTTATCAGTTGAATCATGACTATCTGAATCTCAACTGATTCTAAACCCTTCCAAGACCAAACTGATGATCTTCCACCCCAGCAAATCATGATCCCCCTACCCCATTCCAAATTCACTCATCCAAGAACACTATAATATCAGCCATAACCCAAACAAAATTATTAGGCATGCTAATTGATAACAATCTGAACTTCAACTTACACCTAGCACAGTCCATCAAAAAGACACATATTAAATTAGGTTCACTCTACAGAGTCAAACCTTTCCTTACAAATAATAGAAGACAAGATATAGCCAGAACTTATATTTACACCACCCTACTGTATGCCTCTCCCATCTTCACAAACCTAAGCAAAGCTCATCTAACTAGGCTTGAAACCTGCTATAATAAAATCACAAAATTTGTCACTAACTATCTACACAGATTTCACCATTGCACTGCCTTACATCAACTACAATGGTTAGAACTTCCCCACCACTTAACATACACTCAACTTACCTTCGCACACAGACTAGTTCACCACCCTGATAAAACCCCCAGCCTTCAGCTAATGCTTCAACCTTATGCTAACAATCTTCGTCCCCAATCTTCAAAAAAATCCTTCTTACAAGTTTCCAGATCTAACAATAACTCTGTTGACCCTCTCTACTCTAATTACATCTCTAAAACATTGAATTCCATCCCACAGCCTATTATAACCACTGCCAACCCATCTCACTTAAAAAAAAAAATCCTAAAAGATTTCCTCTACAACAATTGCCTCTGCTCATACTCTTGTCTTGGACAATAACTTACACTTGCTCTTTTCACATCTCACACTCACAATATGAATTTCTAACTGATGTACTTATTACACACTCATATATACTCCCATATACATCACACCTCATCCCTCTAACTTTGTTCTACTTACTTTACTCTTAAATAGTATTTACTATCTCCCTCTGTCTGCTCTATTTACCTAAAATCTCCTCCATTTATCTTCCTCCCCCTTACTAACTTTGCCCCAGCTCTCTGCTTTCCTATCTCCTGCCCTCCCTTCAATACTCTCAAATTAACCTCCTTGTCTCAACAATTCTGTCGTAAAATGTCCAGCTTTGGAAAGCTTAACTTCCCTTGCAATTTTATTGACCTAATGACTACATCAGCAAAATGTATTCTTATACAATTCCTTAATATCCATTTGGTATTAACTGTAATATGTCATCATTATTCCAACCTCTGTAACTCAATGTGCATCTATAACATGTGCATTCTGTGTTTCCTCGAAATTGTTCATATATGATGTATATAGTTTGTGTCTTTTTTACATAATTTTTTTTCTTGTATAATTCCTTGTATATTTTTTTCTTTTTTTCTTTTTCTTTTTTTTTTTTTGCAATTTGTTTCTGGAGCTTTTCACCCCGGACCTCCACAGAAAATGGACTCTCACCCAGTCAGAGTATCCCAGTAAACAAAAGTAAAATAAAATAAATAAGTATATATATTATGTACAGTGGCTTGTAGTTGGACCATTTTCTTACTAGTACTATAACACCATTTACTGTGACTGTCTAGCCCCTTCTGTCCCTGCTATGCTCATTGGTTCCTCACTGGTGTGTGTCTTTATTCCATCATCCACCATCCTGTAGGAATTTCACAGTTATGGTTTACCAAGAATTTGTCAATGCAGTGATGGTGGACTGCAGTAAACTGATTAAAAAATATGTGGCCAGCAATGAAAGGAAGTACTAGATTCTGATGAAGTGCAAATAAAATGAAGTTATCTAGAGCATCACAAATAATTTGTTATATGCAGTATATACATATGTATGCAGGCAAGTGGTGTTGATCATATCTATCATTGATGACTGGTTTACCTAATACTGATTGAAGCATGCTCATTCAACTTACTAGTTTGGGAAAACCAGTGAGCTGAAAACTCTAAGAAACAGAAAAAAACTGTTTTTTGTTTTCCGGGGGGGGGGGGGGGTGACACCATCAAAGTCAGGAGCTCTGTCCCCACACTCCCTAAATTATATAAACCAACTCCATGGTTGCACAGCAGTGGAGAAATGGGGAAAAAGATCTGAAAACCAGCATGCCAGCTCGCAGACTTCAGCACACTGCAGTGAAAGTTACCATGATACTACATTTTCAGATTTCAGCCACTCACCTACCAATGCTGTGACAAGTTGTAAGATACTTTTATTACTATGTTCTGTGATATAGCAATGCAGTAAAATGGGTGGACTGGTGTCACACATTAAACTTTGCTAAAAATAAATATAATCTCATAACTGTGGTTATTAGAACTTCATCTTTTATATGTTTGTTGTCAATAACAAATAATCAAATGTTTCTGTTTCTTCTTCCTACTTAACATTATTCTGCACTTGCTGTTCCCACAAATTCCATTTAATTTGCTTCTCCCTTTTCTAAAGATCCCACCTCCAATTCTTCTATGCTCTCTACAATATTTAATTCTTCTGTTACAGTTGGTTTAGATTTTAATTTCCTCTTTCTAGTAATTGCTTTTGGTGGCCAATAGCATTAAACTTAGTAAGGTCTTACTATGTGTAAGCAAGTCAGATCCTATAGCTCAGTTCAAAAGTAAGCAAAGTATATGTGCAATGCAGGAAACCAGTGATAAATGTTTACAACATTTTGCTTTCTTTTTTTGCAGTTATTTGTGTACCCATTTCGTTGTTGAAATCATGTGCATTTAATAAAGATGTTTTAAGATATTTCTATATAAACATGACAATGATTTTATATTGTAAATATATTTTTTTATTTTTGCGTATTAAAAATCACCTGATTCTAATTTTCAGAGGTAATAACTATAACAGTAATGGTATTGTCAAAAGAAATAGCTATATACTGTTAGCTTTGGGTTAAAATCTAAAACATTCAGAAAGTTGTTCTGCTCTAGTTCTTACGTAAACAAGTACAGACATAATATATGAAACATGCTGATCTGTATTTAGTAGTCTGGTACCAAAAATACAGTACTACCCCTGGAAAGGCATGTAACATTTTCCCTTCAGTTGTGCTCTTCCCCACTGTTAGGCAGTTTGCTTATCTCTGGGACAGCTGTGATGCTTCCTCATAACAGTCATCAATCTGACCTGCAGTGTTGGCACTGACTTAGAGACTACAGTTGCCTCACAGCTTTGTTACATCACAGTGGTGACATATATTAGTGATGGTACATTCAGACATAAAGCAATGCCACCAATGAGAAAGCAGAACATTTGAATAGAAGCACCACTGCTCATGATGCCACCAATGAGAAAACAGAACATTTGAATAACAGCACCACTGCTCCTGATGCCACCAGTGAGGAAGCAGAACATTTGAATAGAAACACCACTGCTCCTGATGCCACCACTGAGAAAGCAGAATATTTGAATAGCAACACCACTGCTCCTGATGCCACATTGTGTTGGCCTGTTGCTGCCCTAACCTATGCCATATAATGGGCTATGTAGAGAGGAGGTAGAAAACTCCACTGAGCAAAATATGTCATCTCCCTGCTTCCACCTGCTTGCACTAGCCTTAAAACATCATTAAAGAAATGTGTAACCACATTTATCCATTCTATTTTTATAAGTTCCATTGTGCCTTGCAAAACAAATAATCTTAGAATAATTATTTCCTTCTTTACTTACAGAGTGATTCACAAACTACTTTTTTTAGTTGCTGCTCCTTCCTCAGTCATACCTTTCAGGTCCTAACCTAGTAGTATAGAACAAATACACATATTCTCACAAAACTGAGGCATAATTACAACATACACACTCTCTATTATGATTAGAACATTCTCTATTCCAGTGCAAGACTGTGTAATGAATCCCTCAGTTTCAGACTACTGCCTTGCTTGCCTACCATAATAAAGGAATTAATTAAATGTAGCAAATTTAAATCCATGTGCTTGTTAGATAACTACATATACTGTAACTATTAATATATATTTATCCAAATTATCACAGAACAGAAACAAGGCTAATGGAAAAAAATGAACCACCTTAATTTAAAAATGATAACATGTTTTATTAATAAGATAAGTGCTTTCGCAAAAAGGTTTTGCTTCATCAGATCTTTAACTGAAAACAGCACTTACAACACTTATACCTTACTGGCTTACTCAAACATCCAATAAAAGTGAATTGCATTTTTCATTTCTAAGTAACAAGTCATAAACTCATTAATCAATTAATTTGTGTTACTCTGGAGATGCAATAAGTCTCTTCTCTCTACTCTAATATTGCTTAGGGAGCCAATATTCTCATTCATACATATACTTATAAATTCATGTATACACATATTTTAATAAACATATCTCAAAACATGCACATACTACATTTAAAAATAAAATATGCACTTTAAAAATCAAACATCTGAAACAGTCAAATGTCAGAAAAGATCTAGGGAACAACAAAAACAATAATTTTCTCAATCTGCATGCTGCTAAGGTCAGTTTAATAGAAACATGAGCATTAAAGCCTGAACCTAAATGTGCTCTCAGTCTTAAGATCCATTATATATATAATATGCACATAAGCATTAACATACCTCACTCTTTATTACTGTTCATCTTAGATACCTGCAGTTACTTTACCATTTTGTCACTGCGTATTATTTGCTATCGGATTTTTTTCTTTGTTGAGTTTGTTCCATTATCAAGACTTTGCCTATAAAGGGCCTGTTTGGATCAGTTCATTTAACCCAAATAAATAAAATGCATCAAAAGTCCTAGTCTTTAAGCACCCACCTGCAACATTTCTCATCCCACTCATGCCCACATGAAGTATAAGGGATGTCTTACACAAACGTATTATCTACGCAGCACTGGCAGATATCCGGTCAGGTAGATGTCTAGCCCTAGACCTAAAATGAAGAAAAAAGTCCATGCAAAACCGTACATATTGTTTACAAATGATAAAAATATGGGTACCTAACCAAACTATGACATCAGTTTTCAATGTTCACTAGGTCTAATCTAAAACAACACTTTAAATGAAGAATCAGTTACTATACAGTGGGTGGCTGTATGTATATAAAATGTTGGATTATCCCACTAGGCACACCAGTAAAAGTGAATGAATGAAAGCTGAAATGTGAGCACCATCTGTGGTTATTCTCCATCCTACAAATATTGAACTTTTATCTAGCTAAATAATCAACTCTTTAAGAGCTGCCACTTAAATGAAGAACTACGAAGAGCAAAGTTTATTATTACAGCTGAATTTAAAACATACAAGTCGACTAGTTTGTTTATAAATGAAACACACTTAATGTTTTCTGGCATCCTTCATTCTGTGACTTAAATGCACCACATACACAAGTGGTACTAAACAGAAAATGAAGGGAATGCTAATGAAAAGAAATAAGCAGGTATGTTTCTATAACAACTTGAGTTAACCGCAATGTCATTAAAGTGAAGCTATGTTCCTGCCAAGTACTATTAAAATACCAATACAATTAGACTTCATTATTTGGGATGGTTGGAAAACTTCCAATGTGTATATGGGGTTGAGGGTCATTTCCACCACCCCCTTTAGTACTTAACCAAATATATAGAGTCTAACATTAGTCTGTTCAGAGTCTGGGAAATAAATTATTTTGTAGGACACTCAATACTTCCTCTGTCTTATAAGTTGTTTCTCTGCTGGTTCTAGATACAGCCTCACTATTGCATTGCATTTTAGTGATCATCTACTGTAGTGTTATATTGAACAAGGTTCTAATTTATAATTGCATTGTATTTTGATGTACTAAGTTTTGATTGTATTGTTTTTGCCATATGCCACGCTCATGACTTAATAGGGTCTGTGGATCAGATGACTTATCTGGTTAAGCATGCAGGGGGGCACAGCCTTCCTGCAAAAACATTGTTTATCTGCTTATTGTCCTTTAAAATATAGTTTTAAGTTATGTTGCACATAACATGACATAAAGTGTGTGCATTCTGTATGCTACTATACAATTACAGTCAGTACAACCTGTGATAAATGTAAAAGTGCAGATGTTTTTCTTTATTTCATTCATAAACTAAATGGTGCTTTCATTGCAGTCTAACAGTATTTTATAGGGAAGATTTCTACTTCAAATTAAACACTAAAGATGTAAAGTGCAAGAACAGATATTAATGTATTCCTTTAGTCACTTAAAACCACTGCTGTAAAGCCATATTGCAACCTGTTAGACTATAGCTTGCATTAAAATTTTGCGAAGTTTCATATATCTATACTGTCTAAAGTCACACTGGTTTGTTGTTCTGGTTTCAAAATACTATTAGAGGATTCAGTTTTTGTGGCTGAATTAATGATAACTGACTAAAGTTTGATTATGTACCCTAGAAATACAATCCATATTTATTCACTATCTTGTTTAATACTCCCACTTGAATCTGCATGCAGTTTTATTAACTCTTAATGTCAGCTTTTGCCAGTAATCAACACTTGGAGATTACCCAGCACAATGAAGTCAAGCACCTTAAATACAGAAAACTGACCTTCTGTGACCTTTTAAACATAAAATAAAAACACCTGTGTTACCACCACTCTGTTCTGGCAGTATGTATGAACATTCCTTCTGCTCATATATGGCTTTTGGCAACTGATCCCACACATGGGAAGAGCTAAAATGTGTTTTTACTGGGAGCAGATCATGGAGCACTGCGGCAGTTTCAGTTCAGGACTATAACTTAATCATTTTAAATATTTCAACCCCGGACTTTCAACACACTATCCACAGCAGACCACCTTGTGGATGCATTCTCAAAGCCCTCCCTATCATACAGACAGCAATGGTAAGCCCTGCTACTACATGCATCAGACACATGTGCAATGGTAAGCCCTGCTACTACATGCATCAGACACATGTGCAATGGTAAGCCCTGCTACTACATGCATCAGACACATGTGCAATGGTAAGCCCTGCTACTACATGCATCAGACACATGTGCAATGGTAAGCCCTGCTACTACATGCATCAGACACATGTGCAATGGTAAGCCCTGCTACTACATGCATCAGACACATGTGCAATGGTAAGCCCTGCTACTACATGCATCAGACACATGTGCAATGGTAAGTTCTGCTACTACATGCATCAGACACATTTATCACTGCATTTGGAACTGTAGGATCAATCACTACGGCTTGGATCTATAATATGAATTTTAAATACAACATTGTGTACTTGTAGTTAAGTGTGAATAGCTGATTACAGTAGCCAAATTTCCCAAAAGTCATTTCCTGTTATATCACATATAAGAGAATCTGTTAGAGGAGACTTTGTCTTCCTTGTGTAAGAGAGATTTTTTTCTTTAAATATGAGAAAATGAGGGTCCTTAGAATTTGTTCGCCAGCCATATCCACATAGTGAAGTGTTTCTTTTTTTTCTTTATTAGATGACATTTGTTGTATAAAGTTTTGCTTTGTAGTGCATTATTAAATCTTTAGAGAATGGGTGAACTGTACATCAGCAACCTGATTTGAGAACAAAGTCTCCAGCAGAGCATTAATGTACAAGTAATGCCACTGAAAAACAAGTCTGACACTTCACGGCAGCGTATCAAGCAGCCGTGGAGGTTGGACACTAACTGCCACCATTATTTTACACTCGCTAAGCAACACTTTAGCTGTTTAGCGGATGTAGAATAAAAAATAAAACAAATTAAAGTAAAAAAGTGTGTGTTTATGACTGTGTGTGAGACTGTACATGTGTATAAGAGAGAGAGATTGACTGAGCTATTATTTTACACTTCCTAATCAGTGCTTTTGCTGTTTAGCTAGTGTAAAAAAAATGAAAAAGAGAAAAAGTTTGTGTGTGTGTGTGTGTGTGTGTGTGTGTGTGTGTGTGTGTGTGTGTGTGTGTGTGTGTATGTGTGTATGTGTGTTTATGTTGCTGTCTGCATGTGTGAGTGAATGCGTGCACAAAAGCAGAAAAGACTGTGTGTGTGAAAGCAGAAGAGACTTTGTGTGTGTGTGTGTGTGTGTGTGTGTGTGTGTGTGTGTGTGTGTGTGTGTGTGTGTGTGTGTGTGTGTGTGTGTCTGTGTGTGTGTGTGTGTGTGTGTGTATGTGTATGAGAGCAACTGAGCTTTCCCCTGGCAGCAACAGCATCAGTTATGAGGTTTCCGTACCTCTCAACCTCTTAGCACAAGAAATCTGGACAGAGACACAAATAATGGGAACAAAGTACCGAAAATAGGGACGGATTTTAAACATTCCCCTTATAAACTTAGAAAGTTGCTAGAATAATAGGGTTTCCATTAGCATGCACTTTCTGAAGCAGAAGTGTGTGTGTGAGAGAGAGAGAGCAAGTTAGTGAGATGACCACTGACAGCAGCAGCAGTAAATAGGTTTACATACCTCTGGACCTTTCAGCTGAAGAAATCTGGATAAAGCCTAAAATAAAGGGGGAACAAAGGCTCTAAGATAGAAACAGATTTTAATGATTGCTCTTATATAATTACAAATTTGATTAAGTAAAGGATTTCTGTTAGCTTGAATTTTCTGAAGGAAATAAAAGTCTGAAACTCAAATGTGTGTCATTATTTATTAACGTCAGTCTCCAATGACTGCCAACGAATCAAACAATTTAGAAGTAAGGGACCAAAAACTAAGGTAAATACCTGGTTATTTTTTAAAGTGTTATATTTTGGTTGTAAAATGCTTCCTCCAGCACCAAAAAAAAAAAAAAAAAAAAAAAAAAAAACTTTATTGTCATTCAGACATCACACAAGTGCAAAAATTGAACAAAATTCCCTGTTTCTGGACTCAATGTGCAGACAACATATAGACTATTTTGACAGACATTTACACATATAACACCTAGCTATTACATCACGGGCATGCAGATAGACAGACTAATATTCCACATAATTAGAAATACATCTTAACACTTTTCGAAGTGAACACTTACTTGCATGAGACTTTAGTATTACACAGGTGCATTGATCCTTGCACAGAAAAAGATATTTAACCATTAACGTATACTGGATACACTATACATATACTACAGCAAGTTTGAAACATCAGGCTGAGGAACTATTTTACATCAAAAATATATTAAAAAAATAGTAGTAAAATAAGTTAGTAAAACGCAATTATTTTACAGAGAGCCTATTGTCTAAGAGGAATAATGCCCTCCAGGGTGTGTGTTAATGTGTAATTAATGCTCTTCCAGAGGTGTAGAGGCCTGACGCCAGTTTAGGCGGCATTAATTACACATACCTAATTATACATACAAACCTTGACGGACATTATTTCTTGCTTAACACCTAGATCACTTGTTTCCTGAAAGTGCACTGATCAATATTGACAAATTTCATACCTGGGTGAAATATAAAACATTTCACAAACAAAATATACAAAAATGTAAGCAATAGCAGAGTAGTTCAGACTAATTACATAGCAAAATGTGTATATACATTCTAGTAAACATGCACAGTGCAATGTACAATCAGGCAGAGTGTAATGTATAATATATACATTATTTCTAAAGTGAGTCAATCTTTAGTAAATCTTGAGAGAGGAGAAGAGACTCAGAAAGGAGGTAGGTTAGGTGAGATGTCCTGAGTAGAAGCAGGACCATTTGGCTTGGATGAAGAAAAAAAGTTATTTTGCACTTGGATTTCCATTTCCCATGATTTGTAGTTATACTGGGTGGTGAGAAACAGTACAGTTTTTCTAGAAAACATCACTTATAATAAGCAAGTCTGCTTATACTAAATCTAAGTGTGCCTATAATATGTACATACAGATATGTTTGTGTTTATATTTATATAGCACATGCACTGCAGAAATGAGTTTGATTCCCAAAATTTTCACTCAAATAAAGCGTGACCAACAAGTCAATTGATCAGACCATAGTACAAAGCAAATACAAGAAAAAATCCACATGGCCTGTTTTTTCCAATGGTAACCCCCAGGCATCCTGTGATAAAATAATTCCATAAATATCAATTCAAAGCTCAAAGTAAGAATGCTCATTTAAAAGCATGAGACAATGAAATAACATTGCTTGTAACCTAAGTATTGTTTGTACATAAGCTAACTATCTCTGTCTTGGTTTCAGTACAGGGTAATTGAAGGCCAGGGGGCTGGGGTGCCTGTGGCAACACTGTCTTCATTTCTGGTGAGCTGTCTGGAGCCCTTGGGACCTGGCACAGGGATAGAGACTTTGGGAGGAGTCTGAGCTAACCCGCAAGACCACACCCACATACCCATTTGGGTCACAAGCAACTGAAGCCTATTGAGAGAAGTGAAACCACAGGCAGATCCTCCAGCCGGTGGCTTTCAGCAAGGCTGCTGCAGTATGAAACTGATTTTTATATTCAGAGGCAAATTCATCTGGAGAGAAAACATAAGAAAACCATCTCTGTTTCTGAGTCAGCAGTCGTCTATGCATAAAACAAATAGAAAACCAAAGTGATTTGTAGGGACTCAGGGTTACTAGGGGGTGGTTTTAAATAACAATAGAACCAATGTTGCTGGTGGCTAGAGCACAGGCAGCAGAACTGTGTTCAAGTCTCAGTGAGTCACTGTGTGCTACAATTCACTAAAGCCTTCATGCACCAGACATGAATGTGAGGAAAGTAAAACCCTATTGAAAATAAAATACTAATGATGTGACTGACTGCTGCGGGTAAATATGCTACAAAAAAACATAAACCGAGGCAGCTCTTAAATTAGCATCCACACTGGGAAAGGACGGTTATAGAATAAAAGCACCTTATTCCTTAGCAGAACTCTGTCACAGAATCTCATAATTATATAATATAGTTAAACAGCCAGAGTTGGTTGTCGTTATCACACACAGCATTATGATTTGTGTCATGTAGATGTCCTGCTAATTAAATTAATGAGCAATTAGACAAGTTATCTACTGTCCTTCTGCTGGCATTGAAAGTAGAAGCACCATTTCCTTGTTTATTATGATCTGTGATAACCTAATGACAACCTTGGGACAGAGATGTATACTAAGCAGAAATTATATCAATTATCTTGTCCAGTGAGAGTTGAACGGTCAGACAATGTTATGCCACTTAATGGTCAGAATTAAAGTATCACTTCACTGCTATAAAAATTACATTTTTTTTATAAAAATGGGAATCCCACCACTCCCTCCTTAAACAGCTCTAGCACAAGACTAGGAGAAACAAAACACACACACGTGCACACATAGGAGAAACAAAGCACACACATGTACACATACATGCATGACCAGACAGCCTTGAACATACACACACACACACGCGCACACACACACACACACACACACACACACACACACACACATATGAACATACACCCATATCCATGTACTTGAATACATGAAAACACATGTACATGAATACACACATATGCAGATAAATATACATACATACCGTTGCACATGAATACATACAAACACACGCGCACACACAGTTATATAAGTAAAGATTCCCTATGAAGCAGCGCATGTGATGTTTGACTTTCAAGAGATTTTGTCAGCCATTCATTTTAACTAGAGGGTCAGCAAATGGCCAGATCTCCTCATAAGAATGCCACATAGACAGGAATTCTTTCAGGGGAAGTTCTATATTTAGAAGAAGGCATCACAGTTTCAAATAACTTCTCAGTTGATGAATTCAGAATATTGGATTGACAGATTCTGAATATGGAACTTGGTCTAGGGAATTTTATTGTTCCATAAATAAGGTACCATAAGGTGTGATTAATTTAAAACAGGTATAGTCAAAACAGGATGCATTCTGCATTGTAGGGATAG
This sequence comes from Protopterus annectens, assembly GCF_019279795.1. NCBI lineage: Eukaryota > Metazoa > Chordata > Ceratodontiformes > Protopteridae > Protopterus > Protopterus annectens. The sequence continues at coordinate 1,077,992,607 of NC_056743.1, forward strand.
TATAAATATTTTTGTCACAAATTTTCTTTGTGTGGAGAAAATTACTGTTCCAAGAATATAATACTTGAAAGGCCTTCCAGGGATACCAGGAAAGCATTTTGTAAGGAGAAAACTGTTAATTGAAGCCTTTAAGGTTCAGCCAAGTGACATCTCAATTAAATATTTGTATTTATTTCTTTTATTTTATTTAACATTTGTTGACCGGGAAAGTCTGACTAGGACAGAGCCTATTGTCAGTGGAGGCCCGGGAAGAAACGCTCCAGATATGCATTGTTAATTATTCTGTAACCTCTTGTCTATTTTTTCCTATATTTCTGTTTTTTACACTATCTCAATTCAATATGTATTTGTTGCTGATTATGTAACCTCTTGTTTTTATATATTGTTCTATGTTAACACTGTTTTTTTTTATTTAATTTGGAGCTTTTCTTCCCAGGCCTCCGCTGAAATCGGGCCTTTTTGGCGTATTCGGACACTTCTGGTAAACAAATGTTAAATAAATAAATTATTCATTTCATTTAATGGGGAGGACTTCTTTGAAACCGGTATCCATTCAACCCAAATATTGGAACCTTTTTTGTTGGAACAAAAAATAATAAGTAATTTTCTAGCCTTTCAGGAAAAAGGTGCAAATGCTATAAGGAGTGATGGAGCTGATGTTAATAATATCGCAGTCTGAATGAACAGAGTATAAACTGTACTTCCAGAATAACCTCACATTAAACTACTTTGTTATATATATTTAAAGATACTGGTGTGAAGTTGTGGATAAAAGAATGGAAAGTACAGCATTTACCTGGATAGTTCTTTCTTGGAGGAGATGGTGTTCAGTGCCCTTATGCAGAAATAGCAAATCTTTGTTTCAAGTGATGAGATGTATGGCAGTTAAATGATGTTTGTAATAAAGTAAGGTAACCGGAAGGAGGAATTCATGGGAAAGTCATTAAGAATGAACATTTTTATGACTTTTATTCTGATTTTATTTTTATTTGTAATTACTATTTACAGATTTCTCTGATGTTGCAGGTGAGGCTAGTGTATGTAAGCTTTGCATTAATGGACGGGAATCTAGATTAAGCTCAGTTAAGAGAGACATAGTTTCTTCTGGTATGGCAAAAAGAGATTTAGACTGAACAGATGTAGCTGAGTTTGGTTATATTCATAGATAATTTGGGGAATAGAATGGGGAGACAATCATGAACAAGGTTTTATGGTAAGGAAAGTCTGCATATGGTGCCAAGAAGAAGGTAGATGGATGAAATGCACAAAAGTGTGTGCACTTGCATGTTTGTGTTTTTGTGATGCATGCATGTGTCTGTATATGTGTGTGTGTGTGTGTGTGTGTGTGTGTGTGTGTGTGTGTGTGTGTGTGTGTGTGTCTGTGCCTGAGTGTGCACCAGACAATGTTGACCAAATACATAAAAACAGACTGATAATATTAATGAATTGATGACCTTAATCAGTGTAGGAAAATAAGGCTTTCTGTGATGGAAAGAATATTATGGAACACACACACACACACACACACACACACACACACACACACACACACACACACACACACACACACACACACACAAACACACATATATTCAAGTAAATGTCAGAATTATTCCTACAACTAACTGTTTTTACAAAGGAGAAAAAAAAACAATTCCGCCAAAATTACTTGTTTTAAATTTTAAACTTTTTGGGTGAGAATTTTTAACAATTTTCTTTAAAATCCTTTCTGAAAAACAACCTGTGCCCTACCACATCTGTAATACAGTGGTAAAAGGGACATAAATGAATATACCTACAACATGAGAAAAGTGATGCTCAACAATTTTAAATCACATTTTGTTAACCATTCAGAGCTAATGGCGACCCTCCAAAGCTCTATGAGTTTACCTTTAATATGATGTTATCTGGAACAGTGCCCCTTTTTTCACACCTGAGGATGTCATTATCCATGCACCTGTCTCTTTCAACTTTAACTGGGTGGCAAATGATGACACACAACAGCTCAGGAGTGATCAAATAGGTATAAAAAAATGAAAAAAGTGTATCAAAGAATGTCCAGAATGATCACAGAATAATTTATTAAATCCAAATGAAAAGAGAAGTTTAGTGCTTTCATTCACTTACAGATCTTCTGAACTTCTCTTTTCATTTGGATTTAATAAATTGTTTTTCGGTTATTCTGGACATGCTTTCTTCTAGGAAGCACCTTTTTGTTTTTTTGGTTTCTTTATTTTGCTTGTGGTGTGTGATGCCTTTGCTTGGTTCTTTGAGGTATAAAAAACAATGGATTGAATAAACATGCTCAGTTAGACATGCACATTATGAAGTTTATGCAGCACAACTTCCAAGTAATGAAAACTAATACATTTTCAAAAAAGAATATATATAAATACATATAAAGCAATATGAATGGGGGGCTGCAGCCCACTGGTACCACAAGTCACCCATAAATGAAGAATAATTATGCTAAAGGTTTGGGATATTTTATTATTTTATTTTATTTTGTTTGTTAACTGGTATGGAACACTGATTTTCTTGGACCATTTTCTGGTTCAGCGTGAGAGTAAGAAATTCCAAAGATTCCACCCATTACAATGGCACAAATATCAATCTATTACAATGATACTACAGAGTATACAAAGCACAGGCCCCAGACTTCTAATATCATTATAGTACTTTGAGAATTTGAAATGTATTTATAATGTGTGCAGCTGTAAACTGTAGTTAAGATAAAAGAGAGGAAGCTATGAGTTATATAAAGGAAAAAGTTATAGGAGAAATTAGGCTAGAAGAGTAAACACAAGTACAGTAGGGAGCTGGTTCATGGGGATATTTAAATGCATTTGATCTAATCTGGGGAGTAATTACATGAGAACTATTAATTATGTAAGAAATATTAATATATTATTAAAAAAGGTCTGGATAAAAAGACTTGCAGTGTATCCAATATGAAGCCCTTTCATATAGTTTGGAAACTAAAAGAACTAGTAAAATGTAATATATTATACTGGGAGTAGTGACATTTAGGTTTTGGACATGCAGACACAAGTTTGTTTGAATGTGAAACTTTTGGGAATGTTGCAAAATGAAAATAAAATAAATTAAATAATAATAATGGAGAAATAGAAATGAGTGACGTTTGCAGAAGAAATATTTCAAAGGATTAAAGTCTACTTTATTATAATCTTTACAGAGAACATTGTGAATTGTGTCATATACTTAGTAATTTGACTAAGTAAAGTGCAATAGTGTAGTAAGTAATGTTTCCTATCATAACTATGAAACCAATATTGTAAGTCCTGAAATTGTGAAAAATAAACTTTGATTTCAGCATTTAAACAGTGTTTTGCAAAACTCACTGTTGCACTTTTAAAGAGGTTTTGAAGGAAAGCAAATACCTTACACCCCCTGATAATGCAAAAGACTCTCTTGGGAGCAAGGATTAACTTGGCTTGGCTTATAAGGGCCCTAGGGGTATTAGCCTATAAACGCTTATGATCTATGACACTATGTATACATGGGAAAATCCTCCCTGCATACAATTTAAAACTCCAAAAAAAAAAAAATATATATATTTTTTTGCGGGGGGGATAAGCCCCGTGCAGCCCACACATCCATCCCCTGTTAATTATACATACGGGACTAGGCTCAGTTTGGCAGAGCTGCTCAGAGTTTGGCAGCCTTAGCCAGAGATCTGCAGTGAATCGGAACTAAATCCGAGACATCCACTGCTTTCAACAACAAAAAAAAAAAGTATACTTTAAGCTTAGACTGCACTTTTTGAACTGTATTTTGCTTAATTGTTGATTCATTTTTGCTGTTTTTCACTGCTGGACTATTTTATTCTGCACTTTATATTTCTAACATTTCTGCATTACTTAGCATAGGCTAGATTTAGACTTGCTGAATGTAGACTGTTTGGTTTCACTGAAGCACTAAAACCAGCCATCTTACATTAAGAGGGTGTCCCTGCACCCTTGTGGCAGAAGTGTGTGGCTCAGGACCCATCTGAATTAGGGATTTCTGGAAAAAGGCTCAGTCTTGGGCTCTTTCTCATCGATTAGTTTGCTTTAAAAATGTTGAACTTTGCATGTATTTAAGCTCCACATTTGTGCGGGTTTGCGAATCATACAAAAGTGTTTATCACGGCTATGTATAGATACAAATGCTTAGAGACACATTTTTCCCTAGATATCTGCTAGAGAAACCTCCTTAGCTCCAGTGCCTCTCTGTACACAAAGCAGTTTTGCATTGCTGTCCTGCAAGCAACTCAACTGTGCATTCTGAGGCATCTTCCACCCTTAGCCCTCCACAGAATAGCTGCTTCTGTTAGTCTTACAGCAAACCCTGGTCCCTGTAGCCCATCCTCACTAGTTACTATAATATATATCTGCTGTAATGGATGGACAGTTTCCCACCATTTCTCTAGCCAGCCAGATTGACATGGGTATCTTGAGGTAATGTAGCAATTGCCTCATGTATACTGATAACCACTTGCTCCTAAAGCAAACAAATACAGTATGTGAGAGATGTAACTATACCATGAAATTAGAATCAGTCCTCTCACACAACAATAAACAAGACATCCAACAAGTTGTCAGTGCACACACCTCTCCTCTTACACAAAATATGGTAAAGACACATAAATCCACATATGCCGAGGTACTCACTAAAAGCCTGTCTAAAGACCAGAGAACTCCCTAGTGCAAACAACACACACATACTGGTACACAAACAGAATCCACCAGTACACATAACAGCACGCATATCAGTGTCTCAGAAATTAAGCCCCTAAGCCAAGAAATGTTAAAACCTAATGTTCTGGTCATAGGCAACTTAAAAGTGAAACACACAGATGTCCCCCTCACCAAGCTGGGCAAGGAGAAGGTCACAGTTAGCTGCCTGTCGGGTGCCAGGATTTGTTAAATCACACATGCACTCAGGTCACTTGGCAACAATTACTGTTATGACTCTGTCATAGTACATGTCGGATTGAATGACTTGAGACGTACCGCTCTGGACTATATGAAGAGAAACATGATTGAACTCTCAGATTATGTGTCCCAGGCAGGTATGTCCCTAGCCCTAAGCAGCATTCTACCTTCATAGGTTGTTCATAGGTTCATAGGTTGATACTAGGCTATCAGCCCTAGGGCATTTACAAGCCTAGCCAGAGTGTGTTTGGCTTTCGCCACCCTTCTTAGATTAGTTGACTGTGCCTCTGTATAGTAGGTCACAGAAGGTAACCCATTTAAGGTTAGTTTACAGTGCCTCTGTCTAGCAGTGACACAGAAGAGATCCCAGGGTATTAATTCACTTAGGAAGATGCCACAATACAGACAAAAAATGACTGAGTTCAATAATTGGCTTACTTTCTGGTGTCACTCCAGGGGGATCCAGTATCTGTCTGCCTGGGAAGGCATGCTGGACAGTCCACGCTGCTTTGCCAGAGATTCCCTTCACCTGTTTCCTCAAGGCTTTCAGATACTGGCAATGACACTTGCCTCCCCCATAGTGCCTTTTTAGGTAATGTCCAAACTACAAAACTTCCGACATAAAGAAATCCACTAAAGACAAACTCAGGGTCATGCTGCTTAATGCTAGGAGCCTAAACAGTAAACTGCACTCCCTGGAAGCACTCCTCACCTTGGAAGATGCTGATGTTTGTGCAGTCACTGAGACATGGTTAAAGGCACTGAGAGCACCTCAGTTGTACAAGACTACAATACCCTTCACACATTCAGACCCCAAAACGAGTGTTAAAGAACCAGAGATGGAGGTGTATCCACCTTCATTAAATCCAAATAACACCTTGAGGCTGGTGAAACAGCATGACTCTCTGACTCTCTTGAGCTATTCCAGGTCTAATTAACTATAGGTAAAATACTCCTCCACATCATCATTAGCTACAGGTCCCCTATCATGAACCAGGAAAAGCACGCCACCTACCTGGACTTGCTAGAGTGGCTCAGTATATAGCCCGACACCTTGGTCATGGGAGATTTCAACTATCCTTCCATCAATTGGGTAACTTACATGAGCACAAACAGGATTGCTATGAGGTTCCTGGAATTTGTTATTCAAATCCCCTGGAACAGATGGTCCATACCCCCACAAGGGACTCAAATGTCCTGGATATAGTGCTCACCAACATGGGGGTGGGTCACTGCACTACCCCCTGTGTGTCGCCCTTCCTGGTAAGGTCAGACAGAAATCTGTCTTGTCTGAAGTAAAGATCAAGCCTGACACTCCCACAGGAGTAAAAAACTGAAAATTTCTCCAAAGCAAACTATTGCCTACTAAGTGATGGTATAACAAGTTTCAAAGCCCCTGCCGATATAGTCAGCAATGACCTGCAGAGGAGTACACAAATGCCCTATATAGTCACTTAAACAAATGTATTGACTCGGGTGTACGAAACAGCAACAAAACCAAGTCCTCCTGAAAAACAAGCCACCCTGGTGGACTGTAAATATAAATAAGTTATACAACAAAAGAAAGAAACTGATATCTAAGAACAGGAGGGAACTTACTCAACAGAGGAAGAATTCCCTTCACAGCTTGAACAAGCAGGTCATTTTTATCTATGTCTGAAACCTAAAAGGGAATGCCCAGCTGTGTGCCGAACTTATAGTGGGTGGTACTACTCACATTGAACCTGAGGAGATTGCCAACCTGCTAGCTGACAAATTTGGTGATAACTTCACTCCTCTGTCCCTACTAGACATATTCAAAAACATTCCTGACATCAGTCCTCTACCGAATATCTTCAAAGAACAGGTCATGCAAGCACTCTCCAAGACCAAACACACAATCTTTATGGGGCCAGATAACATCCCAGGCTACTTACTAAACAATCTAAAACAAAACCTAATGGAACCACTCTGCACTGTCTTTAACCATAGCCTGAGCATTGGCTTTGTTTTGGCAGAGTGGAGAACAGCAACAGTAATTCCCTTGCACAAAGAGGGTCCATCAACTGACCTTGAGAACTATTGACCCATAAGCCTAACCAGCCTTATCTGCAAGGCCATGGAAAGAGTCATCATGGATCTTACCACAAGGACATAGGTGACCTTCAAACACTTGACCCAACCCAATTTGTTTTTTTTGTCAAGGACAGATCATGCTTATTGAACCTGGTGGACTTCTTTGAGAATGTCACCAAAGCCCTGGATGAGGGAAAAGCAGTACATACCATCTATCTCGATTTAGCCAAGGCCTTTGACACAATTTCCCATTCAGGTATCATTTAGAAACTCTCTCAGCTGGGGATTGACACATACATCACTAGATGGGTAGCCAGCTGGCTCACTGACAGCATGAACACTGTCAATGTTGTGGAGTCCACCTCCACCAGTAAACCAGTTACTAGTGGGGTACCACAAGGATCTGTGCTGGGTCCTCTACTGTTTGGAATCTATTTCTCTGAAGTCCAGGTGAAGGTTGATGGTCTGCGGCTTACCAAGTTTGCAGTTGACTGTAAACTGAGTGTAATTATAGAGTCCTCTAATGATGTTAACATATTACAGAAGGCACTGATGCAGACCTAATCTACCTACCTATTACCATAGTGAGATACTCACCCCATGAACAGAAACCACATCTATATAAAGTCTGTCATAAACTCTATAACTTTCCCCTCTTCTGTTAATGATAGTCTCTCTGCTATAAACTGGTCCATCCTGAACTCCCTCCCTCTTGATAAAGCCGCACTAGAATTCAACCACATATTTCTAAATAGCCTCAACTCATTAGCCCCCCCCCCATGTAAAATAAGAATAAAATCAAACTATGCCCCCTGGCTTAGTAAAAAACACTTGCAAACTAATGCACAAAAGAGACAATGCCTGGAAAACCTGGCTAAAAAGTAAATCATCCAATCACCTCCAATTATTCAAAGAACTTAGGAACCAGACTAAAAAAGAAATATAGTATGATAAAAAGTCCTTTTATGCTAAGACATAAACCTCCACAAAGTCCTTTTATGCTAAGACATAAACCTCCACTCATTCAAATCCTAAAAACGTCTGGAAAATATAAACTTTATCCTCCACCCAGTTAAACCCAAACCCCCAATCCCTATTCTAACCTTCCTGACCATGAGACCGCTTCTCTCCTCAACCAGTTTTTCGTAGACTCTATCAGCAAATTGACTAACACAGGCCAAAATCCCCCCAGAAACCACCCCATGACCCAATATCCCATACTATTAACAACAAAACTAGTCTTACCTTAAACCCTATCTCTACAGCCTACATAAAATCTCTACTCCTCAAACTTAAACCATGTTCTCCCTCTGCTGACAAGCCCCCCCACTTCCTCAAGCTTGCTGCACCATTGCCCATCCAGACTCAATACTTATTACCCATTCTATAAAAGAAGCCACTGTACCCAAAATCTGGAAATCCTTCTACATTATCCTCCTTCACAAAGGGAGTAACTCCAACAACCCCTCCAGTTATGGACCAATTGCCATACTATCCCCACTATCCAAAATACTAGAAAAGTTTATTCACAACCAAATACTTATAACTTTGTCTGCCAAAACAACCTCCTCTGCCCTACCCAACATGGCTTTCGACCTCACCACAGCACCTCCACAGCCCTTCTATCCTTCACCCACACCACAGCCGAAGCTAGGAACAGCAATAACTTAGTCTCATGCTTGTTCCTCGACTTATCAAAGGCATTTGATATGGTATCACATTCCAAATGTCTGACTAAACTGACTAACCTCAACCTAGCTAGCTCAACTCTCTCATGGTTCTCTAGTTACCTCACAGACAGACTTCAATCAGTAAAATGGCAATCCGCTTGTCCTCCTTTCTTACCTATACATACTGGTGTACACCAGGGTTCCATTTTTGGACCCTTATTCTTTAACATCTTTATCAATGACCTCCACTCCTCTACCTCCCTCTCCAGCCTCATTCAGTAAGCCAACTCCACCCTTATCACATCCACTAACTCTATCTCACTTCTCCAGACACACACTCAACAATCTTTCTATCTTCTAGAAAGTTCACTAAAAAACAACCAGCTTATCCTTAACTCCAAAAAACAAAGCTACTTGTCTTTCTCCCAAAAAACAATGACCACCTCAAGGCAACCTTCTCCGTTTCCTTTCTAAATAATATGATAATCAATGTAGACACTCACCCAAAATTACTAGGTATGACTACTGATGAACAATTAAAGTCTGAGTTACACATTCCCCATGCAATAAAAAAAATAACCAAAAACTTGGTATGTTATACCACAACTCAAAATTCCTCTCTGTAGAATCTAGACAATCCCTTGCCCTAGCCTACATCCTCCCTAGCCTCCTCTACAGTTCACTAGTCCTCATCAATCTTCAATCCTGTTTACTCTCGAGACTTTAGCAGACTTACAATAAAATTGCCAAATTTGCAGCCAACCTTCCTAACCCAACCCATTACTGCTTAGCCCTCCACAAGCTACAATGGCTTGAATTCTCCCATCACATAAAATTGTCCCAACTACATCTAACCCACTGTATACTTAACAAACCCACTTCTTGCCCCTCCCTCACAAATCTAATCTTATAGTATTCCCCCATGCGGCCCCTACGTAGCTCAGAGAAACATCTCTTGGAAACCTTTACACCTAAACTGAACATACGCAATCTCCTATATAAATCATCTATTACAAAAGTCTGGAACAGCCTATGCTCTAACCTACGAAACATCACCCAAGCAACAAGATTCAAAAAAGAACTGAAAGTATTCTTCCAAAATAATTGGAACTGCCCATGCCAGGATCCTACCTGACCACCCTTCTGCTCCAAAACATTTGTATCATTGTCACATTTTCCTAACCTCCAAAATTCCTGACTGATAATTGCATAATCCTTCTTGCACTCTATGTAATACCAAATACATGCACATGTTTCACCAATAATCTCTCTCCCAGTTCTGCAAAAGTAAATTATTTAACCATAATATGTATGTATCTTTTGTATACTGTATGTTATGCTTATTCTACTTCTTCTTGTGTTAATATGTATATATCAATGCATTGGAGCTTTTCTTTTCAGGTCTTCACTGAAAATGGGTAATATCTTGCCCAGTTGGACCAACCCGGTTAACAAATGTGAAATAAATAAATAAATGACTGGTGCCAAAGTCATGGACTAAAACTTGAAGCAAAAAGTGCCTCATTATCCCTGTTTGGCAGAGAAGTAGCCCCTGCTAAGTATGATAAGTGGCTAGATAGCAACCCTCTAAGCTCAAACTCAGTGGTGTGAGTACTTGGGAACACAGGTAGATAGCAATCTAAACTTTGAACACCATGTGTCCATAGTGGTAAGAAAAAACTACTACATTGCACATCTCATAAATAAGGGCATCATATCCAAGGCTAGGGAGGTTATAACTCTGCTGTACTTGACCCTTATGAGACCACTAATTGAGTACAATGCTCCTTCCTGTATGTACCTCACCAGACACCTGCAGCAACTGGAGAGACCGCAGAGGTTTCTAACCAAGAGGCCCTCCAAAACATGACCTACATGAAAAGACTGAAAGCCCTGTCACTGTACTCTGTATCATATTGGCTGCTGAGAGGTGACCTTTGCCTGGCCTACAGAGCAGTCTCTGATCCTGCCCTAATGGATATTTTGCACATCTGGAAATCATATGGAACAAGAGTAACTCGCTACTGGGATCTCAACCTAGCTTGTGACATTAACAGAACATGTTGGAGAGTTAGATATATCTCCCAGGACTTGCCACTCTTCTGCTATAAGCTCCTTCAATTACCCTATTTAAGTGCAACCATGACAACTGGATGGATGATTGTAAATTCTCCCCAGGGGTGACACCTATGTCCCTCATGGACAGGGGCAGTTGGTGCTGATCATCAAATCACTCTGCTAACAATGACCATTTAACCATGGTCAATAAGGGTACTTAGGTTTTTACACAGCTAGACTTGTAAAGACCCTTGGGCCATTAACCTATTAACCTCCTATGAACCTAAGAACCTACTAACAACCTCTGGGGAAGGGGCATATTCCCCAACCTTGGAGATTGTTGATCTCATAACCTGTTAATCATTTGGGTTGTTGACCAAAGTGTGTTGACAGAATAGGTGCTCACCTAAAGTCCCCACTTATATATATATATATATATATATATATATATATATATATATATATATATAAAGAGAGTCTGCAAATATATATATATATATATATATATATATATATATATATATATATATATATATATATATATATATATATAAAGAGAGAGCGCTACAGTACCTTTGAGGTTACTGTATTTCAGAATGGAGGTAATTCTCCAAGGAATCAAAACCTCAGACTTACTAAATATCTATCTGCATTGGTTATAGCAGTCTCTTAATTCAAAATACCAGAATATGAGTCTTTAAAATTATGATAGGGAGCTGGTGGATAATGTAAGAGTATAGTTATTAGAAAAGGATCTTTTATTAAGTCTTGTATTTAATGCTAAATGACTGGTTTAAGAGCAAAAGTAGATTATAAGGACTATGTGACTACTGTGGACTGACAATAAGTTTCCTGATGATCTGCTTGCTGACACATACAGGTATGATTGTATAATGATGTCTAAGTTAATGTGAATAGATGGAAATCCTAATTGTTTTGACTATGAAAAGTTGATTTGCTGACCATGGTCATTTTTCGCTCTGTTTTTCTTTTCTTTTCTTTCTTTCTTTTGTAACTAACTAAATAAATAAATGACAGAAAGGCACCACTATCTGAATAGCATCTTGTGGGGGAGGTGCTAACTTTCTGCTGCTTGTCATGTGACAGGAAGGTGGAAAAAGCTCTGATAATGGATTGGCCATGTTAATCACAACTGGTCAGGTTTGAAGCAATATAGAGAGACTGCTCGATGTTTTTTATGATTTATTACTGTGTTTGGAATAAGATTAACAAATATTTATATTTGATGATGGGAATATTGTTTCTATTGCTATGTCTTTAACAAATGGTTGGCTGCTTTTATTGATTGGGAGGGGTTTTCCATTCATTTCATCACATGATTGCTGAACTTTCTCTGATTGGTTGAGTTTTTATTTTAAATAGTACTTAGACTTTGTGTTCTGTCATGGTCTGATGAAGCAGAGGTTACTCAGTGAAAATGCTTACCTTCTGTTTTAATAAAGTTACTTCTATATAAAGTGATTTAAAGCCATGTTTGGGAGGAGTTTTTGTTACTGTTTTGGATTTGACTGCTATGTTTACTCCAACCTTAACTGAGTGGTCTACTTTTTCTTTTCAAATTGCTATCACTCTACTCTGTATCATGCAAATTGCTCAGAGGTGATTTGTGTCTTGTCTACATGGCAATATCGGACCCTGCCCTACTGTTGGTGCTCCATATCTGTAAGTCTAACTCCTCTTGCATTACCCACTCGAAATGCCTAAATCTAATATGCAACATCAACAAAACCTGCTGGAGAGACAAGTTTGTCTCCCACAGGATGCCCCGTCTCTGGAATAGACTTCCCATACATGTAAAACAGAGTACCTCATTGACCCTCTTCAAGCGCAACCTTGATGAGTGGATGGAAAACCACAATTTGTCCCAGGGGTTTCACTTGTGTCCCTCACTGACAGGTGCAACAGATGCTGACTGAGATTTCTTTTTGGGGGATAAACTCTTGACTAGGCTTGTAAGAGCCTCAGGGCCATTAGTCTCATAACCTCCTATGATCCTATGATCCTATGATCCATAGCAATGCAAAGGGATTAATACTTGTACATAGCAATGCAAGGGGAATAATACTTATACATAGCAATGCAAGGGGAATAATACTTATACATAGCAATGCAAGGGGATTAATATTTATACATAGCAATGCAAGGGGAATAATACGTATATATAGCAATGAAAGGGGATTAATACTTATACATAGCAATGCAAGCGGATTCATTTTATGCATAGCAATGCAAGGGAATTAATACTTATGCATAGCAATGCCAGGGGATTAATTCTTATGCATAGCAATGCAAGGGGATTTATATAAATAGCAATGCAAGGGGATTAATACTTATGTATAGTAATACAAGGAGATTAATACTTATAAATAGCAATGCAAGGAGACTAATACTTATACAAAGCAATGCAATGGGATGAATCCATTGTGCACTGTGTAGCGTCTTTGGGTGTGATGGGGTGATTTAGTCTGCTTTAATGCTGCTGACTGAGGTCATGTTAGCTTTATACTAATAGAGTAAGCCAAGCTGCTGGTTTGTTTTTGCAATTATTTTATATATTTTGTTTTATTTATCTAGAAAGTCCAGCTGGGCACATGACCCCCTTTTCAGTGGAGGCCCAGGGAGAAAAGCTTCATGCACATAAATGTAAAGAACAATATGTTCTACTATCACATGTTCACAATCTATGCAAATGCTAAGACATTATATATACATAAGACATTATAAATTGGTACATAAAGTACAGGCAGAAAAACTTAGAAGATACACAGATATAAAGGAAAAGTACAAAATAAACAATTTAATGATGATCAAAAAAAGGTTTATAGACAATTGGGAAACAAGGCAAAAGGAATAGAAGCACCACCAAAAAAAGAAGAAATAGATACATTTTGGAGAAATATCAAAGATGCTGAATGGATAAGAGAAGTAAAAGAAAGAATAAAAAAGTTCAAATGTACAGGATATGAAATGGGATGAAGTAACGGCCAGAGAAACTGAAACAAAATTAAGAAAAACTAATTGGAAAATCCCAGGCATAGTTGCAGTACCTAACTTCTTCCTAAAAGTATTAACATCTTTACATGAATATTTAGCCCTGATTAAGAATTATTTATATGCCCATAACGAACAGACACCAACCTAATTAGAAAAATGATACTCCTGCTTAAGAGTGAACCTGCAAGCCATCCTAAAAACCATAGACCAATAACTTACTTTCTGATGAATAGGCAACTATACACTGGAATTAACACCAACAGAGTTTATAGTCATTTGGAAGAAAACTCAATCATGGCAATAGAATAAAAGGGTAAGAAAAGAAAGTCATATGGAGCAAAGGATTATTTGTTTTTAAATAAAGTCATAATGGAAAACTGTAAAAAGGTGGAATAAACTAAATATGGCTTAGCTAGACTACAAAAAAGCATTTGACAGCATCCCCATTCATGGATAAAAGAGTACTTACAAATGTATAAGATATTCCCTACACTGATTGATTACATTACAGTGAGCCATGACAAAGAACAAATTTATTCCAGAGATAAAAATTCAAAGGGGTATATTCCAGGGTGACTCTGTCATTGCTGCTCTTTTGTCTTGCCCTAATCCCATTAAGCTGTCTACTTAACAGATTAGGTCCTGGCTACAGTTTGGCTCCCAGAAGACAACAAAGTGTAAAGACATCTCATCTTCTTTTTGTGCATCACTTAAAACTGTATAGTTCATCATATGAGAAACTGAAAGCAAGTGGTCAAACCTTTCTCAGATGATCTAAGAATGCCATTTGGTCTTGATAAATGTGCAAAAGCAGCCTTTAAAGCAGGAAAACTGCAACACCAAGAAAACATCAGTTTGGGACAAGAATGTGATACAAAAGAACTTGAGCAAGAGGGAGTGTATAAATATTTGGGAATTGATGATGAAAAAACAATAAAATATGAACAATAATAAATATTAAATAATAAAGCTTAGTAAGGAATACTTTAGAAGACTAAAATTAATACTGAAAACAGCTCTGATATCTAGAAACAAAGTCCGAGCTATAAATAAATGTCCTGTCCTAACATACAATTGGAGTGATTGACTGGCCCAAATGGTACTGGATCAGTGGGACAGGAAAACAAGAAGGATTCTTCATGCTCATCAAATGATTTATAAAACTCATTGCATATCAAGACTATATATTCCCTGTTCTGAAGGAGGTATGAGCCTCCTCGGAATTCATTACATGTGAAGAGCTGCAGTTGTAGGACTGCATACCTGTCAGCTAACCTCACAAGACCCAACATAGTGAAGGTTTTAAAACATGAGAAGAATAAGTCTAAGAAGACTTCCCTGCTTAGTTTAGCAGAAACATATCGGTTTCAAGTGGGAACTGAAATCAATCCAGAAGTAGACAAAACTCAGGCAACAACTGAATGTACCAAAAAACAAAAGAAAGAATATAAGGTAAATGATCAATTGAGAAGGTGAGAAATGTGGAAAATGCATAAATATAGTAGCAAGTAAAGAAAACTCTTGGAGAAACCTCTGACTGAATGCAAGAATGATTAAGGAGAGGTGAATTTAAATCAAATGATGAAAGGTTAATGTTGGTGACCCAGGATAGTGGACTACATACATGGTGGTTTACAAAGTCCATTGAACATGTGGGAGAAACAGACAAATGCAGGTTTTGTAAAACAGATTTGGAAACAGTCACACATCTTCTTCATGGGTATGATATACTAATGGTAGAAGGACTGTATATTGAAAGGCATAATAATGTGACGACTTTTGCATTGGGGATTGTGCAAACATTATAATACTGAAGTAGCGGAGAAGCAGTGGAAACATGAGCCGCAAAGCATTATAGAAAATGAAGTTTATATCACATGAGATCACCAGTTGCCAACAGTTCAAAAAATAGTTGCAATTAAACCAGATATAGTACTCCATGAAAAGAAGACAAAAGTAGCATTGATCATTGAAATTGATACAACCATTGACTACAGTGTCTTATGTACAGAGAAACACAAAGTCATAAAATACCAGAATTTACAGGTGGAAATGAGGACAATGTGGAAGAAGAATACCCAGACAGTTGTAATGGTAGTAGGAGCAACACGTCATAAAAAAGAATTTACAGTCATACTTAGATATGTTACCAGTACATGTAAGTCTGTATGAACTGCAGAAGGAGTCAGTTCTGGCCACATTGTGAGTGCTGCAAAGAATACTTCTGGCTAAGATCAAAGAATGAAACAAGACTAATTTCATGAACTTTAATCATACCTTGATTTAAGACTGTGTAGATTCCTGTCATAGCATTAAAAACCCAAAAGACTTGGAGAAATTAAACCCAAGATACATCATAGTAAGACATAATAATACAAAAAATGCTCTGGAATGAACTTACTACATATTAGAAATAATACATTATAGGAATGTTTGACCAATGTGAGGTGATTCAAAAGAATTTTAAGTGCCACGCTTGTTATGGCGGTACAACACTTGTTATGGTGGTGGTGGTAGTTAAGTGTCTTATCCTGGGTAAAACAGCCTCATAGTCAAGAGTTAAAGAAGAGTCATTTTAGTTTAGTTTTGAAGATGTATGGATTTTCAGTGAGTGTAATAGGGAATGGGATGGACTTTGGGAAACATTGTTTGACTACAGAGCATCTCCAGATGTGTTGATGGACTTTTGAACCCTGAGATGTTTCTTACTAGAGCAAAGTTGCTTGTTGGAGGTGACCATCTGTTGCAGATAGCCTAGAACAGGACACATTTCAGGGTGATTTGCTATACTGTGTGCTACTTGGTAGTGTGGTAGCTCTAGCCATATGAAGGGCTTAAGAGCCATGCAGTGATGAGAAAAGTAAGCTTCACTGGATGTGAATTTGGCTATTTTATTATAACACACTGCTCATGTTTGCTCTTCTGTATGGTCTGGAGGGTAGTGAAAATTGGTGAGGCATATAGGAGTGTGGGAAGGAGATAACAGAAGGTGAGAGTTGTACTGCTGTTTTTGCTGAGGTAGAGTTTAACTCTGTATAAGAGACCCAGCTTTTTGTGTGTGTTTTTTTTTATTTTGATAACTTGTTGAATATACAAGTCATGCTTCAAGTTATTGCCAATAGTGACACCCAGAAGTTTAGTGCTTAAGGCTACTTCAATTATTGCATTTTGGTGGAGGTGATGTTGAAGATTTTATGCAATGAGTATTGGACTTAGGGGTGATAAGGAGTAGTGCTGTCTTCTGTGAAATGAGGATGAAGTCAGATTTGGCCAGTGAAGTTTCAACGGAGGTGATGGAGTCCTGAGTGAGGTGTCAAAGCTGTGTATGGTTCTGGACTGAGCATATAAGAGTAGGATAATTAGCATACTGGATTAGGTTTGTTTGTTTACCAGTGTTGTGCAAATTGTTAATAAATATACCGAACAAGAGAGTCTCAAGTATTGATTCTTGGGGTATGCCAACAGAAGCAAGTAGCTCTGATAAGTCTAAAAATGCTGCAGCTATAATGTTACTTGTGTTGCATTTTTTGATTGATAGTGTTTATGAAGTTAAGTAATGCTACTGTTAAGTAAGTTAAGTATTTTTATGTTGTCGCCAGCTGCATTACTTTAGTCTGAGTATACAGAGCTTGGCTGTTGCACTTTGCTGGGCTAGTCTGCTCTCCAGATGTCTTGTTAAAAGGACGCCAATGAACGTATATCATTGAAGGCCTTTATTTCTCTTTTAATGTGGATCAGTGGTCCTACTAGAGCCTTTAGCTTAATTACTGGCTTATCAGCTATTTTTCTTTTCTGTTTGTCTCTATAAGGGCACCACATGACTTTTATATTGTTCTGAAAACTGTTTTGAAAACTGTTCAGCACAAGTTATTGCACAGTATGAACATATCGTAGTTTACTGTGTTAGTCTGTTGAACACTATATATTGCACTGTTTACAGATTTTATAGTATTACTTTATCATTTACCCCTTGCTTTCTGCTGCTTATATTTGGCTCTACTGCTGTATAACCCTGTCCTCTCAAACAGACTAGGGTCACTAATAGCATGTTGAACTGCTGAATGAAAGTTTTGTGTTATTTAATGGAGCTATATTGCCTAACTTGTATTGTTCATAGCATAATGTCTGCTGCTTTCTATTGTTAATCCCCTAAACCTAATCTTCCTCTACATACTTGCTCCAGCCTCATCTAACCATAGCCTCTCTCTACTACTGTGCTTTGTTACACCCTCCCTTCCTCTGTAAACATCCCTTAACTTCTACCTTTTCCCTCTACATATGCAATATTAACTAACTCAGTGTTGTCTCCCTCTCCTCTGCAGTAATCCATCCCGGGTGCTCCCTTCCTGCTTTAAACGCAAAAGGAATACCTCTGGCCATCACCTGAAGACACCCTGAATTGGCCAGCTTGCCTGGTACTTAGACAAATACTACTGAGAAGACCCCCCCAACAAGATTGTGTAAATGTATGTTGCTTAACACTAATTAAATGTAGACTTGATGTACTATCTATAGAGTTAGTCTGCCCTCCGGTGTGTGTGTTCGAGCAGCCTACCGCAGACCGTTTGCCCTCTCCCCCTCCTGTTATCACTGCCCTAGAATATATTTAAACCTAAGACTGGTCCAACTATCCCTGCTGTTTGCTATCTCCTTCTACCATTAGATGGCAGCATCTACCAATATAAATTCTAGATATTCTTTATAATCCCAACAAGTTTTATTTTTTTACAAACAGTTGGTTGTGAGTTAATATCCTTAGACTGTAAATATCTTCTCCCCCCTGCTAAACCGCCCTTTGTAAAGGCAGCCTTCATTTTCTGGCTGGAAATATTTAGCTCATACCTTCCAACTACAGCCTTTAAACTGCTCTTTGCTGATACTTTTTCTGACATACTCACCTCTAGTGTTCTTTCCCGCTCCGTTCGCCCTATGGGCTCACTCCACTCCTCTACCCTGCCCCCAATTCCCACACACCCCAGTACTCCTAGCTTTATTCCTATCTTACCCCACCCTCTCAGCCTAATTACCCAATGCCAGCTCCCCCCTCATTACTCCTCCTACCTATAGCCATCTATTTAAACTCTGTAATCTATAATCCACCCAATAATTAAAGTCCCCTCCTCTTTCCTTAAATCTCTAGAATACCTCCATCACTTTTTAAACCCTTTCTCCTTCATAGCCTTCTCTATTTTCCTAACCACTCATATCACTCTCTCTTTGCTCCAACATAATCTCCTCAAGTTATCACACCCTCCAGTCCCCCGGCCACCTCTTTCTGTTCCTACTTCCCTTATATTATGCTACCTCATATTCCACCTATGCTTGTCCAATACCACCTACAAAGACAACTACCATACAAACACACCTTCTCCCTCACTCTTACTCCCATTTCCACTCTATCGCCTCTTCTCTCATTCAGCCCAACTCTCTGCACCTATTCCACCCTAAACTCTTCTCCTATAAAGTCAAGACAAAGTCACCTGCTCCAATCTACAATCTACCAGAATTCAGGCCTGGAAGTCCAATATGGCTAAAGGATATCTTCCTCAACAACCTAGTCCAAGCTGGTGATATCCATCCTAACCCTGGTCCTACATCCTATATTAGCAACACTCATCCCTTATCCTCTTCCTCCTATCTCAACAATCTAAGGATTTTTACAATTAATGCACAAAGTCTAAACAACAAAGTACACCATTTTCAAGCTTGATTAAGCCATAACCAACCAGATATCTTAGCCATCTCCAAAACCTGGCTCAAACCCTTTATCTCTGACTCTGAGATTCTGCCCCCAGGATTTCATTGTCTCAGAAATTACCGACTAAATAAAAAAAGGTGGAGGCACTGCCCTAGTCTACTCCAACCTTCTTACCTCAATTCCCCCTCCAAATTCCAATTCCTCAATTCCAGAACACTGAACTAACTGCTGGAATTTTAAAACTAAATAAACATAAAAATATCTGCATCATTACCCTATATATCTCACCTGGTAATAATATCTCTACACTCAAAAATATTATCCTATGGGCCTCTACTGGAATTAACTATCAAACGTATATCCTAGGTGATGTGAATATTGACTGGAATATAATCAATTGCCCATCTCCCTCTCTATTCATTAACCTCTATAACTTCACTCAAATAATCCTCTCCATCACTCGACCTAACAAAATAAACCCTCCTGGATCCACTATAGATTGGATCCTAGTCTCAGATCCAAATAAAATAACCAATTCTGGCACAATTTCTGATACCTTTAGCGACCACCTCCCAGCCTTCATGCATTGCTCAACTAGTTCCTCCCCACACCAGCATCAATACATTCAAACTCATAACCTCAGTAGCTTCAACCCAACTACTTTCTCAAATACTTTCAAACAAATGAACTGGCAAACTCTAAATATCCTTCCTCTTGACAAGGCTATAGAATACTTCAAATCCGTCTTCCTTGATACTTTAAATTCACTATCCCCACTAAGAAACAAAAGGATAAAAACTAAAACAGCTCCTTGGCTATCCAAAGAGACAAAACAGATTATGCACCACATAGAAAAACTATGGAAGCTTTACCAAAACAATAAACTGACCAATATCTTGCTCCAATATAAACAGCTCTGCAACCATGCAAAACGACTAATCACCAAAGACAAAAAATCCTGCTATATCAAACTTCAGTCCAATAACAACAAAAACCCCGAAAAATTCTGGAACTCAATAAACTCACTATTCAATCCAGGCTCCAAGAATACTCCCTGTCCTGACCCAAGTAAATCTGACCTCGAACTAAGCTCTGAATTTAACTCATTTTTCATAGACACTATTGCTACCCTTGCCAGGAACGTTTCCTAATAATAACCCAACTGCTCTCCACTCTCACCCTTCTAACTCATCTCATCTGTTTGAACTCAAACCCATCTCCACTAACTTTATAAAAAAAACTTTTGTCCAAATTTAAACCTTGTTCTAATGCTCCTGACAATATTCCCTCTTCCTTCCTAAAATGTGCTGCTGATGGCATTGCTCTCCCAATCAGCATCATTATCAACTGATCCATAAAAGAATCATATGTCCCCAAACTCTGGTGCTCAGCTTATATTCTTCCTCTTCATAAAGGAGCATCTCAAACTTTCGCCCCATTGCTTTGCTCTCACCAATCTCCAAAATCCTAAAAAAATGCATCCACCTCCAATTTATGCCTTTCCTGATCCAAAACAATCTTCTCACTCCTACCCAGCATGGCTTCCATCCAGGCCATAGCACAATATCCACTCTACTCTCTTATCCAGAAACTGTCAATCAAGCCCAAGATTCAGGACACTTCGTTTCTACTGTTTTACTCAATCTGTCTAAAGCCTTTGATACTGTTTCCCACAAGCACCTTCTCTGTCATCTCTCAAACCTTAATCTCTCACATAATGCTTTATCCTGGTTCTCCAGCTATCTATCAGACAGATCACAGGCAGTCAAATGGAAGAACTCTCTTCCATCCTACCTACCCCAACTAGCGTACCACAGGGATCCGTCCTTGGGCTAATGTTTTTTAACATCTTCATCAATAACTTTCACACTGCTATTCCTGATGCAAAAATCATTCAATACGCAGATGATTCAACCTTAGTCTGCTCTCCCTCAAATCTCTCTGAATTGTTGACTAAAACCCAAACTGCCTTCTCAACAACTGAATACTGGATGCGCCAAAACTACCTCTCTCTCAATGCAAATAAAGCAAAGCTTCTACTATTCCCTGCCACAAAGACCCTCTCCTATGATAAAAACAACTTCAAAGTCTATAGTCAAACCAACTCGCCTATAGAAGTAGTCCCCTCTGACAAACTACTTGGCATTACTGTAAATGAACACCTCAAGTTTGATATTCATATTCAACAAAATATTAAGAAAACCCACCAAAAGCTAGGTATGCTGTATAGGAATAATCGTTTTCTCTTTAACTCTACCAGGCAAACGCTGGCCTTGACTTATCTTCTTCCTTCCTTAGTATATGGAACCCCTCTCCTAACCAACCTGTCCTCCTCTATCACCTCTAAACTAGAAAACTGCTACAACAAAATCTCTAAATTTTCCTCTAAATCTAAAAATATCAGCCATCACTGCCTAACCCTACAATCCCTGAATTGGCTTGAACTCCCAAACTACCTAGACTATCTCCAACTCACTACTGCACATAAACTCATATTTCACCCAACAAAATGTCCCACTCTAACTAACATCCTTCCCCCTTATACACCCAACAGAGCTCCCTTCCCTCCACACTAAGAACCATACCAAACTCAGTAAAATTCAAAACCTAACTATTCAAACACCTGTCCACTAAATGGAAATGTACCTGCCTTCACACAACCTAATCCAAGGGGCTTCTCGCTCTGGTTCCCAAGCTCTACAATTCTCATAGTTATCTTCCTATGAGCCTATCTAAGCTCTCAACAATTTCTATAGCTTCTCCCTAAGCTCTCAACAACTCCTACAGCTACCCTCACACAACCCAACCTTGTTGTTGTTTGTCTTTCGGCTTTTCCCGGTAAGGGGTCGCCACAGCGGAACTCCGGTCCGCTACTGATTGGCAGTAGATTTTTATGAAACGCTGAGGTGCCAGCTCGACTCCCAACCTTCAACGAAGGCACGCCCATTTACACATGCATGTCCTTCGAATGCTACCCAACTGTGGGGAGGACATGCAGACTCCACACAGAAGGCACTCCCAAGCCCAGCCAAGAATCGAACGGGAGAACCTCTTGCTGTGAGGTAACAACGCTACTGCCATACCACCACAGTATATAACATAACCCAACCTTGTAAATATTGTAAATAGCATTCTACTGTTGATGTGTGTATGTAAAGTGTATTTACATTTTTGTAAAGGTTTGTATGTAAACTGTTTCCACACCTAACACATATCTGTTTTCTTCAACTGAAACTGTATGATCCTTACCTTCAAGCTTAATGAATTTGTTAACTATGCATGATATTGAATGCATTTATGAGTAACTATTCTACATAATATTATCTTTAATATTAACTATCAGTTGTATCTAAATTGTATAATGCATCTTGGAGCTTTTCTCCCCGGGCCTCCACTGAAAATGGGTCAATTCGGCCCAGTGGACTTCCCCGGTAATCAAACTGCAAATAAATAAATAAATAAATAATGCAGCGCTGGTGCTGTGGTTTGGTCTGAAACTGTGCTGGGTAAGAGTGAACAAATTTTTGTCAAGGATATCTTTAAATAAAGTGAATGCATTTCTCCAGAATTTCAGACAAGGGGGAAGGTATGGCTATGGGCCTGTAGTTAGAGAGTTCAGTGATGTTGCCTCTTATGTGAAGAGGCTGGATATAAGATTCCTTCCAGATAGAGGCAACATAAGATTCTTGGATGGATCTGTTTTTGAGAATAGAGATAGGATGGGCTATGGCTTCAGCAACAATTTTGAGATACTTGCTTGGTAAGTTATAAACAGCTGTGGTAGTAGGCTTCAGTTTCTTTATGGTATAGATGGGGATAGAGCCGAGGAAGAGGCATTGGAATTACTGATGGACCAAGAAGTATTTTATGAACTGTCATTATTTTCATTGAGTAATGCATTTATGGTGTTTGCCTAATACTGTTAGATCATATTCAAATATAAACCCTAACAGTTTTTAACTGTAATATAGAATTACAGTTCCTAGTTTTCCCGATGTGAAACTATGTGTGATCAGGGTGAGATGTGTAACACATGAAGAGCATTCACTAGAGTGTTCCTGATTTTCAGAGAAATGTTAGAAATGGTGTTGAACAGAGTATTTTGCTAGAGGGAAGAAGAGAACAGTATAATCCAGGAAGGTGAACTGGAACACGAGGGTCTGTTTTTAGCGATGACTATTACAAAGCTTGGAGCATGATTTATTTTATTTTAAATATTTATCTGCTAACTGGGTAAGTGAAATGTTTCTTCACAGTCTCTTTTTAGTCACAACCAAAGTCAAGGGCAAGGCTAACCAGAATACATGCAGACAATTTAGTGTAACCTACCAATGAACATGTTTTTGGGAGATGGGAGGAAACTAGAACACCCAGAGAAAATGAAAAAAGATACAAGGAAAACATGTAAATTCCGCAGAGATGATGAGGAGAAGTCAGGAGCTATAAGGCACAGATATTGTCACTAAGCCACTGTGCTGACCAAAAATAATCTAGAAGTCAAAGCCATTGTGCCAACCAGAAAGAACTGTTTTTTGATGAGAGTCTTTGCCTATTGCAATACAGGAAGATCCTTTATGCCAATCCATATGGTGATATACAAGATGTAGAGGAATAACACATACACATCTCTAGGCTAGTCAGATGGTATGAAGCACAGGAGACACTCCTAGTGCTGTTAACTGTTCAAAAAACACCTATTCAAATCATAGCTAGCTACAGACCCCCAATCATGACTCAGGACACCCACTCCATCTATTAAGACTTACTTGAATCCATCAAGATTAAACCCTCTATCCTGATCCTGGGTGACTTTAACTACCCAGCCATAAAGTGGAAGACCTGGTCTACCCCAAACATGAAAGTCCAGAGATTCCTCGACATGGTCAATGCCAATGCATTGGATCAGCTGGTCTACACCCCTACGAGAGGTGAAAATATCCTGGACCTGGTCCTAGCCAACATGAGTAGCCACTGTAGCACCCCTACATTGTCATCCTCCTTAGTAAGATCCAACCATAAAGTGATCACTTTTGAAGTCACCATCTCCCCTGACCCCCCCCCCCCCATCAGGGTCAAACAAAAAAACTTTTCCAAAGCTGACTACAATCTCCTCAGAGCAGGTATAAGCAGCTTCACAGCCACCATCACTTCAGTTGAATCAAGCACTAATGTCAAAGCATACACCAAAAAACTGTATGAGCACCTACATAGCTGTATGGACTCAGCAATACCTGACAGGACCAAATTATCTTCCTCAAGGAAGAGTAAACCTGTCTGGTGGACAGCAGCAATAAACAAACTGTATAATAAAATAAGAAAATTGCTGTCCAGGACCAAGAAGAAGCAGGTGCTGAGTTGGAAGCAATCTCTCTCATCTCTGAACAAGCAAATAAGGTCACTGGTGAAATCCTCTAAGGCTAACTTCGAATCCAAATTGGCCACCTCCACTAAGGACAATCACAAGGCTTTCTTCACATACATCTGCAATCTCAAAGGTAACCCCCAAATCTGCTCTGAACTAATTGTCAATAACACCACATACACAAATGCCATAGACATAGCCAACTTGCTGCCTGACAGGTTCAGTGAAAACTTCACCTCCCAGTCCCCCCCCATCAGTAAATGAGGGCATCACCAGCACCTGCCCCCCTCCCCTCATTACCAGGGAGAAAGTCTTTAATGCCCTCTCAAAGGCAGAAAATACAGTCTCCATGGGATCTGATAACATCCCTGGCTGTATCCTACATGAATTCAGGCATGAGCTCTCAACTCCATTAGTCACCCTATTCAACCAAAGCCTGAGTACCGGCTTCATTCCAGCTGAATGGAGGACAGCCACTGTCTTCCCTCTACACAAAGGTGGAACATCCACTGACCCAGGCAATTATAGGCCCATCAGCCTAACTAGCCTGATCTGCATGGTCATGGAATGCATTATCATGGACCTTATAAACAAAGACATTGGCAACCTCCAAATTCTTGACCCTACACAGTTTGGTTTTGTCAAAGGGAGATCATACCTGTTAAACATGGTTGACTTCTTCAAAACAGTCACCAAAGTCATGGACGAGGGAAAGATAATGCACACCACCTACCTTGATCTAGCCAAAGCCTTCAACACTATTCCCCACTCAGGCATAATAGATAACCTCTCCCACTTAGGCATAAACCCATATGTTACCAGATAGGTAGATAACTGGCTCACTCAGTCAAAATAGGGGAAGCCACCTATAGTAGTAGACCCATAATAAGTGGTGTACCCCAAGGATTGGTCATGGGGCCTCTACTGTTTGGGATATACTTTTCTGAGGTGCAAACCAAAACCAGTGGTCTGTGGCTGACCAAGTTTGCAGATGACTGCAAACTGGTGCTGTCTTAAATTCCCCTAGTGATGTGAACATCCTCCAAGAGGGCCTTACCCAAACTAATGACTAGTGTCAGAAGCATGGCCTCAAACTGAATGCCAAGAAATGCATCATTATCACCTTTGGGGAAAATGGCATCCCTACTAATTAGCACATTAATAACAATGTACTAAGCACACACTCATTCATGAGGGACTTGGGCACCCAGGTTGATAGCAACCTCACTTTTGACCACCACATTGCATCCGTTGTATGGAAGACTTTATACATGGCCCACCTCATAAATAAGGGTATTTCATCCAGGAACAAGGAGGTCATAACATCTCTGTACTCCTCCCTTATCAGACCCATTATCAAATACAATACCCCCTTCTGCATGTACCTTGCCAAGCACATGCAGCAGTTGGAGAGACCACAGAGGTTCCTGACCAGGAAGTTCCAGGGTCTCAAACACCTATCCTATACAACAGATAGGCTAAAAGCTCTGTTCCACTACTCAGTCTCATACAGATTGCTCAGAGGTGACCTGTGTCTGGCATACAAGACTATCTCAGACCCAGCCTTGATGGAGTTGCTGCATATCCATAAGACAAACTCCACTCGAGCAACCCGCACGCAAGGCCTTAACCTGATCTGTGACATTAATAGAACTTGTTGGCAGGATAGATTTGTGTCCCAAAGACTCTCCCCATCTGTGGAATAGACTCCATATCCATGTCAAGCAGAGTACCCCTCTAGCCCTCTTTAAGAGGAACCTGAATGACTGTATGGGAAACAGAAAATACACCTCTGGGATCCCACCTGTGACCCTGCTGGACAGGGAAAACAGGTGCTGACATTGAGGGAACATGGGCAAAATTCTTGGCTAGGCTTATAAGGGCCACCGGGCCAATAGCCTAGTATTATCTTATGAACCTATGAGCTTATAAATAAGAGAATTTGGTGATCCTCCACAGTCAAAGTTAAAATCTGCATGTTTGAATTTCATGGCTTGTCACTGAGTCACTCAAGAGACTTCATGCCACATCTTTAAGAGAGTCTTGGGTAGGAAACTGTCATGTCAGAATAAGATGCATAACACCATTGACAGGAACATTCACAATAATAGATTCCTGATTTGGGGGTGAAAGCAGAAGCCAAATCTTATTTAGTATTAGTCTACTCTGTCTGAGAGGTGTATCAACCAACCCCTCCATCTGATCTTTGTGATCAGTGCTGACTAACAAAATTATATCCTAGGGACACTATTTCAGAGTTATGGATCGTGGATTTTAGCCTTGTTTTGCAAATACTGAGAATATAGTGATAGCCAGCTATGGAGGAAACAGATTTTATAGTGCTGATATGGGCTATTTCTGTGAGGTGAGATGCACCCCAGAAAGTAGCATGAAGGACTGATAGGTGAACTTTGGGGTCATAGGTCATTGGTTGAAGTATATGACTAAGCAGTTTAGTAAGCGAGTCAGTGGTAGAATATGGATGGGCTATAGTAAGGAGGCCATTACATTGGTGGTGCTTAGGGAGGCCATTAAACTGGCAGCGCTTAGGGAGGCCATTACACTGGTGATGCTAATTTATTTAAATTTTAAAAGATTTATAAGCTTAAGCACACAAGAGGTACTAAGTAACGTAAACAGAAACACATGAGGATTATGCTGTAGAAAGACTATTGATTAAATTTTCCCTAGAATATGGTAAATCATATTTAATAAGGCTGATATAGTAATCTACTAAGATTTTCACATCAGTACACAAAGCAAAAGGAAGTGTTTAGGTAGCAAGTCAGAAGAGACTTACAGGAAGGGAAGGCTTTTGGTAGGGAGTCATTGACAGTATACACAGAACAGTACATAACACTGTGCTTAATGCATTTAGTTGTTTTGCTTAGCAGATGGGAATACTAGGCAGACATTGCCTGTTTCTAGGTCTTGCTTTGGAAATTACAGGGGGTTGAACAGAGCAAGTGATAAAAAATAAAAACAAATATGAATAAACATGTATGATAGTTATCCCATCACAGTAGTAGATATAAAAGAGATCTATGTATTGGAACATTTAAATGAGTATATCAGTAAGACACATGCGCTTGATTTGGAGGTAAAGGATCCCATGACACTTATCAAAAGGAGAGTAGGGGTCCTTCCCCAGTGCCATAAGCAAAATTTTCCCCTTCAGTATAACTACTACTTTGGGTTTTCCTTGAAAAGAGACCACTGACTTAGATGGACTAATGTGGTCAACAAAGCTTAAATAAATGAAAATACTCAAAATACAGCAGGTATTAACAAGAACATATAATTTAATGTGAACTTGGAAGGCACATCAAAGGATTAACACAATATTACTTGTAAACTGCACATCAGTTTTTGCTCTCTTGAGTAAAGATGATAATAGCGGAAGAAACTTTGAAGGGTTGTTTTAGTATGATATAGGTCTGCCCTTGGGTTATAAAAACTAGAACCACTCTGATGAAAGCTGCTGTGAGTATAAGTGGACAAAGTGAGTGAAGTGGTTGCAGCGAGTGCGAAGAAGCAATCTGACGCTCTGGTTATGGCAGCTTAACAAAAATGCATCGTGGTTTTCAAATACTTAAAACTTGCCAACACTTTTCTAAATGGAGCTTTTGTTCTTTACAGGAAAACAGCAGGACTGTATTGTACATGACAGCAGATTGGGATGAATGTTGTGTTGACAGGCAGTAATAGCTTTGCAGTTATACATTTAAAAGAGTCATCCACGTGTAGACCTTTTAAACAGTTAAACTATGCTGGCATAGTGCTACTGTATCAGGCACACACACTGGCCCTTCACAATACAAATATTTACTGCTGTTGTACAGAATGTTATAAAATACCAGACCAGTCATTGGTATGTATAATTCTTAGTTCTTCATTTAGCTGTCATACTTTGAAGTTACAGCAACCAAAGACGAAAAGGTAAGGATATAAATGTGATGGATTCTAGTACTGTAATAAAACCAGTGAGGAAAAGTATCATGCGGCTGTCACATTTTAGAGTTTGTTAAGTCCAGTCTAAAATGCATAAAATTGTGGGAGTGGAGAACTGTGTGGGGCACACTTTTGGGGAAAATATAGGACCCTTTCTAATAAAAATATGTACATGTGTTACTATGAAATGTAGAACCTTAGCTCCATAAATAAAATAACAATTAAATTAAGCAATAATTCTGTTTAAAATACACACCTTAAAGGTTTGATAACATCTAGTGTATAATTGTACCTTATAAGGATAAAGTAGTTTCTTTAAGTCCTGGCAAGTATGCATAATACTACATTTTCATGTCATAGGTGTCACTACATTCTGAGTTATGAAAAAATATTTTTTGTTGCAGTTCTGCTATTTATACCCCATGGGAAAAACACAGAAAGCAATGGTACACTACTTAAAGCTATCTAAGATCAAATTTTAATGGAATTGCACTGAAGGTGCTGTTATAATCACTTGTGTTACCCTAATAAAAAGCATTAAAGTAATTACTTCTGACATACATGATGTTCTTAACTTCACATTTCTGTACTTTACAGTAAGTCATTTTTTTTGGAAAGTAAAGTCTAAATTCACATCTCCATACAATGCAAATTGTGTTACTTTTGAGCAAAGCAGTGGAAAATAAGCAATGCTCCTGAACAACAAAACACTGCTTTTAAAGATACGTTTTTAGTAAATAATTTCTTATATTTTATGTGATTTTGGTACCACAACTATGTATATACGTCCTACCAAACTGCATTCATACAACACCTCACACAAAAAGAAGAAAGCACATCTCTCCAGTTTCATGGTAGTTAGATAAATATGTATTACAATGTAGATCATTATGTTTAAGTAAGAGGAAAAGCAATAACCTATAATGGAACTAAAATGCCCCCTAAGGTTGTATGTCATTGAAACAAGATGAGCAGTTTTGAGGAATCTTACCAATATGATACTGTGAAATTTTAGTGTACTCACATTATTTGTAATTTTGAACTGTACAATTATGGTTGAGAATGAATATTGGCCATTCTTAGTTACATGCATTGTTTAGCTGCTATTTAGGAAAGCTTTACTTATCTGTTGAAGCAATTATTATAGACAAGAACGATAAATGTTTGTGTGTGGTATGTGTGTCTTTGTGTGTGTGTGTGTGTGTGTGTGTGTGTGTGTGTGTGTGTGTGTGTGTGTGTGTGTGTGTGTGTGTGGGGGGGGTGTATGTGCACATGCACGCTGTAGGAGAACATGAATATTAGAGTACCACCTCGCCTTGGGTATGTATGTATGTATGTATGTATGTTCGTGATGTATTAGAGGTAAATGCGTCCGAATGGCAAATGCATAATACATATGGAATAAAGTAAAGACAGCAAGCCTGAGTGTCAGTGATTCAATCACAGTTAAATGTTAGGTTCACATAATATAAATGTAGTTAATGTATTTCAGAAAAGCCTGCATTTTAAGGAATATGAAGGCTCTGCTGTAGCAACTGTCAAAATCAGAATGTTAACTGGACTAACAGAGGAAGTACTGGTATTATTCAAATAACTTATCCTGCACATTTCAAACAAATGCAGTGCTCATACAGCATGTGAATGACATTAGAACTGAATTCCACTTTACTACAGGGGCCACAACAAAAGTGCACAACAGTGCCCCCTGCAGGCAGTGTAATGATTAAAGATATGGGTGGTATTGGTGTGATAATGCTGTAAATTTTACTCTGAATGGATGTTTACAGTAGATGTAGTCAGAACATGCCACAAGAAAACTTCATTGTATTGAACTGGACAGTGTTACTACTTTACTGTAGACCTCTCCCCCTTCTCCATACAGTAGTAATTACAAAAAAAAGAGGAGGTTTTGATTGGTGGGCAGATGTATCTAGACCCCACCCCCTTCTCCATAAAGTAGTGATTGCAACAAAAGAGGAGGGTTTGATTGGTGGGCAGATGTAACATGCCCTGTAATTATGAAACGATGCAGGTTCATGCAAGATGAAGCAAGTGCTACAAGGAAACTGTTTCAAGCAAAGGGACTGCAACAGTGCACTGAGTATTTAAGGTTTACCCAATCAACAATGGGTGAATACAAAAAGAATGTTAAAAAAATATCTGTAAACCTGAAAGTCTTGAAACACAAAATTTTATGCAACCCTCAAACATACATTTTGAAACTGCATTTTATATTGCTTTCAAGATGATTATTATAAAGTTAAGAAAAGTAATTTAACAATAATACCTGCCACAGTGCTCTGTAATCTGTCTCAGGTAAAATTTATAGATCTGTGGCCTATAAAGAAGCAGAATGCAATTTTTATACAATCATAGTTCATAAGCTAATATTAGGCTGCTGATCCAGAAGACCATTATTAGCTCAGCTATAATATCCAGTAACATAGGAACCCATTGACATGACTGATCTTATCTAGTTTCAACCCCTTTCACTGAGGGCTTGAGGGGATAGCCCCAGGGTGTATTTATCAATGCACCTCCATTTATCTAGGTTATGCTGAAAGATGGCCCAAAGGAAGTCTATTCCATAAAAGAGGGATTCTCTGGAATATTTAATGATTGGGCCCATGTTTTCCTGCAATATTCCTGTTTTGATGTTCAGATTTCCATGTAGTTATGGTCTATGGGGAGTGTAATAAAACATGCACTACACCATTACTGAGCCCTATGGATTCTAAAGTTAAAATGTACAGAAAAATATATTAAAGATCCATGAAAGTTCATTGTTCAAAGACATTTTAGTGTAGATTTTATGGGTGCTAGATAGCAAGTTGGGCAAAGCATTTTATAAAGTAAATTAATAAAAAAGTTTACAAATTTAACACTGAGCCTTTTAAGCAATAACCCAAGTCTAGGTGTGGGTAATGCTAGATTTACCCATGGATGTTGTGGTTTGGTCAAGAGGGCGAGCATTACCCACACCCAAACGTGGGTTATTGCTATTAAACAATGACATTATTTAAAAAAAAAAACTTACTTTTCTTAAATAATGCTTTTGTATAATACCTGCATGGTGCCCTTTCATGGTTTTCCGCTTTCCTGGGGCTTTTTCTGATGTACTGCGCATGTGTATGCTTATGCAGTACATCAGAGCTGTGTTGAGGAAGCAACGGAGAAAGGAAGAGCTCCGTTGCTTTTTTAAAGCTGTCTCGCTATGTTAAATGAGTTAACATATCGAGATATCTTTAAAAAAAACAATGGAGGAAGGAAAATCTCTGTTGCTTTTTTTTTTTAAGATATCTTGCTATGTTAAACATATAGCATAGCGAGATTACAGCAACGGAGATCTTCCACTCGCCATTGCATCCTAACAGGAACAAAAAAAAATCAAGACTTATACTAATGGAAAAAGTATGGGTGACTGGACCTTTTTCCATTAGTATAAGTCAGATTTACAGTGGGCACGCTGGTTGGGCTGGCCAATAATCATACACGTTTTGGAATACTAATCGGCAGTCATTGTATAATATGAGATTTACAATGAAGTACAGTGACAAAAGTCAGCAAACATCAGCATCAGCCCTACAAATATGTTTCAAAAATGAATATGCGAAGTGGTGTGAAGGGCATAAAACTTAATTTTCTTTGTCTCTGAATTGCTGTTGAAGCAGAATGCCCAAGTTCCATGGCACACTGCAATGGCCTAAAAAAGAGGCAGCATACTGACTCCATGGTTCAACTCATTGATTCACCATGACAGTATTCAGGGTGCAGCCTTGGCTTCCAATCACCATCTCTGTGAAAAATACATTTTCTACTGTGAGTGTAGGAGTGGGTGGGGAGTGTTTTTTCTGGGCACTCCAGTTTCCTCTCACATCCCTAAAATAAGCTGGTTGACTGTCTACTGTAAACTGTATAACTGATTTTGCATAAATCCTTGCCCTCGTGGTCTGGGTCATGGCTGAGAAGGGTCTGAGGACCAGTTATCAGATAAATACAATGTAAAAAAATTTTTATGATTCCAATACAATTCTTTTCTTTTATTTTTTTAAAAACAGCTTTATTAATTTTCAAAATAAAATTATTTTGTGAGTTTAACTTGTTTATTAGAGATACAGTACAGTCAAGGGAACTGACAGAACAACATTTCTTCATCTTTTTCTGAAGACTGGTTCCCACTACGTAGCCAAGTTCTCCCTCCATCCATTTTTGAACAAGAAAAACATAAGTTTTAAAAAGAGTTAAACTGTATGTGTTTCAGCACAATCTAATCATGATAAGCAATCCTTTGCAATGGTATTCATGAGGACATTTGTAAACATGATTAGAATTGTATTATGATTCTCTTCTAGGAAATACAAAAGGAAAGTTTTTTGGCAAGAAAATTACCAAACATTTTCAACTGCTCAGCATTTTTTTTCACACAGTCTGCAGAATTTATATATCTGGACCTACTAAAATGCCTTGAAAGAACTCATCTCTGTTATATCTGAAGATGAACAAAGCCATGTAACTCAAGAGCAGAAGTATTTATTCACCGTCATATTAAACATTATACTGTCTTCTGAGCTATCTGTCTCATTCCTATAAAACCAGGTATACCTCTAGTCTCTTTAAGGGTTTACCATCTGCTTTTGTTGAGCGGCATTTAAGTGAGCCTCTGAATATTGCCAAAGAATGATTGCTGGGCTTCTTCAGCTAATGCTTCAGTCCATCAGCACTGGCTGTGTCACAAATGGTGTGCTTTCACTTGTGGTTTGCGGTATTTGGAGAAGAGGGGAGTTTTAATTACGTTTTCTACCTCACCCCTTTCCTTCACGTTTGTGCAGCATCAGAGTTGGAGTATACAGAGATTGTGGGAATAATGGCTTGTGCTAGGGCTGAAGAAAGGCATACTGACCTGCAAACAATTGTTTGAGATTCTTTTATGACATTTGGAGTGTCTCTGTTCCCATATGAGATGTATAGTTCTAGATTTTTTTGCTGTTGTCAACTTTTTTTTCCTCTCACTGTTACTTCCTTCTACAAGGCATTTCCAGCTAGTAGTTTACGTGGTTTGTGATAGTGTTGCACTTATGGGTCTGTACTACTGTACTTTTACATTAGGAGGACTGGGTTTATTCATCTTGGGTAGGATAAGTTTGTCTTGTCTATATGAGTTGGGAAATACACAAAAGAACTCATAGTGTAGTCATTTTATTGGCCAGAAGGCTCACTACTTTTATGTTTTTTCAGTGCTGCTATAAATTTTGTGCATTTGTTTGGGTTAGTAGTGCCCTGTACGGTAACAAACACCTAGATAGAATGGTTCATAAAACTATACCCTGTAAAGCAGCAATGTAGCAATATGTGTCTGAGCACATGTTGCAGGCCATCATAGTTTAGCCAAAGCCAGTATAGCATTTCAGTGAGAGTGAATTGTTTATGGTCATTGGCTGATTGGGGTTGTCTGGACTATGGCTTGGAGTAAGCATCTCATTAGTTCTTTCAAGCTTTTTTTTTAAGTTGTTTCAGGTTTCAACTTTGTTACTTAAGAAGTTAACTTGTGAGTGTTTCTGCCATTTCACACTGAGCTACTCGGAGGAAGGAAGCTGATCTGTGATATATAACATTAAGTATCCTGTTTTCTTGCTTATTTTGTTCGAGTTATTTATAGCACTTTTATTGTCTGCATATACATTTCTTGCTAGTTTCAGTGTGTGTGAGGTATTAACTAGAAATTTTCTACAATTGTTAAACATCTGGCTGGGTTTGTTTCTTGTTTCCTACCCTCCCTCTCTGTTGGTATCCTGTTTTTATACTTGGTGGCTTAGCAGTTGCCCACCCCTACTGTAAATCTGATCTGGGATACTCCTCCAAGTCTAGTTACCTCATTCTACCTAATCCAGGGAGAACATTTCCACTTTCCACTTTAAAAAAAAAAACATCTAAGCTTGTTTCCTGCCTTTCCTGTAAGTCGTCTACTCCAGATACAGATTTGCTGTATCCAGGACTGTTTGTAAGCTTCTGAGCCCCCAAGCCTTTCTGTGTTGGAGGGAAGCCTTCTAGCTTAATTTTGTTTATTAGAACTAGCCAGTTTTCTAGTTTCAGCACTCAAATCTGTTTTTTTGAGCTCAGCACTTGTTCAGAACTCATTGTAAGCACTAAATAAGCTACAAATTACTACAGCACTCAACTTTCCTCATTTGTCTAGAGGAAAACAGTTTTTAGTACTTAATAAATAAGCACCTATCCAGGCATGTCTAAGGGTCAGCTCCCAGTGTTTTCTCCTGTCTACCTGATGAATCTGGGCATCTTGGGGCAATGCAGCAATTGTCTCATGCTCACAGACAACCCTCTCCTCCTACCACCCAACACTACAACCTGTGAGAGATGCACTTATATAGCCAAACTGGACACAAAGCTCTCTTCACCCAAGACTGGACTAGACAGTCAAGAGGAGAAGGTAAACACTTGCACCACACCACACTCATCACATATTCCCTCAAAACCTACACGACCAAAACACACACTTAGAAACATAAAACACACCCCTACATTTGTGGAGGCTCTCAATAAAAATCTACCCAAGCAACAGAGATCTCAAAAGCAGAAATGCAAGCAACCTATACCCCCCAACACAACCAAAATGACACATAGCCCACAAACTCAGTGTGCCACTCAACAACAGCCCATAAGGCATAACAACATGCCCAACACTCTAGTCATAGGTGACTCTATAGTCAGGCACACTGATGTTCCACTCACCAGGCTAAACAAGGAGAAATTTGCTGTCAGCTGCCTGTCAGGTACCAGGATCCACCACATAACACACGCACTCAGGTCACTCCACAACAAGTCAACAAGTACAAGTATGACTCTGTCATTGTCCATGTTGGTGTGAATGACCTAAGATGTACCTCCCTGGACTACATGAAAAGAAACATGGAGGAGCTGTCCGATCTTGTAGCCCAGGCAGGTTTGACCCTAGCCTGAGTAGCATCCTGCCATCACCCAGAATTATACCACAGTACAAGGACAAAATTATTGACTTCAACAATCGGCTAAGCTTCTGGTGTCTTTCTAAGGGGATCCAGTATCTGTCTGCCTGGAATGACATGATCGACAAACCACGATGCTTTGCCAGAGATGGCCTACATCTCTCATCCTTGAGATTCCGGATACTGGCTAAGGCTCTTGTCTTTTTTAGGCAAGGTACAAATGACAGATTCACCACCATAACAGGTACAAGAAAACAAAATCTGAGGGTAATGCTGCTTAATGCTAGGAATCTAAACCTCAAAATGCACTCACTCGAGGCACTTCTTAAAATGGAGAACATCGACATCTGTGCAGTGACAGAGAGCTGGTTCAAGGCTCCAGAGAGAACCCCTGCATTACCAGGCTGTAATTCATACCACACCTTTTGGCCAGCTAACCTGGACCGAAACACTAAAGGTGGAGGCGTGTCCATATTCATTAAGGATATCCATACCTGCAGGCTAGTTGCTCAGCATAATGCATCCAAGATTATCCAAGTGCAACTAACTCTGGGCAAGACCGCAATCCAAATTATAGCTTGCTACAGATCCCCCACCATGCTCCAGGATTCCCACTCCTCATTTCTTGATACACTGGAAAATATAAGGGTACAACCTAACACCCTAAGAATGGGCGATTTCAACTACCCCACCATTAACTGGGAAAACTACTCATGCACCAACTCTTGTGTTCAATGTTTTCTGGAATTCATAAATTCCAACGCCTTGGATCAACTTATCCACACCCCCACCAGGGGCAGCAAAATCATATACCTGGTCATTACCAGCATGGGCAACTGGTGTTCCACACCAGAGGTCAGTTCCTTGTTGGTCAGATCTGACCACAAGCTAATCACCCTTGACATCCACATCCCACCCCCCCCATTAGGGAAACCACAGTAAAATATTTCTCCAAAGCCAACTTCACGCTTCTTAAGACAGAAGTGGCAACCTTCACGACACCCATGCTGACGGACAATAGAGGTACGACTGCTGAATCCTATACAAATGCACTTTATAAGCACTTATACGGGTGCATGGATCATGCAATCCCTAACAGAACCAAAATGCTATCCTCCAAAAAAAGGAAGCCAATCTGTTGGCCCCCTGCCATAAACAAACTCTACAAAAGAAGAAAGAAACTTTTGAAAAAAAGAGTAAAATCCCATGATTGGAGGAACTCCATGGTCAGCCTCAGTAAGATGCTGAGATCCCTCATAAAATCCTCCAAAGCTAGTTATGAAAACAAAATTGCCACTGATTCTAAAGACAACCACAAAGTATTCTATAGCTATGTCAAGAATCTCAATGGCAACACTCAGATCTGCTCTGCGTTACAGCACAATGGCACTAAATATACAGAACCAACTGATATTGCCAACATCCTGGCAGACAGGTTCAGTGCTAACTTTACCCCTCTCTTACTCCATAAAGGGCCCATCCCTATACCGGAAGAATGCAAAGTTCCTGTAATCACAGCTGCACAGGTAAAAAACACACTCTCCAAAGCCGAGAACACAACATCCATGGGACCTGACAACATCCCAGGCTGCATTCTACATGAACTACAGAACAAACTGGCACCCCACCTAAGTACCATGTTCAATCATAGCCTCACCTCAGGCTTTGTGCCCACTGAATGGTGCACAGCAATGGTTATCCCACTCCACAAAGGGGGAGCCACCATGGACCCTGGGAACTACCGCCCCATCAGCCTGACGAGCCTGGTCTGCAAGGCTATGGAACATATCATCCTGGAACTTATAAACAATGACATTGGTAATTTCCAAACTTTGGACCCTACCCAGTTTGGGTTTGTAAAAGGCAGATCATGTCTCCTAAACCTGATAGACTTCTTTGAAGCGGTCACCAAAGCCGTAGATGAGGGTAAGGTGGTTCACACAGCCTATCTAGATCTCGCCAAGGCTTTCAACACCATCCCTCACTCTGGAATTATAGATAAACTCACTAAACTAGGTATAAATCACTATGTCACAAGATGGGTTGCCGACTAGCTTACTGACAGAACCCACACTGTGAAAGTAGCAGACTCTAAATCCAACTTTAGACCAGTGACAAGTGAAGTACCACAGGGTTCAGTCCTGGGTACTCTCAAGTTTGGTATCTACTTCTCTGAAGTACAGGCTAACACAGAAGGTCTTTGGCTAACAAAGTTCACAGATGACTGCAAACTAGGAGCCATAATCAAAACTCCTAATGATGTTGACATCCTTCAAAAGGGCTTCACTGAGACAGATGCCTGGTGTCAAAGCCATGGCCTCAAGCTCAATGCTAAAAAATGCATTGTCATCCCTTTTGGTAAAAACTCTGTACCCATGAACTACCACATAGACAATAGTCTACTTAACACCAAAAGTGTGATAAGAAACCTTGGGACACAGGTGGACAGTAGTCTCTCCTTTGATAATCACATCACCACAGTAGTCAGGAAATCCTTCTACGTGGCACACCTCATCGTAAAAGGTTTCTCATCCAGGAAAAAAGAGGTCATTGTTCCCCTCTACTCATCACTCATTAAACCCATTATAGAGTACAACGCCCCTTTTAGTATGTACCTCACAAGACATCTACAACAACTGGAAAGGCTGCAGAAATACCTCACAAAGAGGATTAATGGCCTCAAACAGATGCCCTATTCAGACTGTCTCAAAAAACTCCAGCTTTACTTTGTCGCATATCGCCTACTCAGAGGCGATCTCTGCCTAACATACAAAGCTATGTCAAACCCAGAGCTGTTGGACATGCTCCACTTAAAGAAATCCCAATCTCTCCGAGCTACATGCTCTAGGGACCTTGTCACCACAATAAACATAACATGCTGGAGGGATAGATTCCTGTCCCAGAGACTTCCCATGCTCTGGCGCAAACTACCTATCTATGTCAAACAAAGCTCCTTATTAGCATTCTTCAAGAAAAATCTTAATGATTGGATGGGAGATAGGAAATTCACCCTGGAGATCACTTCTGTAGCTCTGCTTGACAGAGGCATAGGAAAATAATTTTCATGGGTAGCAAAAGCCAGGGTACCATTTGGCTAGGCTTATATAGGCCTTAGGGCCAATAGCCTAGTACCTACCTATAAACCTATGAACCTAAATACCTTGTGCATCAACAAGCATAGAGCAGCTAGTTGGGAGTCGAACGGCAATGCCTACAGATTTAGTTGAATTCAGTAGTGGTAAACATTAAAGCACCCTTAAAAGCCTTCTAACCCCAGTACACCACCCCTTTGTAGCTCACAAATAGAAGGACTGGACAGTATGGATATGCAACCTAAATTCTCTGTAGCCAGCTTAGTGGATAAGGGCATCTTGACACAATGTAGCAATTTTCTCATGTTTTCTGACAATCCATTAATCACTAAAGAAACAGTCACAGTATGGGAGAGGTGTACTTACACAATGACACTGGAGGCTAAACTCTCACATACAAGATCACATCAGGTTGTTGATACCATGCACACAGCACCCACCTCACATAGTACGCAATACACACATAGACTAATGTATGCTGAAGGACTTAAAAGCAGTCTTCCTAAACAACAAAGATAATCTAGATCACCTGTTGCCAAAGCTTTGCCTCAGCAAGCCCGAAGGCACTCAGAAAACACCTAATACCACTTATACTGTCCCTGTCAGCAGAATCCACAAACACTAAGCCCTTTAGACAAGCAAACACACTTCCCAGGAATCTCATCATGTAAGATATAATGATGCCCCTCCAACCAGGCTGAAGAAGGAGAAGATAAGTGTTAGTTATTTATCCAAAGCCAGAATCTGCCAAATAATGCCACAGGTACCAGGTATGATTCCATCATAGTACATGTAGGTGTAAATGATCTGAGGTGTACCTCCCTGGGCTATGTGAAGGGAGGCATTATGGAGCTTTCAGACTATGGGTCTCAGGCTGGTATGAGTCTAGTACTGAGCAGCATATTACCATCACTAAGGATGATGCCACAATAAGAGAAAAACATGATTGAATTCAACAACTGACTGTCTTTCTTGTGTCATTCTGAGGGGAACCAATATTTGGCAGCTTGGGATGACATAGTTAACAGACCACATTGCTTTGCCAAGGATGGGCTGCATCTTTCTCCTCTAGGCTTTTGAATACTGGCTAAAACTTTATCCACTCCCACAGCACCTTTTTAGGCAATGCCAAACTGACAAGCCTAGTGACATAGGAAAATCAACTCAATTGATCCTCAGGGTGTTACCGCCCAATGCTAGGACCCAAAACAAAAAAACTACACTCCCTCCAGGCCCTCCTCACAGTCAAGACTATAGACATCTATGCTGTTACTGAGACTTGACTTAAAGCAGCAAAGAATACCCCGGCAGTTTAAGGTTTCAGTGTCTTCCACACTTTTAGACCAGTAGCTGCACAGACAAGGGCTAAAGGTGGAGGTGTCTGAATATAAATCATGAACAAGCATACCTCTATGGGAATCAAACAGAATGATGCTCTAGAGTTTCTCCACGTGCAGATCACCATTGACAAAAACCTGTACCATATTCTAGCTGGCTATAGGTCACCCTCAATGTCCCAAGAAGCTCATAATGCTTACTTGGACCTACTGGAAACTAACCATCCAACCTAACACCTTACCCACGGAAGACTTTAATTACCCTCTATAGACTAGATATCCTACACAGCCTCAAATTTACAGGCAAAGAGCTTCCTGGAATATATAAATGCAATCACCCTTGAACAAATAGTGAATAAGCTCACTAGAGGCTCCAACATACTGAACCTTGTGGCTTGCAAATATGGGAAAATGTAGCACACCCCCCTCCCAATGTCTCATCTTCTCTGATATGGTCTGACCATAAAAGCATCTCCTCTGAAATCAAAATCAACTCTGTAATCCCATTAAAGCCAATAACAGTTGGGAACTATTCCAAGGCAAATTACCTTTTATTGAGTGATGGGTTGTCAAAATTCAGTGCCCCTCCAAACCCAGAGGACACAGCATCCTATGCTGAATTGCTCTCAGAAGCTGTGTACATCCATGTCAATGGTTGCATAGAAGCTGCTGTACCTACCAGAAGTAAGCCCAGGAATAGCCCTCGAAACAAACCACCCTGGTAGCATCCCAAACTAAACAGTTTGTGCAATAATTATGGCAAAAATCAAGAAGGATAATTCCCTTAAAGATAGAAACTCTCTCATCAGAGTAAATCGACAACTAAGAGGGCTAATTAGGTCAAGCAAAGCCAACTTTAAAGTTAAGATAGTCTTTCAAGTGAAAGATAAACATAAGACCTTCTACAGCTATGTCAAAAACCTCAAGGGCAGTACACAACAATGTGCTGAACTTGTGGATAAAAGTGCAATGTTCACTGATCCTGGTAATATAGCAAACTTGCTAGTGGACAAATTCAGTTCCATCTTTATCCCCCTCTCACTCCTAACCATCCCATCAAAAGTACCCTCAAACATAACCCCTCAAGCTATAACTAGGGAGTGTGTACTGGTTGCACTCACAAAAGCCAAGGACACAGCCTTTG
Source organism: Protopterus annectens (assembly GCF_019279795.1). Lineage (NCBI taxonomy): Eukaryota > Metazoa > Chordata > Ceratodontiformes > Protopteridae > Protopterus > Protopterus annectens. Next base: position 1,078,033,906 of record NC_056743.1, read on the forward strand.
TGGACCCCGATAACATTCCAGGATGCCTGTAAAATAGTTGAAAATATGACTTATCAGGACCTCTGGAGTCGTTATTTAACTAAAGCCTTAAAAGAGGTTTATTACCTCTTGAATGGAGGACTGTACCAGTCATACCCCTTCATAAGGGAGGGTTTGCAACAGATCCTGGAAACTAAAGAACCGTTAATCTGACTAGTCTTATTTGAAACGCCATGGAAAGAATTATCATGGAAATTATCAACAAGGACATAGGAGGCCTCCAGAAATTGGACTGATCCCAGTTTGGCTTTGTCAAAGAAGGTCATGCTTACTGAATCAGGTGGACTTCTTTGAAAAGGTCACTAAGGCAATAGATGAGGGGAAACAGTTTATACTGCCTATCTAGATCTGGCTAAGGCATTTGATAAAACACCCCACTCAGGTATTATCAACAAATTTATGGAACTAGATATAAAACCTCTTTATAAAATACTGGATATATCCTATCATTGATGGGACTGAGGAGGTTAGAATCAGTGAGACCACCTCCATAAAGAGGCCTGTCACCAGTAGAGTCCTCTAGGTCTCTGTGCTGGGCCCACTCCTTTTTGGCATTTACTTCTTGAATGTTAAAGCCAATGTCAAAGGTCTTTGGCTGACCAAGTTTGCAGATGATTACAAGCTGGGAGCAGCCATTGACTCCCCAATATGAGTACAGGAAGGTTTAATGTAGATAAATGCTTGTGACAAAGCCATGGCCTAAAACTCAATACCAAGAAATGCATTATAGTACCTTTTGGGAAGTCTACCACTCCAGGTAACTACATCATCAATTAAACACCCTTAAAATTGATTAAATGGTCAGGGATCCCAAAACTCATATAGATAGTAACCTAGCCTTCAACCAGCATGTGTCCAAGGTAGTAAAAAAATCCTTCTGTGTTGCTCAACTTATAAGTAAGGGAAATGGCATCTAGCTCCAGAAGGTCATCATACCACTGTACTGGCCCTTATCAGACCCATCATAGAGTATAATTCCCCCTTTGGTATGTACCTGATCAGGCACATGCAGCAAGTGGAAGGACCACAAAGGCTTCTTAGAAAAAGAATACAGGGAGTAAACACAATGTCATATGCTGATCACCTCAAAGCCCTGTCTCTTTACTCAGTATCATACAGTCTTCTGAGATGTGATCTTTGCCTGGCATACAGGGCATCTCTGGACCTTGTTATTATGAACTTGAAGCACATTTGCAAAACAAAAACATCAGAACTGCTAGATTAAAAGACATAAATTTTGCTTGTGACATAAGTAGGACATGAAGAGACAGATACATTTCTCAGAGAATTTCCTTTCTCTGAAGCAGGCTCCCCATCCACGAGAAAGCAGAGTTCCTCCCTATTCCATTTTATGTGAAAGTTGTGGATGGGTAATTGGAAATTCACCTCTGGTCTGGTTTCTATGTCTCTGATAGAAAGAGACTGTCAGTACATCACCAACTATATAAATCAAATTTGTGGTTACATTTGGGTTGCATGGCTAGGCTTATCAGAACCTGTCAAATGATAGCACACAATTAATCATAGTGGGCCCCCACCTAAGCATATACTGCTCCTTAAGCTAAACATGAGGTAGAAAACATGCAAATAATCCAATCCAGCAATGTAGATCATCTGTCTTAATATCTTATTCCTACAAATGAAATGTTATACATTGTTGGTTACATATAACCATACATATTTTTTGTGCAGGACTTTTGAAAGGCCTAAGTGCAACATTCAAGAGCCATGCCAGCAGAAATTATTTTCAGCATACATCACCTGTGGTTCTGAGGCAATTTCCATTTGTAAGTAAGTGGTAAGAATATTATTGGAAATGTGTCCATGGAATACTTTTGTGTGGATGTTCAGTTTCCACAGCAATGTGAATATTTGATTACATGAATGCACTGTGTAGTTCTTGGATGACATATGGCATGTTTTATTGCCCTGGATGGAAGCTTTTTGGAAGGAGCAATAGAAGTTACTAAAGGAACATTTCTATGGACTACCTGGTCAGTTACAACTAGCAGGAGATAGGTGTTGTGATAGGGCTAGACATAATACTAAATTTAGTTTCTATAGCAGTATGGAGAATCAATATAAAAGTGTGATCCTAGCCCAAGTAGTTCAGGTAAGGACAAAAGAGTAAAAGACATTTCAATATGATGCCACTTGAAATAATTGCTTCTCTCCATAAATTACTTGAAAGCGATTTACACTTGGGGTTGGGAGGGTGGCCTAATGGTTAAGGTGTTTGCCTTACAAACACAAGATGCAGGGTTTGAGTCTCACAAGGGATAATTGGCTAGGCTTAAAATGGCCCACAAGAGCAGTCAGCCTAGTACTAACCTATGAACCTATGAACACAACATGGTATTTCTATGTCAGAGTAATGAAGTGAACATTTTCAATGCCTTAGAACTTGCAGATTTACAGAGATCACTAACTACGTTTTTAGAGGAAAAGAAGATGAACTTGTCTGCATTAGAAATGGACCAACACATTCAAAGCAGTATGTTGCTAAATAACAGGATAATGGAAGGTGCAAGCCATTACTATGATGGGTTCCAAATTACATCCTCGAAGATGCACTTACCCGAATAAGTAAACGCCAACACGCCTTCATCGAACTGCGTAAACATCGATCGTCCTGAAGCGTGAAATCTGGGTTAAAAGTAGTGTTTAGTTTAGGGTTAGACATAGGGTTTTGGTTAGTGTATATATGTGTTTATTTAGTTTGTTTGGGTAGGTAGTATGTAGCGGGCGGTGGGGTGGGACAACTATGATGGTTCGAGCTTTTGAATTTCACGGTTTAGGGAGTTTGGTGTATTCGCGGTTCGCAGAATATGTGTCGGTGTTTATGTATCAGTTACTAGGGCTTTCGAGCTTTCAATATAGACCCACTATGATGTGTGGCATGTAGCAAAAGGTTGGTGTCATTATTAATTTTTGTGACCTGTTTATGCTATTTATAATTTAAATATTTAGTGCAAGCAATATCAACATTTATTTTAAAATCAGTAATAGTATTTATGCATAGAATTTTATTTTTGATGTATGCTTATGGGTATATCTCAAGTAGTTGATAAATTTGTTGTGAGTGACAACTGCTTTCACATCACGTTATTCAATAAAATTCAAAATTTGCTATCCATGGTATATGAACAAATATTTGAAATGATGTATCAGTGGCTGTTCCCCTTTACTGTTAACTTAAACTTTAATTTTGTTTCAATTGCTTTACCTCTAAGGTCTTAGAAAGAAAATTGCTATATTGCGCCAACATAAAGGAATGGAAATCATAGCACCATGGAAGAAAATTATTACTAATCATGTTTTTCTGGGTTGCTGCTTCTATTGAACCATACAGTCAAGAAATAATGATTGCAAAATGGCAGGGAATGATAAGACACATTCAGAACCTTCATGAGCATGACAACCTACTAAATCCAGAATGCAGTCATAGACCACTCAAGGGAAATTAATGGAACGAGAAATGTCTGAAACAAGGTCATTAGAGAATTATGTGTACAATTATAGTCAGGCAAATTGTTTTTAGTAAGATATCATCAGCTGTTTTTTTTTCTAAATGTTTGTATAGGCAAACAAGCTATAGAATAACTTTGTTCACTTTTAGAGAACAACAGCATGTTTAAAGCTATTGGTCATCTATCACTTCTGCATCAGACACGCAGTGTAGAATCCTTTCATTGTTCAATAACTCATTTTGCACCAAATCATACAGAGTACTTGAACTATGGCATGATATGCAGGAACTCCAACACAGAATACATTAATATGGCTGCATGCATGCCTTACATGATATTGCAACATCATTTTTAAGTCACATAACACCACAGTCTACACAGACTGTTTCTAATGATTACTGGCAATGAATTACTCTGAAATTTGAAGGTGTCCACTTGATATAGGTTGTCATGTGCTAATGATGTAGTAATTGTGTTAAAAGGTAAGACAGTAGAATTAAACAAACTAAATCAAAAGAAAATATGTAAATTTAGAGGTAAGTGAGAATGTTTGACAATAGGATTATTCCACACATTACCGTAATATAGGCAGTAAAATTATTCATAGATTGCATTTAAATTAATATGGATTGTTTCACCATCGATTGTTATTAATTCATACAGAAGTTAAAATGATCTGGAAATGTGAATGTCTTAAAAAAACACACTGAAGCTGGACAGTTGCTGCCATCAATATGTAATAGGTAACTAACTTTTCTATGTAGTTTAACAACCTGTAATGCAAACTACAGCTGGCAGCTATGCACTTCTAAAATATGAAAAAGGGTGGACCCTCTGTCAAGAGATTGAAGGACTCATCAACCTATGGTAAGTGTGTGTCAGTATGTTGATGACCTCATAACTATGAATTGTAAAACTTTTATTGGCATATGCTAATAAAACATGTACAGGTGAAAAGATTGACAAAGAGTAACTTTTACATACTTTCATGCATTAAGTCATTATGAATTCATTGTACTAGAATTCCATTCTGTAAGTTGATATGAAATGTAAAAGTATTGCAGTAGGTTAATTTATATACACTATGTGTTCATAGGTTCATAGGTTCATAGGTTCATACTAGGCTATCTGCCCAAGGGCATTATTTATAAGCCTCCATGAGTTATGTATGTGGCCACCCTTTTATTTGAATAAAAAACTATATCATTTGCTGCTGTGCCTCTGTCAAGCATTGTGACGATGTGAATCTGATATAATATCTGCAATTCCATCATTGGTCAAGATTCCTCTTGAACAAGACCAGAGGTGAGACCAGAGACCCTCCTCCTTCTGATTTTGTTCCACAGCATAGGTGATGAATCTGTCCCTCTCCACTCCTATTCTCGTTCTATTTATAAGCCTTCTATTTATAACCGTCTCCTGGTTTAAAGGGATCTAGATTTTTTTTCTGAGGGATCTAGATCAAATCTGTGAATTTGACATGACTTTATATGTCGATTTATACACATGCCTTAGGTAAGCTGTATGAGAGCCCCATAGGAGTGAGGACTGTCAGGAATTTTCATAAGACATTTTTTTGGAACTTAACATTTGACTTTAGAATTTTTGGTGGGGCCTTTTTGGCAGGTTTCTTTGGGGGCATATCAAGCATCTAATGGGTCACTCCAATTATGACTCTAATAAGTGATGAGTACAGGGGAATAGAGGATCAGACCTAGATTGTTTTCACTACATGATACTCCCTTTGAATCCAGTGTTTCAGATTCATGAGTGATTCCTTGATATAGAAGCATTTCTTTTGTCAATTAGCAGTGGAGTTGTCACCTACTTTCAGGAAGATGGGGAGGTTCCTGTCTCTCATTATGGTTTTCAGTGCTCAGTGGATTGCCACCTATATGGTAGCTAGGGAGTTTTGTTTTTTTTTTGGCTAGGGCTTCATGGCTTTGCATCCATGGTTTAGGCTCTTCTGCCATGGCAACTGACAGGTTATCCCACAACCATGTGTGTCCTTTGTATTTTAGCCTATGTGTCAGTTTAGTTTCGACTATGGCCTTTTTACCTGCAAACTTCACTGGTATAGGCTTGTTCCTGGATGTGTTGCCAGCTTCTCCAGGACCCCACTGCAGACACTGTTGTGGACCCAGGACTTGGCCCTGTGGGGTTTACATGTGGTGAGCTTTAGAGTATGACTTTTTATATTGTGATCTGACCTGTGCCAGGTTATGGTAGGCTGATTGGTTTCAGCGACGATGTGTGATGGGGTCGTGTGTCTCTCAAGGGGGTAACCTGTCGACCTTGCTATTGTGTGCCTTTGAGCAAGCAGGACTGGGCTGTATGCAAAAATGGCCTTTTTGGCCTTGCCCTTAAAAGTTCAACCAAAACCTTGTTGAAAGCAAAATCTGCCTTGAACAAAGGCTGCACTGAGTTTACGGGCAAGTTGCAGATTCGCCTATGAAGTGTGGGCAGGTTCCCCTATATGATCCTTTTCATGGCTTCCATTATGAGGCTTGTCAAGCTAATGGGGGCATTTCCATTACAGAGTATGCACACATTGTCAAGGAACGTGACTTAGCTGCAATGCTGGATAATGATGTCATGTGAGGGTCCAAAGAGATAACTACACATTGGTCACATCCACCATCTGTAACTAGCAGCTACTCTGGAGTCAATTGCTCAGAAATGGTTCAGAGTTTCAAAAGTCGTTCTAATACTTTAGAATGATAAGAATTGCACATAATTACTATGCAGTGCATGAAATAATGTACAGCAATTATTGTAAGTCAGCATTACTAAAAACAAATATGAGTACTATTTAGACAGAATGTGTAAAATTTGCTTTGTACGTAACATATTTTATAACTATGTAGTGTTGTATATGTAAATGTCCTCTACAAGCAATGTCTTTACAAAGTTAATGTTTTTCCACTTAAAACTTAAACTACTTCAGAAACTCAATTCATAACAAGTATAAATTATAATTTATTATAAAATGTAAAGAATGAAAATAATTATTCAATCAGTATATTTATTATGTTAAATCCATACTGTGCAATACAGATAATAATAACTGTGTTATATTTACATCTGAATTAAATAAATAGTTTTAATCTAAATGGATGGAGGATTTATGCATTCAGTTTTAAAATTATGATGTTCACCATCGTCAGTGGGTATGTTTTTTGAATTTTTTGCAGGTAACATGATAGCAATGAGACATGAACATGCATTCCTAGGAATCCCCAATACCACCTCAACAACTGATAGTATTCTGTATGTTCATATTTCCTTTAAAGATGAAAAAAAAATAATGTAATGATACAACATACTTTGAATGTTAAACACAAGTTAAAGTGGCACCACAAAAGATATACATATAAACAAACTTGTTATGAAATGACAAAGTGATCAGCTGAATTGATTACTAGTAAGTAATGTATGTGAACCAGAGATACAGATTGCAATTCGTATTCATAGTAAGAAACCTGAACGAAAACCATAATAGAACATATTACATATTTTAGAAATGGACTTAGGTCAATCTACACATGGAATCTGAATTAAGTATTCCTTAATTAACTTACTAATTTAGCTGATGTGGTGCCTCTTCGCTATTGTATTGCTAATGGTACTGACAGACATTGAGATCAATCAAAATGCTGCATGGATGTGCTATTGAAAGTTCTGCATCTCACAAGACATTGACACCATTATTAACTCCAGATATTAACAGGAATACAAGTCTGCTTTATTGAACATATTAAAAAATAATGTTGCTACGTTTCACACCTGTTATATTCATTACTAGGTACATTACCTACAGTAAAAAAAAAATATCAGTGCACAACACATAGCGCAATTGCAAAGTAGCCAGTCATAAAAGTAACTTAAATGAAGGAAAATAAAATGATACATAGATGTCCCCTCTTCTCTATTTTTCCACAGAAGCAAAATGAAATAACCTATTAAAAGGTATGTCAAAAAATGGAATTACAGCTGAAAGGCAACCTATACCAATATAAAGTCAAATGACACTCTGTTCCATCTGTGCCACTTACTCATAAACTATACATTCAATAAAAATATATTACAAAATGTTATAAATGTGGACAAATATGTAAAATGTGAATACTTCTGCAGCACTATGCATTCTTCTGTAATACAAAATATCAGCACTTTTTCATACAAGTCAATTAGGCGATGGTAACACTTGGTCCACTTTAAATGCAAAAATATCACAATAATATCACATACATCACATATCTAAAGAAATTACTTATGTGATGTTTAAGATATAAAAAATTACAAAATTAGAATATTTTTGATGTCTTAAAATGTGCTTTCCATATGGCAGAATGACACGCACCTTCAACATCACATTCAAATCATATAAACAACATGATTCTCTGTAGAGAGGAAAAAAACATGTTATATTATGGCCACATATAACTTCTAACAATTACTCAAAATTAAACATGTCACTAATGACACATACTATTTGAACCAGTGAAATATTTTCACGTGTCAGAAAATGGTATTAAGCACAGTTCTACTGGACTGAAATAGTTACTGACATAGCATGAGTCATGTAGTGTTTACATCCATTTAGCACACTATACAAATGCAGCTAACAAGATGTCCTAATTAAATGTGTCCTTGGCAAAATGAAAATTGCACAATTTGCAACAGTTACCTGCTATTGCACAGTACTCTCTAAAAGTTTTAAAATATTCAGGGAAAGATTTTTTAAATTAATTAGTGCACTGGTTTGTGGATGTCTAAACATATATAAATGATTCCATCTCTGTCTAACTGCTATATAAAGACTTGTACTGCAATACAGATCATGCTGGGTTCGTAGTTTATTTTAGTATGAAACTACTGCGATCAAATTTTATTTCCAAGGCAATATAACTGCAATTAACTTTACATCCGCATTTCACATTGCAATGAAAGTGTTAATGCATACCAGTCATGATTTCTCAGTCACTTAAGAGTGAGAAAAGGTGGGGATCAAATTCCTTCATCAACAACATCTACAAAATTCATCAGATGAAACGCAAGAAGGGGTCATCATGGTAAGGATCTAAAATTCCAAATTGCTGCACAATTTCAACATCAAAAGGGTCATTGCTGTCAGTGGACCTCCTTGCTGAATTCACACCACTATTTACATGCTTGAAATGCTCAGCCATCTTGGAATAACTAAGATGGAGAATACAAAAACAAATGATAATTAAAAAAAATACAGAATCGCATAAATTAGACTTAACTTTCTATAAACAGATTATGAAGCAGAAATTAAGGTATGCAAAGTTTCAGAACATTTTAATAACCATAGGCATAGTCTTCTTTATATTGTTTCATGTTGGGAATAAAGAATTAATACAACATAATAGAAAAAGATTAAGATGATACCTATTAAGACATATGTTTTATACTACTGAAATCTATCACTCTTGTTTTTGTATTTGCTTTTAAGTGTTGTAAATATTCAGTGCAACTTTAAATGGTTATGTAACAAGGAACAGTGAATTCTTTCACAAGCCTTCATTACCTATCTTTAACCTAAGGAAATTTACATTATGTGATGTTCTCTCAGCTTAGGCCTTTGTACACCACTATCGCATATGAATGACGCCAAGCTTCTGGCAGTTCTGTATTCCGAACCAGTTTCAGACTGTCCCATAACCATATCCTCAGGGAATAAAACCATGTTTTAACTATTCCCTTTTATGTGCATTATTCTCTTTCTATCCAGAAGCTCAGTGAAATTGGTTTACACAGCACCAGCCCCAGAGTAATAAATGCTGTGACACCACAGGGTGCAGTGCTGGACTGTTTGTTATTTGCCAGCCCGCTTTTGAATCTATTGTCAGTCTGTAGGAAACTGCCAGGTTATAGAAAAAAATGAGTATATAGAACAGTTAGTGTTGTCCCCTCAGAGTAAGGACATTGTGTGACAGAAACACTTGTCTGAACTAGCTGCCTTCATGCACGTACCTGGGAGATGGACAGATAATGATACTGTGCACTTGAAAGTAAGTGCAAACTGCTACAGAGACTAATGGATGATAATATCATATCATGGATCATCAAGGTGACTAAATTATGTAGAAATAACCCCATACTTCTCAACCTCTTAATGCAAGAGTTCTGGGCAAAGTCAAAAATAATGGGGGAGGGGGCAAAGGCCTAGAATCAGGGACAAAATTGAAATATTACTCATATAAATATATAAAGCTGATTGAATAATATGTTTTGCATTCACCTGCATTTTTTTTTAAGGATGTGAAGTTTGAAACTCAAATGTCTGTCATTATTTAGTGAGTTTAGTCCTCAATGATTCACTAGAAAATGACAGATTTTATGAGAAGCAGACCAAACAAATAGTAAAAAATATGGACATTCTGCAAATTTCTGGTCAGTTGAGAGTTATGAGTGACCCTCACTGAACAGCCAGCAACTGTAATGTCATAAATAACTAAACAAAAAATAAAGAAGGGTAGAGTACAACACGTTATGAAAATTATTTAAAAATTTTAATCTGCGCAACCATCAGATTTGCAGAATTCTAAGAGCTCAGTTTTACACAAAATGCAGGTACATGTTTTCCAGTATAGAAAGGGTGCATAAGCTCATGTAAAGTTATATGAGTCACAGTTTCACAGAAGACAATACAAATTGGGATCGGTTTCATCATGATTAGTTGTGGGAGTAAAAAACAAATGGATGCTTCAACCTGGCTTCTGGACCTGCCCAGCATTTGTTTTCCATAATTTTTACAACAGGGTGTGTTGCTGTTTAACATTAGACAGCAGTTTGCATTTAAATCTATATTTAGGCTGCAAATAAAAAGACATGATTTTGGAATAATTTAATCAAAATAAACAGATCTCTTTAGAAATGGGGGTATAGCATAGTCCAGCATTCACAGTGCTGATCAACTAAGGAGAACTTTTCATAATTTGCTGTTTAATTAATACAAAATAAACAATGGATTTTATTAAAAAAAAAGAAAGATTTTCTGTGCAATATAAAATTTGGGATGTTATAGCCTATCAATACTGCACCAGTTTGCATTTAGTGATGACAATGATATTGAGCAAGGTAGCAGACTAATTTGTTTGACTTTTCCTGCATTTTCACATGCATTCTAAATTTCACACTAGCCCTTATTAATTAGATCCATTTTTACAAATTATTTATATGCTGCTTTTTTTTCTTGTAATCTTTTCTGCCACTGTATAACATTACAGTTATAATCAAAAGACAACTTGAGATAACTAGTATATTACATCATTAGAGACGTATGTTTATTATGGGTCCCCTACAGATGATCAAACTCCCAAAAGGCTGACTTTCATATGGCCGAGACCATATGATCGAATTTTGGTAGTTCGAACGTTCTGAATGGACAGCTCCCTATAGCGCGGAATGGGAATATTTCCATCTTCTGACTGTAGTGCGATTTCGGAGTTGGTATATTTAAATAGCAGGTCGGGGATGTAGCCCCCCCATGGGAGGAGTGCAAGGGGTCTTGCCCCCCTGCTAGCAATGTGTAGGTAGGTTTTTGTTTTTTTGTTTTCTTTTTTTTACATGTTCAAAATTTCGAAAGTCAAACATGTTCTCAGCCATATGAGTTTTGGCTTTTTGAAATTTTGATCATGTATAGTAGACCCCTTTATTATAATATACTGTCCTACACTGTGGTATAGGGTATGTATAATAAAAACTATTGTTACCATAAAATTATAAACTTATGGTTAATTGTAAGGATAATGCACTTTAATATTTAAGATATATTTCATAATTGTGTTATAATTTAAAGTAAATATTTTTTTTTTACAGTTAATAAAAATGAATATTTTCTAGATGGCAAAGCAGTCATTTCTAAATCAGCAGCTGTGACAAAGGTTAATAATGATGACTCCTGCAAAGAAATGAACCATTTCTTTAATAATTAGGAAGATATTGGGTTGGATTAATAGGTAAGTACAACACAGCAGAGGGTCTATATTAGAATATCGAAAGATATAAACACTGAATGTTTAAATGTCGAACTGTATTCAGCGAAAGCTGAAAACAATGAACATACAGAACAGCGAATTTTTTCCTAGGGAAAAAATTTGCTGTTCCAAAACACATACACACAACACAAGCACACCAAATAAACAGCAATCCACACATATACACCTAAAATCTTACACCTAACCCTACACTAAACTATACACACACCACTAACTATCCACTTACCTTAACCCAAATCCTAACCCTAAGATCCGTCACTATCGCACACTCACCCGTGCCCTAACCCTAACTCACCTACCCCGCCCTAACCCTCACGTCCACACAATCGCACACTTACCTGATCTGTGCTCTAACCCACCCTAACCCTCACATCCACACAACTGCACACATACCTAACCCGCGCCCTAACCCTAACTCACCTAACCCACCCTAACCCTCACAGCCACATAATCGCACACATACCTAACCCGCACCCTAACCCTAACTAACCTAATCCACACTCAATCGCACACTTACCTGAACCCAACCCGTAACTTTCCACCACAGTGCTGAAAATACCGAAGCAACAGAAACGGACAACCGAATTCTTTCCCTAGGAAAAAATTTGGTTTTCTGTTGCTTCGATATTTTCAGCTTTCGCTGAATACAGTTCAACATTTAAACATTCGGTGTTTACATCTTTCGATATTCTAATATAGACCTCACAGCAGAGCAATACTTTTCAAGGGGGCCACTGTGCAAAGAGCTGCAGATTAAATTAGACATGTATTTGGCATGTCAGCATAATTAAAGAGAAACATACCAGTAACGGGGACAAGTAGTGCTAAGCTGCTCTGGGTCTGGAATTGTTAAAGTAATGTGGATGGCCAGTGTGATAGACATCACAATGAAGATGGTATAGTGTGGGTAAGTCAGTGTGCACTCTGGTGTTCATGGGTCAGTGAGCACTCCAGTGTTCATGAGTCAGTGTACACTCTGGTGTACATGTGTCAGTGTGCACTCAGGTGTTCATGAGTCAGTGTGCACTCCAGTGTTTATGAGTCAGTGTGCACTCTGTTTTTTTATGTGTCAGTGTGCACTACGGTGTTCATGTGTCAGTGTACACTCAGGTGCTCATGAGTCAGTGTACACTCTGGTGTTCATGAGTTAGTGTGCACTCCAGTATTCATGAGTCAGTGTGCACTTCAGTTTTCATAAGTCAGTGTGCATTCCAGTGTTCATGAGTCAGTGTACACTCCGGTGTTCATGAGTTAATGTGCACTCTGGTGTTCATGAGTTAGTGTGCACTCCAGTGTTCATGAGTCAGTGTGCACTTCAGTGTTCATAAGTCAGTGTGCATTCCAGTGTTCATCAGTCAGTGTGCACTCTGTTTTTTATGTGTCAGTGTGCACTACAGTGTTCATGTGTCAGTGTACACTCAGGTGCTCATGAGTCAGTGTACACTCAGGTGTTCATGAGTCAGTGTGCACTCCAGTGTTTATGAGTCAGTGTGCACTCTGTTTTTTTATGTGTTAGTGTGCACTACAGTGTTCATGTGTCAGTGTACACTCAGGTGCTCATGAGTCAGTGTACACTCTGGTGTTCATGAGTTAGTGTGCACTCCAGTGTTCATGAGTCAGTGTGCACTTCAGTGTTCATAAGTCAGTGTGCATTCCAGTGTTCATGAGTCAGTGTGCACTCTGGTGTTTTATGTGTCAGTGTGCCATCCAGTTTTCATGAGTCAGTGTGTACTTAGGTCTTCATGTGTCAGTGTGCACTCTGGTGTTTATGTGTCAGTGTGCACTCCTGTGTTTAGTGTTGTGCCACCTGGTTGCATATCACACTCATTTGGCCCAAGAAGTATAGAGTAGCAGTCATCAGATAGATCAATGGGAAAAATGGAGCAGGAAAGTAGGAAAAGAGAGAACAGCAAGCAAAAGGAAACGCACAAGGTTAACTATCAGGTATGAAAGGTGGGGTTGAGAAAGAGTAGTTTTTCAGAGAAAGAGACCCCTTTTGTAAGGCTTACCTAAGAAGGGTAGCTGAAGACGGTATTGATGGATGACTGTGGAAAGGAGAGAAGGAGAAGGGCACGTAGCAGGGTTAGACAAATAAACAAACCCAGAATACAGACCTGGACATACAGGTGTGGTATATGCACAAAGGTTGGGAGGACAGTAGATGGGCACAGACCTACAAAGGGTGGACGAGTCATGAGGAGGAGGATTGGGCAATGAACAGCAAAAGGGGAACGACACATATGGGAAGGGAAAAAAAAACAGGATGCTAATAGGCTATATTCCTGACATAGCTAAATACCAGGCTGGCCCAGAAGGCAACAAATCCAAGCATCACTCAGTTGAGTAACAGAGGATATAAGCTGGTGCCCCCCCCCCAGTGGCCTGATGGGTGGAATCTACATGCCATGTAACTTCACAAGCCATACCAGAGGGATTTTCACATTGCTCAGGCAGGAACCCAGTTCCCAGTGTACCATAGTTGCCACCAGCCTTCAACAATGGGTTACAGAAGACCAGGGAGACTTCTGGTTCAGTTTTAAATGGGGAGCCTCCTACAACATGGCCACAGAGAGCACCAGTACCCCCTGAAGTTCATTTTCAACAGGGGAACAATTGTTCCCCTGCTAACAGGTACACCCTGGTGGTCACTGGTGACCCAGCACCAAAGCCATCAGCTGGTGTAGCCTGAGACCTCACCTCCTCCTCATCCACAACTGATCTCTGGGAAGGATGAGACAATAATTACACACATGTGCAGCAAACTTAATTGCAGTTATCCAGTGAACTGGCCCAGATGTCATGCGCACATGTGATAGCTGGAGAAAGTCCTTCTGCCTTCTGTGCACCCAACCATATATCATAGAGTATATTCTCCTAAGTAAACATGTACAATAGTTAGGAGAGTAGATGAAAGTGGTAATTAATAAGATGCTTATAGTACATTTCAGGTTCACTTGTCAAACTTACATCTCCCACTGATGAAACAACACAGGTGTCACCTCAGATCACTGTTTTTATGCTGGCCCTGCCCACCAGAATGATTGATGCCAGTGGCATCATTCAGTCCCAGCAAGCTTGTGCCAGGCATCCACCTTCTGCAATGAGCCATTACACTCAAGCAGCAGGTGCTCCCTAAAGTTCATTTGCAATAAGAAAAAGGAAAATCCTGCCTTCCGTGACACATCACACTAGAGTCCTGTATTCCACAGTGTCTGTAGTAGTCACAGCTACTAATGTAGGTCCACTCAAGGAACAAATTGATGGTGCAGTGTGCATGGATGCATGTTTGTGAATCACAGCAAACAATGTAGTGCTGCACTGCAGCTCTTACATCCATCTATAATGCTGCACCTTACAGCTAAGCCATGTTATAATACTACACTATGCTGTTATTGACATACACATGCAATATGCATAAATATATTGGTCACATGCTTTGTGATCACTGTGATGTTTATGGCTAGCACTGCAATAGTTCAGTAGTGCATTCTTCAATGAAAGCATTTCACAGACAGTGATGCTTACTAGTGCCATTAGCATAGCTACCATGCTACGTGGCTCTTGTTAGTGCGATATAAAACACCAATGTTATTTTGCACAACGCAGATCTTTATTGTACAGTTGTGAAATAGAAGAACGTCAGTAAACATTCTGTAAACTTGATGCTTCACAGGGTTAAGGAAGGAGTCCTGCCTGATGAAGTGTCCTGAGGCAGATGTCATAGTGTAAGTGTAACTAGGAACCAATGACACACTGCCATGGCACTACACCATCTACCTTCAGCTGCGAGGGGTGAGGGAGTAACTATGTACCTTGGAAACACTGAGAAAACATGCCACTAGGGGAATGGGGTTACAAAGCCACAAGTTGAGGCATGGTTATAGTATGTAAAAAGGAAGGGATGCTGTGCATAGCACTAACTGCAGGGGATAACTAGCTACATAAAAGGAGAGTGACTGTGGGCTAGATTTAGCCATCTAGAGCATGCCATTCACACCCACAGACTAACACATTTCCTTTACAGGTGTAAATGAGCATGCCAGTCACACCCACAGACTAACACATATCCCTTACAGGTATGGATGTGCTGGCATGCCCATGTGAAGGAAGTAACTACTGGGAAAATTCACTAGCCAGGATGATGAAGTATTACTGTAGGCTCTCTGCACACATGGCATGCACCTCATGAGCAGAGGTGCTGCATTCAGGGATTATTGAATTTGGGAGAGGCTGTTTCAGGAAGTGAATGTTGTGGGAGATTATAATAGGTGTGTACAACAGTTTTGATGTAGAGTTAGTGATATGATACTCTGCGCAAAGGAAGAGGTGTGGGACATTGCATCAGTCACATCCACCACAGCGAGTAGATTATCAGTAATTAAGTGGCTTACTGATGTTAAGATATTTTTGGTCTCATTCATGGCCAGGGGAAGTGGCACCTCATGACTGGGGGTGACTTGGATGTTGGAAATCTACTGGAACTAATTACCCATGTTTCGGTAGGGGAAATAACAGTTAGTGATGACACTATATAACACCATACTGCATTTTTGAAGATATGGATTGACCAAGGTCCACCTGTATATTTGTCCTTCCTTGCAACTCTGGTCTGCAACTATAATAACCTGCACAGTAATGCATGTCTGTCAGTGCATACTGTATTTTAATGTGCAGCCAAATGCATGCCACAAGGAGTTACAGAGGCACATGTGTATGGGTAGACAGTAGTGCTATGTGTGTTCCTGCGTTCACAGGCTCCACTGATGAAAGGTTTAGCACAAAAGGTCAATATAGGACTGATATCAGGAAGGGATCCATGGATAATGGTGATGGCACCATCCAAGTGCCTTGGTCTTTTGACACTGTGGCACTGTCTGCAACATTACGAGTCACCCATATTTATCATCACTATAAAGGCCCCTATACAAATGCAGGCTAAACAAGCAGCTTCACCAGTGCATGATGGAATTCTTGTATTAGGGAGTCCCTCAAGGGCTCTCCCTGTGTCAGCATTGCACATACCATCTGATATGTACACTGACTATGAGATGTGGATGTTCGTCCTGAGGCAGACATGTGGGTGGGGAGGGGTGCAACACTCCCATGACATCAGAACTGCCTCTGATATGGCTGCAACGCTTGGCATTAACCAGAAAATGTGCAGGTCAGTGATCCAGGCACAAATGGATGTTACCTGCAGCACAGTGGAGATGGTCAGTGTGCTCTTTGACTTGTGGGATGATATGCACCAACTGCACATTGATATGGATTATAGGAGCAGGGACCATGCGATGCTATTGAGGTCACTAGTGACAACTGTTGCCTCCATAGACACCTTCATGAGACACACTGCAACCACCATCCCGTCTGATTCTACAGGCCATGCCTTTCATGGCTGTTGGAGGGTCCAGATGTTGGGAGGTCAGTTACAGATTGTCCTAAGTCAGACTATGCAGACCATTGTTAAGATGACACCACTGTCACTTATGGGCACACAGAACATGGGCAAAAGAGTACCCCCAGCTCAGCACCTGAGATTACTCATCAGGTTGCACTTGCATAGTCTTCTAGTTTTATCCCTTCTGTGTTGCTTGTGGGCACATACCCTGCCATCCCTGGTTGTGGGCAAGAGCACAAAACCTATCACCCATGCTTGTAGGCATTCATCATGTCATGGGCTATAGACCTCATCAGTATCTATACATGGTATATCCAACAAAGGTGGACATACACAGTCGCATACTTCTCTACCTTCTCTTCCATGAACCACATTAATGTCTGACACTACAAGCCAATAGAGTGGACACTATCATGTCATGTCATGGCAACATACCCTCACTACTAGATGCCTGATTTCCCACAACCTCATTGAGTATGTGGCTACTGTGCTCATCTCCCTTAGCCATACTCCATCTCATACTGTTGCAGTCTCCTGTCCATTTGCTCCACCCACCTGTGTAAGTGATGTCATTTGTGCCTTCCCACTACCAAGTCTATGCGGGTATGGTGATGTCTGATGCTCAGTGTAGCAAGTCCATACACTACAGTATCTATCCTTGGTGTGATGCTACATGCATCATTTTATTCTGTGATGGTTTTGCCATAGCCCATTGTTGTGGATCAAATGGTACCTTTTTGCAAGTGTTGCAAAATGCTACATCTGCCTCTGCCTTGGGTATGGTACTGCTCCTGCATTTTCCTTCCCTGACTCTCCACCCTTCTGTTGCTGGAATGAACTGCTATGGAATACCATGCTAAGATGTTCTCCTGATGTTCCTTCTGTTTCCACAATGCCATGCTATGCAGCATGGCACACACAATAAAATCATCCTGCATAGGTCTGGATTATACTGCTGTGTCCCATGTGACATATCTAGACAATGGAAGCATCCCTTCAGTAGGCCAAGCACACAATATACTATATTTTATGTTTCTGGTTTGGATGTATTATAGGCTATTTCCTGAATGGTGTGGTGATTGCAGATAGTGGATTATCAACCAGGGTGCTAGCATATACTGGGCATTACCTGCAAAAGACAATAAGCAGCATATCATATGTAGTGTATTCCCTGCTTGCATGGTATCAAGCGTGTGCTATCACAGAAAGTCCAAGTGGCGTACAAGACACGCTAACGCCAGTGAATGAAGAAGTTGAACTGCAAACCCCGCCAAGATATAAGACTGCCACAGCGTCTCAAAAAGAGAGCGTCTCAAATGCATGCACTATTTTTTAAGGGAATAGACTGATTTTAAGGTGATTAGTTGGAAGCACACATCACTAAGAGTTTATAGGTAGACATACAATACATATGTTGGATAGTATTATATCGTTCATTATCACAACCATCTTAGAGAATGATATATATTGGTAGTGTTGTATATTATGTATAGTTAAGTAATGTTAGAGTATATATATTAGGTACATTTTTAAAAGCATTTTCTGATGAAATTTATGAAATATATGTATATTAAATTATATCTAAGCATATAAATTTTACAGATTTTGATTGTTGAACCTAAATGGCAATACAGCTTTAAATCTTTTTGGCGCCAATTTAGGTATTTAAGCAATGTATGAATTAGCAAGTATTGTTCTGAGGAAGCACACGATCTAGTGTGTGAAAGCGCTTAACCTGGAATATATATTTTTTGTACAATAAACAACTTTCTTATTTTACATTTGCCTGGAATCTGTGTATACGGAACAGCTCTTTTTGAGACGCTCTCTTTTTGAGACGCTGTGGCAGTCTTATATCTTGGCGGGGTTTGCAGTTCAACTTCTTCATTCACTGGCATTAGTGTGTCTTGTACGCCACTTGGGCTTTCTGCTTGCATGGTATGGTGGATACAGACCTATCTAGCATGTGTGTGTATCTACCAATCAGATGACCCTTCTGGAAACCTGTTTTTTTTTTCTTTTTTTTTTTTTTTTGGTTTAGGTCAGATGTGTGGAAACTGCCTAGGGGGTACACAGACACATTATAAATAAAGCTCTGTGTATTACAGATCCCATGACAGTGTGGAGTGTAGTACCCTTTACTGTTGAGTTATCACACATCTTTTGGGCCAGAGGAGTCCTTCATGGCAGTGATCTTGGAATCTATGGCTTCCAGGACCTCAAGAGGATTTGCTATTTTGGTGCTGGTTTTCTCCTCTACAGTCCTGAGGGACCAGATATTCTCCTCCAAATGCTGTAGCATAATGTCAAAGAACTGGTTCGGGATTCATGAAACTAATGCTTGTGACATCACTATATGTCAATAGCGGTTTGCTTAAAAGTTTCTGTAGATAAGATTGTTAAAATTACACGTACCTTAGTAACCACAGAAATAGGTATGTAATACCCCCACCCATTTCACTCATACATGATGCAGTTTGACAGATTTTGACAACATGATTTACAGTCTCCCTGCCTACATGTTCTACAATCTTAATAATAATAATGACAACACTTCAGGGCACAAAGAACTCAGAAGGAGCGATATTAGCATAGTTTCTTTTAATATCCACTTTCATAAAACTTCATCAGAACACATACAAAACTAACTTAAAACATTCTCTTTATATACATTAAACTTTTTTAACAACCATAAAGGGACTACAATTTTAATTGACTCAATTAAAACAGTTAAAACAAATACACTCCACCTTTAATTAATGGTCCTATAACCCTTCAATTTTCTGTCTTTTTGAAAAAACTTAATGTTAATGTGTTCATTCAGACCTGGTAAAGAATCAGACTTTTACCTTATTTGCCAATGAACCTCTCTTTTCTGTACCTGTTTTTTGAAATCACCCCCCCCCCCATATCTGGATTGACTTGTTCCAAAACAGCAAAGTAAAACTTTTTGTATTTTTCACGAACAATAGTATGTTTAAACAATGCATTATTATTGTCTATAATTTTAATAGTATATGAATATTTTTTATCCTGTCACAAAGACACCCAATGGTCATACCCATGTAAAAACAATCACATCCTGAACAAATCCCAATGTAAACTACTTCCTCTGAACCACAATGAAACCTTCCATTGGGTTTAGCTGTGAAAGATAAATATGACAGTACTATAGAGGGACCATCACAAATAAATTTACAGACTGAGCAGTTATGACATTTATAAGTCCCTCTACCCTTGTCTGTACCAGGCAGTATTATCGTGGTGTCACCCTTCTCTAACAGATGTTTAAAACAGGCATCTTTTTGTACACAAACAATGGATACTCACCTAAGACCTCAACCAAATTGTTGTTCCCACACTGATAATTTTCCAGTTGTTTTAAAGTAGATGTTAAATTTCTACAGTGTCTACTGACATATCCAATGCACACCCAGGTACAAATTGTTTGCCGGGTTTTGGTTGGAGTTTCCATTCTGAACATCTACCTCGGTGTACACTACTACATATGCATAGAGCATGGATACATACATATCTTGAAATGTGGGTTGTTGCCTGAAAGGACAGATATGCAGAAGGCCCTTGCTGAATTAGTCCCATCAGACGTGGTGCACTGTGTAGTATAGACATTTACTCAGTAGTAATAATGTCTTGCATCTGCTACTGACACTTGGAAAGTTGTTCCTAGCCCAACTCCTGCATCCAGGCCACTAAATGGGTATGAGGGTCTGACATCCCTCTCTCAAAACATGTACAGTAGGAGCTCGAGCCATTTCTTTGCTGCCCGTCCACCTGGGTGGGCTTGTTCTTGGTAATACCATGTGCCTTGTCCTGTCAGTTACCCTTTGCTGAATCTGTTGCAGAGACCTGTTATGGCCACCCACGACACTCATTTCCTGCAATACTACCTGTCATACCTGTCATACCCAATCATGATGTATTTTGTCTGTGACACCTTTGCCATGTGTAGCAGTCCACTGCCTAACTGGAATTGTATTGTGTATACTCATGTGCTCTGTTTATCTTGTCCTTCTGCAAATCCACTTGTGATCATGGTGTTAGAGCAGAGGCAGTTACCACAGTGTGAGCTGGTTGTTGCTTTTGTTCTATGATCTCCAGTGGTCACCAGTTCTGCCTTACAGCATGAAAACATAGGTCATCCTATCAGAGGTGACCTGGAGAGATCACTTGTGACTTTCAAGGTAAATTCCAAAGTGCATAGGGTCCTTTTTTGACAGTGGTCTGGAGAGGTCACCCATCATCTCCCCACATGAATTTGCAAATGTTAGTATCATTCATTGTGTCCTAACACCTGGATGTTGATTTCAGCAATATGGAGTGTCTCTAGACATGGCTTGTTGAGTTACTCAACTGGCAGTCCCCAACCATTGAGACACAAGAGGCATAACCTACTAATAATGTCAGTCTTGGAGGTGATTGATGGTCGGATCTAGCCATTGGGGCTCCTCTGGCCTCCAACCATGGCTTCTACCCTATTTTCATCCAGGTGTTCCACTCCCTGTTGTGTTATTACTAATGCCTTGCTCATTGCCCAAGCCCTATGCCACTAGCTGTGCACCCTATGTCAGTCTGTGTCTGTCCCCTATTGTTCCCACTGTTTGTGTGCTGCCATCTGTCTGTATCTGTGTTTCCTGTTGTTGGATTGCTCCCTCTACTTTCCCTTCTCCCTTTATCCCTTCCCCAACCATTCCTTCTACCTACCCCACCAGCATTTATTCTTAATATATTGAGAATATGGCATGCTACCTCACAAAAAATGCCCACCCTCCCCTCTCCTGTTACACCCAATATTTACTCTTGTTTGTTTTCCTCTATTTGTTCTTCATCCCTTTCCTGCTTCCCAGTCTCTCCCTTTTCTCCCCATGTGAGAGATGAACTGCATAGGTAGTTTGCTGTGCTGACCTTCTGTAGACTATCTGGTGTGGCACCTATGTGTTACTTCACTGGACATTTCAGCGTACATGTATGGTGCTGCTCTGGCCTGTCTTGGTGGTGATATCAACCAAGTCAGTCATACGGCTGTCTGTTTCACTGTTTGTCCCCTGTGCTGGCCTACACTACCTTTCCCCATACATCAGTGGTGTGCTGACAGCTAGATGCAAACTGCAATATCTGAGTACTGTTTTCTTCCACACCACCCAAGGAAGTAGACTGCAGAGTCTGAAACACACACAACACACACACACACACACACACACACACACGCACAGACACGCGCACACACACACGCACACACACACACACACACACACACACACACACACACACACACACACACACACACACACACACACACACACACACACACACACACATCACAAACCATTGAATGCTGTTTTATCATACTCTAACTGTATATTAACAAGAACTGTTTCACTATGCTCCCTGTCCTAATTATAGCACTTATAACTGGAAATCTTGGAATTAAGGAAAAAATACAAAACTACAGAAAAGTGAATGTGAATTATTGCTATTTTCCTTTAAAGTTGTTTTTTTTTTTTTTTTCTAGTTGGGTAAGCCTGTATGAGGCTCCAATGTGGAGAGGCACACACCCAAACTTATATATACTAACACCAAAATCACCATACCGCAGAGTAAAGGGAATACTTTGAAACACACACATTGTATTGCTATTTGGGACGCACCCTAACAAGTCTCGGAATTACAAATGGCTACTGTTTCACCATTCAGTCCTTTCTTCAGTATGTCAGCATTATGTTGGCCCTAATTCATATCTGATTATCTTAATGCGACGTCATAAAATGTGATTAATGCCATTTAGCACTGTACACCTACTAAATGTACGGCTATGAATCCCAGCCAAAAACTTAAGTAATATTGTTTCTACGTATTAGGAGTTTGCATCGTTTTTCTACTATAAACGTTTTCTGTGGTCCTCCCCTGTATACCCTCAGCTCTGAAGGTGCAGCATGTATTGATTTCTTCCTAAACAGTGTAGCTAGGTAAATAAACTCAATCATTTCACAGATGTTACAAGTTATTTATATGTTGATGTCATGTGTTCATAGAGCCTAACGTACAGTCATTGTCTCTGTAGCATTTCAAACATCTGTATAATTAGTCTGCTTAAATAAATAATATCTTCCTGCTCTTACTCAAAGTCCAAATTGTAAATCTGAAAATTAATTGCTGGTATTAGTGTGTGCTAAGTAGCTTAACAGATTATTTTATGTGGGAGTGACACTGTGCTTGAGTTTAAAATGTTTTACACTGTCAATCTGAAGGCAGACATAAAAAAAAAGCCATCATGGCATTTTCTTCTAATTTAAAATATTAAGGAAATAAATTGTCTTTAAAGAACAGCAAAGCTTTTCATGTATAATGGTGTGTGACTAATATATTGCATGTGATGGTGTTTTACGATCCACTCAAGTACACACACACACACACGCACACACACACACACACACACACACACACACACACACACACACACACACACACACACACACACACACACACACACACACACACACACACACACACGCACACACACGCACACACACACACACACACACACACACACACACACACACACACACACACACACACACACACACACCAATTAATACTTTTTGTCATACTGAAACTCTGTACTAAGAAGAAGCTGTAAATGAAGACGTTACATGAATGATATGTTAAGAAGGCAAACAAAGTAGAGGGCTATCTTCAGTGGAAGAAACTGCACTGAGAAATAACATGCATTGTCTTGACTGTGGTTCTTTTCATGTCTGTAATGGCAAGAATGCCATTTTGTTTATGCAAGGTTAGCCACGTTTGATACTTTATTTCACATGCTGTGCAGACTTGTATATTTTCAAGAAGTATCAGCCATAAAATAAGAAGCGTAACTAACCTAAAATTAGCTCTGCCTTCACCACACTTAACAAACATTGGTTTTCATTTACAGAGGCAACCAAATAGCAGCTTTGTCTGACTCCCCAGTATAAGTTGTCTAAAAGGCTAATTCATATACAGTGCAGAATTAATGTCATCCTTCCCAATTCCTCCTCCATCTCAAAATTTTTCCTTTTAAACAACCCACATATAACCGCTGTTATGCCAACCAATGTTCAATGCAAACCAACATTTTGCTTTGAATGCATTTATAATGAAGTAATTACAAAACAAATTTTATTCTTCTAATGGCTGTAAAGGTTGGCTGCTGAGTTGTGCTTTCTCCACATAACAGCAACTAGAGCGCAATGATTACACTGTGAAATGATCAGTCAAAATAGAAGAAAGTTGTACATTAGTAACATGACACTTTCTGATATATAAGAAATTTACAATAACACCTGAAGCAAAGAAAACTAGATTTTCTCCAAAGGAAATCCAGTTGAAAGGCAATCAAGTGAATGCCATAATACCTGCCATTTGAACACTGCAATGCTAATTGTTAAAGTCTGTTGACAAATGACATGTGTGAGGTGATTAAGTTATGCTTGCTCACACAGCCAATCAGCATACATGAACCCAGAACAATTTTTAGCTTCATCACAAGACAGGAGGATTTGAAAATCCAGGCAACAGTACTGAGTGGAACCACAGATGAGGCTTGGCACAAACCAAGTTGTCCTGGGACATCTTCAAGGGGGTGTTAGGTGGATATTAATGGGAGTTCAATGGGTTGGGGAGGTGAAAGGGTTAAACGGCGGGAGGGTTGATTGGAAGGAAATGAGATAAGGGTGGGAGGTGCTTAAGAGATTTAGATGAGTTTAGCTGGGTAAGTAATCACATTTTGTCGTGAACCTGCTAAAGGCAGGGCATGACCATGACGACCTGTAGATGTACCAGAAAAAAGGTAGGCTTCTGGGTACCAGTTGGTCGGTATGTAGGTGATTCCTTTTTGTTTCTCTTCTCAAGACTAGGTGGTAGTTGCCATTGTTGTTGTTTTAATCAGAGTTAGGTGGGTCTTTTGAGGGCAGCATCTCTTTGGGTCTAGGGCGGAGTGTGGCAGTTATACTTTTGACTGGAGGTACAAATACTGGTGGGGCTTGGTTGGATGTTTCAGGCTGTGGAGTAGCAAGAAAAATAAAAATGCAACCTACAATACTGTTAATAAACCAAGATGGTGAAATCTGATGAATCTTATTATTGAAGACACTGTCTATGCCTTGAATTATATCCCTGCATAGTTATTGTGATAAGGCAGTCTCTATTCATACTAAATATGAGAAATTTAAAACAAATCCCTAGGGTGGAATACTAGTATAAAGTCCAGTCGGGGGGCTCAGATGACTGTTGTTACTTTTTAAAAAAAAAAAGAAAAAAAAGAAAAAAATTGCAGTCTTTTGACAAATTGCATGGTGGTTCCGGGGTTAAACTCACTGCAGTTTGGTGAGGTGTCACAGACTCGGCATAGCGTGTATTAAGCCTTACCTATAAAATTTTTAAAAGTGGCACTGGCCTCGTTTCTTCTAGTAGGGATCACTGCTTCATAGTACTTCAGCTGGTCATGTAAAGCCTGAGAGCTTATATGGAGACAGTAAAATATATAAAAAAAATAAATAAAAATAGGCTTCCATGAAAAACACAAGCTTAATTGCATGATCATTTTGTTTCTGATGCTGATTCATTGAGCGGGCAGTGTGTGACTTGTTCTTGTGGCATTCAGTATAGTGTTCAGGGCATGCACACATTGGAATTTCATGATTTCTGGTTATATTGTTGTTTTTCATGGTGCAGAGGCTGTTTTGCTCTGTCCCTTGAGCTGGAGCTGCAAAAGAATTTTCACTGGCTTCGCGCAAGGCCCAGCACCAGTTGTCATTGCTCATGCGCGGTGTGTTTAATATTACAGCCACACAACAGAAAATCAGGTCAGTCAGTTGAGGCCATAAGCAAACGATGTGCAGGCACAGGTCACCCCCACAGATAAATGTTATTTTTTATGGCAAATCACTGGGAGAATCTGAGGAATGGAATCACTGGATAATGACATACATTGCAGTTTCACACTTTATTACTTTAGAAATGCAATTTGATACGGCCTGGTTACTCTGGATGCTTCTAAGTTGGTTTAAATGTGTTCACTTTTATTTACCTGTGGTTTGTGGTGGTTATTTTAGGCCTATATGAAAAAAATAAAATAAAAAAATAATAAAAAGGTTATTTATATATATATATATATATATAGAGAGAGAGAGAGAGACAGGGAGGGCTGTTAATTGTTCAGATTTTTGCAGAATGGCCACACTTTGCATCATGTTTTGTTATGTCGCTCATGGAATTTGTGGCAGGTCACTGGGATGATCGGAGGTTTAAGGTCCCCGGTGGTGACATGCATTTGGATCAGTCTTTGTATTCTTCGGAGGAGGTGGGTTGGAACAGACTCTGAATCTAGAAAGTGGTGACAGACATTTAAACTACAAACTTTCATAGCAGATCCTATTTCTCTAGGTCTGTAAGAGTAATGATTATAATAAAAAAAAAAAAAAAAAAAAAAAAAAGCCATGTGGATCTTTATGGCCTCTCAGCTGTTTAGATTTAGGATGACTGTGTCTTATTGGCACAGTGGTGTAGATCATTGCAGGCTAGGTGTACACATACTTATCAACTACAGATTTTGTAACAGGTCTCCTAGTCATTACATAACACACCTGCACTGTGACAAGTTTGAGGCCTCTGGCATGCTGTTTTCTGTGTGAGGGTTGCTCTCGGATAGTCATACAGGCTGAGTTGTTTTGGGGTTTGCTGTGGCCATTGGTTTTGTTTTGTTTGTATGCGGCATTGATGCTGGTGTCCTTTCACAGTTATTGGACTCTATTCTGTGGATAGGTGGTGTTTGAGAGGCGGACGTCTCTGGCGGCAGTAGTGGAGGTTTGGGTTTGGTTGGAGACTGTGGGTTCATGGGCTATGTCCACGAAGATGCCCATATGGAGTGCATGCGTGGTATGGTTTTAACTTATACTTTTTAACCAGAACATTAATAGAATTCAGTGATTTTGTTTTTATAAGAAGTTTGGTAGTAAAGTTTACTCATATTTTTTTTTTTTTTGTAACAATGGTATTTTCTGCTTTGACATTTGAAGTAGGTCTGTTTGAATTATTACTTTTATCTTTTTGGGTCACATAAATTTCAGTGGAAATGTTAAATACATATGCATTGCATGATTTATTAAAGTATGAATATTTAAATGAGTACTTAGGATGCAAATTTAATTTAAAAAAATGATAACTTTTGATAACAACGGTATTAATTGTTCTAAATTAGAAGAATTTAGGATTATTGTAGAGAGCAGAATTACTAATCCTTCAACTAATTGTGAGAGTAGTGATGGTATGGCAAGCTGTCCTATTGTTAATTTTATAAAAATTGGACTGGGGATTTAAACATATCGCTTTCAGTTAGTTTTAACAATATTAAAGTGGCTGATCTAACTGAAACTACAGTTAATATTAATTTAATTGATCGACCAAAGAAAAGAAAGAGGAAAAGAATTAAACATTTTAACAAGTTTAAACAATTTAAATCTGGGAATTCTGAAATTGAAAAAGGATTGCTAAATCCTTATTGTGTGATATACGTTCAGATTCAAATTACAGGAGTAGTAAGAATTTGTTTTGGCTTGTGTGCAGTTCAGTCTTTTTGAATCCTCTCATTATGACTTCCCAGCCTTTATGATGTTTATTGTTTCAGTAGAAGGGGCATATGTACCCGGGTTGAGGATCTTGATATGTCCTTTCATGTGTGGGGTGTAGTTAACATACTCGCTAGTATTTAAATATATCTTGGGTATTTGATAAGTCATTGGGAGCATAGCTTCAGTTAGGATTGCTTTGTCCTAGAGTTGAGTGGCGGTGGTACATTCCTTCTCGGGTGGCATTGATAGCTTGTGCTTGACGGGGTCTAGGAATGTGTAATATGTATTTTGGCTGGACGATTTACATGTCTTTTTCTTTCTTGCAGAGGGGGTCTTGGAACACCGTGGCTTTGAGTGGAGTAGGTGGGTATAAGGTGGAGCTTTTTATTTACATATTAGATGTTTTACTTTTGTCCTTTTCTTTGTAGATGGTGGTGTGTCAAGTACCAATAGTGGTGATACACAGTGAATTTGCAGATGATGGAAGCAGTGACAAGCGAGGAGGTTACACAGGGGGAGCACAAGTGGGCAACTATTACTGATAAAAATGTGAAGCTCAGGGGACCATTAATGGGTGGATTGTGTAAGTGCTCTCGAGAGGTGATGGTTGCTAAGCCTACTCCGGTAAGTACTTAACTTGACATGTCAGCATGGTTTGGTTCTGGTTATTATGCACTTGTATTTGGAGGTAAGGTACTCTGCTGGGGAGGCTGGACTGATGCCTGGTAGAGGGTATGTAAGCACATGTTTATTTTTACTCATTAAGGCAATTTTAAGGTTGGTACAGCTGGGTAGTGTAAAGCCAAGGGAGGATAAGGCATGTTGACGGTAAGGTATAGCAGGGTTTAATATTTGTTTAGGAGTGTTCCTGGCTTTGTACAGATTTCTTGTTCAGGACAAATTAAAGGTATAAAATGTACATGCAGTACAGCAATAAAATAAATACATTATGACATTCTCTCCCATTGAAGCATGAAAGGTTTGCACTGGCTGATTCAGAATTGTAAGATTACCCTTGAAGTTCGTGCCATATGGTTTAATTGAATGCCTGCAGTTCTGAGGGTTGGTACTATGAATGCTGTAAACACATGACAAAGCCTTGAAATTAGTATATTAAGTTCTATAGCTGGGTGCCATAGCACTCTGAGTAATATTATGCTTTAATTTTCATCCTGGTATTTGTGTTCGGTAAGAATTTTGTCAGAGTCATATCTCATTTTCACAATGGTGGTTTCTCACAAATCACTGGCAAATCTTTGAAGACTGAAGTTCAAATAATGACAGATATTTGAGTTTCACACTTCATACATTGACGTAATCCCTGGGGTGAATTTGTTATCTCCAATCTAATTATCACGGTTCCTTTGAAGAGGACCAAAGAGGCTTGACATGTATGGGCAGTCTATTCCAGTGTCTGGGGAGTTTCTAGGTTAGGAACCTATACCTCCAGCATGGTTTGTTCATGTTGATGACAAGGTTTAGATCCTTGGAGTGTGTGGATCTGTTACTTTTAATATATTCCACTGGTAGTTAAATTTATCTTGGGATATTTGATAGGTTCATAGAAAGCATTGCTTCAGTTATGGCTGCTTTGTCATAGATTGGAGTGTCGGTTGTACATTCCTTCCTGGGTTGGCAGGATAGGTTGTCCTTGAAGATGTCTTGGAACATGTTATATATTTTGGATGTTTTACATGTCTTTTCTTTCTTGCAGATGGGGTCTTGGAATGCCGTGGCTGTAGTTTAGAATAGGTGGGTATAAGGTGGAGCCTTCTTGTCCCTAATTGAAGGTTTAATTTTGTCTTTTTCTTTGTAGATGATGTTTTGCCGAGTTCCAGTGGTGAGATACAGTGAGTTCGCAGATGATCATGCTTTGGTGTCGAATAAGCGTTGGGGTCATTGGGTGAGTAATCAGAAATGGATAGGTTAAAAGGCAAGCACAGTGATTCGGAAGAAGAAAGAAGCACAACCAACTTTTTGCTTACTCTAGAATAAGTAGTATGTTTTATGATCTCATTTGATTGTCGTAGTGAGAATGATTTTGCTGCATGTTTAAATCTGAATGCATGTTTCAGTGGAAGCCCTGATCACTTGGATGGGCACATTGAGGTTACAGATGGAGTGCTGAGTGAGTAACAGTCAATGCCCTGATGGAAATGGACTTGAAAGGTAATGGTTTTTGTTTTGTGGGTGTTTTGAGTGCTGGAGAGGCTATATGGTAGTAGGTAATTTTATTCAATGGTGATTGATGCACATTACAGTTGGGGCAGTGGTGATTTCTTGCAGATGTAGGACATGTTTATTTGGCCAGTTTGAGTAGGTTACTTTGGTAGGGTTAATAGCTGATGTTGTTTAATTTCTACATGCGGGATGGGGTTGGCATGTTATTAATCTTGTGTTGACCAGGTGGCATTCAAGGGTATTGATAGAGTAAAGAGAGGTCAGACTGCTAAAGCCATTATCGGGCTTAGGTGCCTTAATTTTGATATAGGTAGTTGGTGTCGACAATGCCATTGTTACATGGCATTTTGAAGTTTCTCAGGTTCTGCATGTCATTGGGCGAGTAAAAGGAATTGTTTGGGAAGAGTGCTATGCAATTGCTTTAATTTGGTGGTCGGGGTTGAGTATTCTTGCTCCAGTGGCATGTGATGCTTTGGTAAGCATTAGTAATTGCCAGGGGCTGGTAATGTCCTGGTAATTATTGTACACCGAATGATGTTTGGCCTTATCCCCTAAGGGTGGCTAGGGGGAACAGCCTGGGCAGGCTGGTGGCGGAGAAGAGGGACAGGCTTGCCCTCTTTTGTTCCCCCTCTGGAGTCTGGTGGTGCATTTCAAGGAGTTTTGTTCTTATTTGGTTTGAAGATAATTCAGTGAATGGTTTATGAAGCTTCATAAGTAAAGTAAGCGAGCGAAGGTATGGATGCTGCTTACTGGAGAGGATGAGCAGGTAGGCTGTCCTGATTAACATTGCAAAGATGTTTATGCTGTATTTAGAACTGACTACACTATGTCCAGTTGTGTTTAACAAATTTTGGTAAACAAAGCTATGCTGTGGTAGTTTTAATAAAGGTCGTCAAATGTCATTCGGTGTGTTGTGTTTATTGAAGGGGACTGGGTTAATTCACTTTAGTGTCATGTTGAGGATTATATGTAAATATGGAGACAGAACGTCTGTTTTGTACTTCCCTCTTACATCAGTGCCTCCTATACATCTAATGGTTTAAACATACACATCTCTAAATGTTGCTACTGCACACAGCTAATAAATGTATACTTCTTTTTCAGCTACTGCCTACTACAATAATACAAACCATGTTAGAGAAATATTGCTGTCGTTAAGCATTTTATGTACAAATTAATGTTGTAGATACAGATGCAGGCCCAGACATTCTGAACTCTGAGAGACATAATGTTTCTGAAAGATGTACAGAAAAAAATGCACTGTGCTGTGTATACCTGGCAACACGTATGGGTGTCATTTCTGAAACTTGGGGCATATAACTTATTCTAACATAAGTACAGGCTGATGTTGACAGAGAAACCAAAATAACTGTCATCTTAACAAGACAATATGAAATAATACAGTGGTGCTGGTGTCACATAGCAGTCATTAAAATTTGCATACATGTCCCATCATCCCCTTGTAATGTAAGATCACTCCCTTTATCAGAACATAGGCTTCTTTACTGGCAGGACCTGGCTGGAAAAAGCATTCATGCTGTCAGTCAGGCAGTCAGTAGTATGGTAGGAAAAGGGATATTTGCTGCTTTGATAAGAGGCAATTGTTTTTAATTCAGGAGAAAATCACTTCAACATACTGAATTTATTGTCTGTACATGAACATGTGCTCACACACACACACACACACACACACACACACACACACACACACACACACACACACACACACACACACACACACACACACACACACACACACATTCACACACACTACAAAGATGCCCAACTGGAATACTAGGATGGCATATCATTGGTCTTTACAACAAGAAAGGAAAGCAACCACAGAAATGAGGATTTGAAAAGGACAAAACAGATGAGCCAGTAGAACAGATGCTTTCAAATCAAATCAGGCGATTTTAAATGCAGAGAGCATATAAATGTATTGTCTGAGGTATACAGCAGGTCATACCGATGCCTTGGAAGCTGTGTAATAGCACTTACATTAAACAGATCCCCTCATAATGCTATAAATCCTAAAGAGATGCAATCCACTCTCCAAACTGTATCTCAGGAATGAAAGCTGACCTTTGTTTGCCAGACGTATGACATCTTGTACAAGGAAGTTATGTTGCTCTGCTGTACATAATTTGAGCCCCCAAACCAGTGACTGGGCATTATTCAGAGTACATTATATTCAATAAGGCTTGGCAACAATACAAGGGGAATTACATGCATCCCCAGAGACAGATTAGGTTGATATTGTAGGATAACTGCTAACTGAGCTAACAAGTATTGGATTAAACATAGCAGCTCTAATATATATTCAGGGAAGACAGAATAAGGAATACTGGAGAGGGTGTTTTGCAATTGAAGGAAAAGACTTAAGGCAATGGCAAAGGGTAAAACTGAGGGGGCTTGCAGCCAAGCAGGAAGGAAAAAGGAAAAGAAGCTGGAGCTGGTAGGTATATAGCATTTGCAGGCCACTGGGTGCTTCAATGTGTGATGCTGACATATAATGAAAGAAAAGGTGAGGTCATGGAAATACAGGAAAAGTGTTGTGCTGCTGAGACTTCTAAATCTCACAGAAGTTGAGTAAAGTACTCCATCATGTAGGAAGGATATATTAGCTAATATATTAGCCCACTAAATGTTCATGCAGCTAACAAATGAAAACACAAAGGTAACAGACTTCTATGAGTAACATGAGGAAACAAATTATCTTTTCCAATGTAACACCCATAACCCTACCAACCATTCAATTCAAATTTGTCTGAATAATGGTAGTGTTATAGAAAATTGTTTTAAGGTAGGTTGCATGGTTAGGGGCAAGGGCAGGAATAAGGTTGGGATTAGGATTAGCACACTGTACATAGGTGGGCAGGGGGGGCTTTGCCACACAATCTGTCTATTGATAATTAGAATCCCTGGCTTTCTCCACATACTTTTCTACCAGTGATGAGATGTTACCCCGTCTTGCATGCTTGCTACTGATTAGTACCCCCTGCTGATCCCACCTAATTTTCTGTCAGTAATTAGTATAGAGTATCTGTCTCCTGATTTAATGGAAAAATCCACCAACACCCCACATCTCTCCTGCCAGCAGTCAATATATTCTGGCCACCACCAACATTCTGCCCCTGGCATGTGAGGGATCTGGTCAAGCCCTGTCCATTCATTCATGCTTATGAGTTGCATCCTATAGTAACCACATAAACAGCCATCACCACCCCTGAATTTACTAGGCAAGAAGGGGAAGAAAGTAGATTGGCAGGTCTGTCTTTTGTATCACATGAACATACTGAGTGCAAACCTAGAGACAATTTAGATTCTGTAAGTTGTAAACCAGTAGCGTAGTTAGGGTGGAGTAAAGAAGGCCAGCCACCCTGGATGCAAAGTGTTAAGGGTACAATCAGCCTATCCTAATCACTCTTTAGCGCATATCAGCATTTAAATGCTGGGGTTGCATTTGTGGTCTAATGTGAAGTGATGTAGTGCTCCATATATGGCAGAATGGAATACACTAGAAATGTTGAACTGGAAAACCAAATGACATTAGGTCAACCACAAAAGGTCAAAAGCCACATTGGTGAAAAACTCAGCTCACATTCTATGCAGAGGGGGCAAGTCCCCCTGCACCCCCACACTGCCTGCTTATTTTATATGCTAACGCAAAGATAGAAATACAGTGGAGAAATGGGAAATATCAATCACTGCTGTACTGCAGTCTCATTGGTCATTTTCATTTTCAGCCTTGTGTGCTTGGGAATAATCCCATATGGTGTTCAAATTGTTCAGTGTTACAAATGAAATCCAGTAGAAGACAGTAACAAGCAATCTGATACACTTTAAACGAAGAAAAATATATGTTTGCTCTCTAAGAAGGATGAAGAGCTTTTTTTTTCCCTTGCTCTTTGACTATGAGAGGGGCACCAGATCCGGGTAAAAGCACTAGGTGCAAATTTAACTAGCTACACCTTTACTGTATACCTATCTTTAATTCACAAAGTACCCTGACTGCTATTAAAGGCATACTGAGCAGTTCATGCAGCTTAAGAAATGCTATGCTTATGAAATGCAAGTGTTAGTGGTACAACAGTCATCTTTGGTGCAGAAGGCTGTGGGTTCTATTCCCATACCAGGCTTATCAAGTGCCAACACTGTAATGCAGCATGGAGGGGGGGGGTGCTGGATTCCTGAGTGTGCCATCCTTTGGATGAGATGTTAAACCAAGGCACCATCTGCTTTAGTTGGTGGTAGGTCAGGTGGATGTAAAAGATCCCACCGCACCCATTGAAAAGAGTAGGGGGTCCTTTATTTATATATAAAAATAACTCTTATTTACAAAATATTTAAATATTTACAAGTGTATGTACAAACAAAAACATATATATATATATATATATATATATATATATATATATATATACACACACACACACACACACACACACACACACACACACACACAAATCTCTTTCAACAATCATACTAAATTTTCACCCCATTAGACCCCCATTCCTTTTTCCATAACCACCATCTGATTTTACTTAATATTGTTGCTAAAATCTATTTACCATTAAACATAATTTCATTTATTTTTTCATTCCATGTAATTCATATAACATAAAATAACTTTGTATCCTTTTAACATAATCTTTACTTCTATTCTTATAATATCCTCTCTGAAAATAATATGCTCTTGCAAGTGAAAAACCTAACCACTCCACTGGTCAATTGCTCCACTCCTATTCCACTGCTAGATTATGGAACTCTCTCTCCCACCTCTACTAGGATCCATTAGTAATTCTGCTGTCTTTAAACAATCTTTGAAACATCATCTCTCCACCCACTGGCTATGCTCTTATAATAGTTTTTATGATAGTTCCTCACAACCTATAACCTGACTTTCTCCCTCTTTCCACTTTTCCAACCTTCCTACCTCCATCCTTCCATCTTCCACTTTATCACCCATCCCTAAATTCACAACAGGCATCCAAATATCCGAAGAACCACCAAACAAACGAGCCTGAACGCTAGTTTTATTTAATACAAAAAAGAGCGTTTTCGCTACTGAAAACCGCAGCTTCCTCAGAGATACAACAGTTTGGTCGTAATACGACCATATAAATGGTTAAAAGGTTAAAAACTTTTACATAACAGGAAATGACAAAACAACGTATAAAACAACCATCAAAGCGCATGAAACAGCGCATGTTCATTACAATTAAAAAGTCAACCTTAAAAAGCATATCTGGTAAAACAAATGCATCAGTTCCTTGAAAAAAGTATTACAATTTGTTGAAAAATTTAAAACACAATAAAGAACTAATAAATCACTGATACTTTCATTATAAAAAAGTAACCAGTAAGCTGATATTTTTACTTTTAATTTTAATTGTAGTTTTTATTTTTTATTTTTTATTTTTTATTATTATTTTTTAGTTAGTCAAGCCTACCTGAGAAAACCCCTCAAAAAGTGTCTAATGTAAATATGTGTAATAGTAAACAAAACCTAGTATAGATGTTAAATTAAATTATCTCAGATAGCTCCGTAATTTTAAAACGGCAGCTATATTACAATTTTCATTCAAACCGGGAGCTCTGAATGCATCTAAAATAAGTTGCCATTCAAGCTCCTGGTTCTCTAAAATAAGAGATGAAGGACCACCTCTAGCATCTGTCGAAACATGGTCAATACTCATAAAGGAAAAAGTATGCCCAGGATTTTTATCTATGTGTTTTGCTAAGGCGTTGTCGTCTTTATTCTTTTTGATTGCATAGACATGTTGGTATATTCGTTCACGGACCCTACGGTCCGTCTTACCAACATAAAATGCTGGGCAACAATCGCAAAAAGCGATGTAAACAACAGAGCGAGTTTGGCAATTTATTTTGTAATGAATCTGGTATTTCTTTTTTCTAATTTCAAAAGAATTGCCAGGTTTTATAAATTTACAACAATTACAAAATTCACACTTAAATGTTCCTTTCTGTCTATTAAAGGAATGTTTAGTGATGTTTCTTTGTAAAATTTCTTTCAAGTTGCTAGCTCTCTTATACACCACACATGGGGAAGGACCTAATTTTTCTAAAAGTGTTGGTGAACTAGATATAAGGTGCCAGTTCTTGCATATGATTGACCAAATTGCTTTAGAGTTGGTGTTAAATGTAGTGACAAAACTCAAAGTGAACTTACGTTCAATGTTTTTTGTTGAGGGCGTTCTATCGTCTTCTGTTGAAGACACATTGTCAACTACAGTTAGAGTGACATCAGAGAAACTGGAAACACCATTTTGGACACATAATGAAGAGCTTTCCTGATTAAGGAGGGGTTTATAAAACCCTTCCATCCTTTTCTGGTTAACTTCCATTATAAGTTCGTCAATTAAGTCACCTGGGTAACCCCGATTTAAAAACAGCTCTCGCAAAAAAGTACATTCTTTATAAAAGTCAGACAGAGTACTACACATCCTACCCGCTCTAACCAGTTGGCCTTTAACTATTGACCGCTTCTGCCTAAAGGGGTGGAGACTAGAAAAGTGTAAAAAGGAGTTAACATAGGTAGACTTCCTAAAGATAGTTGATGTTAACACCTTGTTATTCAAATCTTTAGTTAGTTTGACATCTAAGTAATCAATTTCTGTAGTAGAAAATTTAAATGTGAATTTCAAAAATTGTGTGGTTTCATTAATAACCTGTACAAATTTAGTTGCAGTTTCGACATCCTCATGGAAAAGGATGAAGATATCATCTAAAAACCTAGTGTAAAAGATGACATTCTTCATCAACTCAGGTTTATTCATCAAAAAGTGCTTTTCCCAGTAAGCGACAAAGAGGTTGGCAACACTTGCACCACACCATTAGGCAAAAAAGAACAGTCTTCTCTACAAGAAGGTGTGGTATTAACTGTTTTAAAGACAAGATTAGGGTAGGCTTTTTCTTGATTGTATGCTAGCCTATCCCTAATAAGCTTTTTGTTTTTATTATTTTTGAGTTTAGCCAGTAAAGCGTCAATACTGACAAAAATGCGGTTATAGTCAAACTTAAACTGCAAAAAGGCAGTATCAAGCTTAATAAGATTGTCAAGAGTGTTGATTTCCTCAGTTAAAGAATTTATCTGAACTGAGTAATGTTTCACAATCAGTTTAAGTAATTGCGCACAACAGGCAGTCGGATGATCCGTATTAGGACCCCCATTATTTTGCTCACCTGTAACTGTATTACGACCAAACTGTTGTATCTCTGAGGAAGCTGCGGTTTTCAGTAGCGAAAACGCTCTTTTTTGTATTAAATAAAACTAGCATTCAGGCTCGTTCGTTTGGTGGTTCTTCGGATATTTGGACGCCTGTTGTGGATTTTGTGGTTTGCTTTTACTCTTCACTCGTTTGTGTTGTTATGGCTACGGGTAGCCCAACTAATGGTGAAATGGATCTTGTTGAGGCTGAAGTCCTGGAAGAGCATGTTGAAGAACCTAATCAGGGTGTTAGGCGCAGTAACAGAATTAAAGCTAACCAAAACAACAAAGTTGGCTACAATAAGTATGATTCCACCTATAGTAATAACAACAGGGGTGTTTTTTTAGGACCACAGAATAGCAAGACATTTACGAACAACAACAGGAACAGGCGCAACTAGTTATTAATTCTGCGCTTGATTCCCTTTGTGAAGAAGGCTTTCCTAAAATCATCACCAATAAGAAAGGGGACTTCAAAGTTACAACTTTTCCAGTGTGGACATTGACTGTGACTTGGTTGAACTTTTAGCCCTTGGTTTTACTTTTGTACCTAGTTTTACAGGTAACTTAGCTAAAGTCATTATTGACTTAAAATGTTTCACTCGTAAACTAAATTTGAAACTGTTTTTTAGTAATGAAGTCACGGATGTATTTAGGGGATTGAAAATGCCTAGTTCTTTCAACCCCCCTTTACACAATAATTTATATCTATTTGAAACCATGTGTGAAGTTGATATTAGACACCTTTACTCTTGTTTCCAAGGCAAAACTAACTTTTCTAAATTTAATATTACTAGAGAACAGTTAATGGGTTTGCGTCACCTTTGTGAACTACCTGTAAGGCTTATCAAGCCTGACAAAGGAGGTGGCTTGGTGTTATTTGATGACTTTCAATATAAAGAGAAGATGCTTTCTACACTCAATAGTCCTGCATATGAGTTGGCTTCTTTAAACGAAGTGAACCTCTCTCATAGTCGAATTAGGGCTTACTATAGGGATTTATTTTTGGCGGGCAAAATTGATTTGGACCTTTACAATTTCATTGACATTTTTCCCCCAAAAGTACCAGTTATGTTTGGTATCCCTAAGATTCATAAAAACGTACCAAACCCACCTATGAGAGCTTTGATTGATGGACGCTCGTCTATGACTCACCCTTGCTCTAGACTCATTGACTGCATTTTGATAAAATACATCAAACAGATTCCAGGTATTTGTAAAGATTCCTGGACCTTTTTGAATAACATCAATGAAATTCCATTTGATTGTTCTAACAACTTTTTAACAATAGATGTCATCGACCTGTATACTTCCATTCCACACCTTGAAGCTGTGGAATGGATCGGTCTTTTGTTAACTGAACTAGGAGCTCCAAGATCTGAAACTGATTTGGTTACAGAACTATTGGACATTGTTTTGACGTCTAACTTTTTCGTTTTCGACAAAGAGTATTACTTGCAAAAACAAGGGGTAGCCATGGGCTCCCCTTATTGTGCAAGTGTTGCCAACCTCTTTGTCGCTTACTGGGAAAAGCACTTTTTGATGAATAAACCTGAATTGATGAAGAATGTCATCTTTTACACTAGGTTTTTAGATGATATCTTCATCCTTTTCCATGAGGATGTCGAAACTGCAACTAAATTTGTACAGGTTATTAATGAAACCACACAATTTTTGAAATTCACATTTAAATTTTCTACTACAGAAATTGATTACTTAGATGTCAAACTAACTAAAGATTTGAATAACAAGGTGTTAACATCAACTATCTTTAGGAAGTCTACCTATGTTAACTCCTTTTTACACTTTTCTAGTCTCCACCCCTTTAGGCAGAAGTGGTCAATAGTTAAAGGCTAACTGGTTAGAGCGGGTAGGATGTGTAGTACTCTGTCTGACTTTTGTAAAGAATGTACTTTTTTGCGAGAGCTGTTTTTAAATCGGGGTTACCCAGGTGACTTAATTGACGAACTTATAATGGAAGTTAACCAGAAAAGGATGGACGGGTTTTAT
Organism: Protopterus annectens; assembly: GCF_019279795.1. Taxonomy (NCBI): domain Eukaryota; kingdom Metazoa; phylum Chordata; order Ceratodontiformes; family Protopteridae; genus Protopterus; species Protopterus annectens. Next base: position 1,078,072,890 of record NC_056743.1, read on the forward strand.
AAACCCCTCCTTAATCAGGAAAGCTCTTCATTATGTGTCCAAAATGGTGTTTCCAGTTTCTCTGATGTCACTCTAACTGTAGTTGACAATGTGTCTTCAACAGAAGACGATAGAACGCCCTCAACAAAAAACATTGAACGTAAGTTCACTTTGAGTTTTGTCACTACATTTAACACCAACTCTAAAGCAATTTGGTCAATCATATGCAAGAACTGGCACCTTATATCTAGTTCACCAACACTTTTAGAAAAATTGGGTCCTTCCCCCTGTGTGATGTATAAGAGAGCTAGCAACTTGAAAGAAATTTTACAAAGAAACATCACTAAACATTCCTTTAATAGACAGAAAGGAACATTTAAGTGTAAATTTTGTAATTTTTGTAAATTTATAAAACCTGGCAATTCTTTTGAAATTAGAAAAAAGAAATACCAGATTCATTACAAAATAAATTGCCAAACTCGCTCTGTTGTTTACATCGCTTTTTGCGATTGTTGCCCAGCATTTTATGTTGGTAAGACGGACCGTAAGGTCCGTGAACGAATATACCAACATGTCTATGCAATCAAAAAGAATAAAGACGACAACGCCTTAGCAAAACACATAGATAAAAATCCTGGGCATACTTTTTCCTTTATGAGTATTGACCATGTTTCGACAGATGCTAGAGGTGGTCCTTCATCTCTTATTTTAGAGAACCGGGAGCTTGAATGGCAACTTATTTTAGATGCATTCAGAGCTCCCGGTTTGAATGAAAATTGTAATATAGCTGCCGTTTTAAAATTACGGATCTATCTGAGATAATTTAATTTAACATCTATACTAGGTTTTGTTTACTATTACACATATTTACATTAGACACTTTTTGAGGGGTTTTCTCAGGTAGGCTTGACTAACTAAAAAATAATAATAAAAAATAAAAACTAAAAACTAAAAACTAAAAACTAAAATTAAAATTAAAAGTAAAAATATCAGCTGACTGGTTACTTTTTTATAATGAAAGTATCAGTGATTTATCAGTTCTTTATTGTGTTTTAAATTTTTTAACAAATTGTAATACTTTTTTCAAGGAACTGATGCATTTATTTTACCAGATATGCTTTTTAAGGTTGACTTTTTAATTGTAATGAACATGCGCTGTTTCATGCGCTTTGATGGTTGTTTTTGACGTTGTTTTGTCATTTCCTGTTATGTAAAAGTTTTTAACCTTTTAACCATTTATATGGTCGTATTACGACCAAACTGTTGTATCTCTGAGGAAGCTGCGGTTTTCAGTAGCGAAAACGCTCTTTTTTGTATTAAATAAAACTAGCGTTCAGGCTCGTTCGTTTGGTGGTTCTTCGGATACTTGGACGCCTGTTGTGGATTTTGTGGTTTGCTTTTACTCTTCACCCATCCCTAAATGATAATCTGCATCCACACGTACTGTCTGTAGACAGATGTATGTATAGTTGCTTTACCTTCTTAATGTAACAAATGTTAATTCCATTTGAAACATTGTTAATAACTTTGTTTACTTGTTATTGTAAACTACAAACAAATAAAGATGCTTGTTATCGTAACAAACTGAGTTTGTTATTCAAAATATATTGTATATTCTTTGTGGAGCTTTTCTCCCTGGGCCTACACTGAAAATGGGTACTTTTTGACCTAGTGGACCATCCCGGTAAACAAATGCAAATAAATAAAATTTAATCATAACCATGTTTATTTTATCCACTTTTTTTATATCTTTGAACAAATCTTCTTTACATAGTTTTTTCCATAACTTGTTTACTCTTTTACATTTCAAAAGCACATGTTCTGTAGTTTCTTTTTCTTGAAGATGTAAATATATTCTTTTACTTTTCTTCTTATATGGTATATTTTCTTTTACCAGCAATTTATCTATTACCAGTCTCCAGAAAAAAATCTTGGCATTCTACTTTCTAATTATACCATTTGCTTCTTATTTTTGTAGCTTTAATTTTTTCATCTGTTAGATTTTCTCATGGTTTCCCATAGCAATGTTTTATCATTATGCTCTTATACCATACATTTCTATAATTTTCTATATCCTCAATTTTTATTTTCTATAAAAATATTTTTCTTGGTAATATTTTATTTCCTAAAAACCTTCGAACGACAGAAAACAAACTAAAGTAAACCACCGCTAACTCCCAAAATCAGTGCAACCACGAAGTCCAATGCCACAAGTTCAAATGATAAAAATAAAACTTTTATTGCATTAAGCTACAATCCAAAGCTTTTCGTTAAAGCAATGAACTAACTTCTTCAGATAATTGAATTAAAAATGTTCACCATTACAGCAAGGCATTAAATACCTACAACAGTTAAACATGCCCCTAAATTCTTATTGAAAAAAATTAAAGATACCGTTCATTTGAAATGATATAATTCAAATAAGAATAAAATACAAGTCATCCACTGTCATATGGAGTATAAAATGTCAAATATAAAATGTATAATGCAATATATAATATACCATAAAATACAATAAAGCAAAACTGTGTTTGGATTTAGTATTCGGAGCCAATACGTCCCTCACCACTAAATACCGCTCCTAGCACTACTACACCTGCAGCCCTCCCAACTAACCATGAACTCTAAAACTTGGACATATACCTAAATATAACAGAATACTAAACAAGAGCAAAAGCAAAAGCACAAACAAGACTTTCCAACTCTCAGATATTTCAGACTATTTATTACAAATGATAAGCGCTTTCGCTAACAAGTAGCTTCATCAGATCATATACTTTTTTACTAAAACATGTGATGCTTAAATACTATACATCATCAAGCAATTTATTCAAAAGAGCCTAAATATAATTACTCGCTAACTTGTTAAATTAAGTATACAAATAAATATAAGTATAAAATATTAAACAATATATATATATATATATATATATATATATATATATATATATATATATATAAAGGTGTGAATGATGAATCTAATAATGTACCACGGTCCTGCCCTCCAAAAATACATGGAGGGTAGTGGCTACAGAAACAATAAGCGAGAAAGCACCACCAACAGGGGGAACGACGGCGCCTAGCATCGCATCCAAACACCAAGGGCTCACTTCAAATATACTCACATTAAAACTGAAATACAATATAATAAATATTTCAACTATCTATGAAAGGTCAAAATTGTTACCAATACAGATGGCTAAAGATTGTATGTCTCACTAAAACCCATATCTAAAAGTGTGTTAAAAATGTCGAACAATGTGTAAATATATGAATTATAAATTGATTAATTAAATTATTCATTAAAATACACTTGATGTGCATTTAAAAAGGTCATATAAATAAGACATTCATTACAATAAAACAATATTCTACATAACAGGAATACCAAACATATTAAAAATAGAACTGGAAAACAAATTACACTAAATAACTAATAAGAAAATAAGAACGTTTTTAATTCAATTATTATTCAATTATCTGAAGAAGTTAGTTCTTTGCGCTAACAAAAAGCTTCGGATGGTAGCTTAATGCAATAAAAGTTTTATTTTTATCATTTGAACTTGTTGCATTAGACTTCGTGGTTGCACTGATTTTGGGAGTTAGCGGTGGTTTACTTTAGAATATTTTATTTCCTCGTTTATGCAGTTTTTCTTTTTTACTCTTTTTTACCATGCCCCCAAATTTATCATACTTATATTTATATAGTTTTACTACTGTCTCTCATCTTTTTCATTTATCCACTTTAACACTTTGTACACATTTAATGAAGCAATGTATATCACTGGGTAATTAACCCTAAACCTCCTTCTGTTTTATTTACATACAAAACTCCTCTTTTTACTGAATTTAATCTAGAACCCCCATATAAATTAAAAATATCTGCAATAATTCCTTTTCGAATACTGCTGGCAACAAAAATACACTTGCAAAGTGTGCTATTTTTCCCATCAGTACTGAATTTATCAAACAAGCCTTTTTATGAATGATAATTTATCTTTTTTACTTAATATAGAAGTACGAGGTGTGTCAAGTGTTAAATCTCTGTAATACAGTTGCTGTTTCAAATTTCTTTATCTCTTAAAAGTAAAAGGAGATTGGTCCCTTGGTAATATTCCTTGTTACAATTTGTTTATTGTAATGAAATTAATGTGGATACTACTTTTATAAACCATGTTACTAAACAAACATTTATTTTTACTGCCTTTGGTACATGCTCTACAGATGACACTGCTTATCTTGCTGTGTTAAACTTGATAATTTTTACATTGGTAAGACCAACCAAAAAATAAAAGAAAGGATAGGGTCCATTTATGTGAAATAAGAAGGGGGATTGACAGTAATCTCCTAAGTAGACATATTGCCTTTATTGGAAAGGACCATAAGTTTAGGTTTAGAGTCATTCAGAGGGTATACACTAATATAAGAGGGGGTGATCTGATTACCAAAATGGAAATAGCTGAATACAGATGGATTAATTTCTTTAGGGCTCATATGCCACCAGGACTTAATGTTAAGAACAGTATTAAACCCATTTTGAAACAAGAGGGAATATTTATGATTTTTCTTTACTTTTATTGTTTTTATGTAATTATTTCTTTACCAGGCAGTTGATAATGTCTTCAGTATAGTCTTTTAACTGCTTTTAAATTATTTATTTATTTATTTTTATTTGTTTACCGGGAAATTCTGACTGGATGCAGGTCCTTTTTCAGCGGATGCCCGGGGAGAAAAGCTTCACATCATGTACATGATAAATAGAGATACAAAGTTGTAGCAATAGTAAACAACATTACAGGTTGTTGGCTTTAATACAATAACAAGATATTGATTATCAACAGTATATACAGTAAATGTTGCAAGTTAAGATAGTTTCTTGTCATTTATAATATTAGTAACAAAAGTTGTCATACAAGATTTAAAAGTATGTAAATACAACTAGCTAATTCTGAATGTGGTTAGTAGTGGGGGTAGTATAGTTGGGTTAAGAGTCTAGGTGGGGGGGGGTAAAGATGGAGGTATTATTCTGGTTTACAACAAGGACAAAGCCAGTGCAAATTTAAGTGGAATTTGAGTGCAGTCTTGAAATGGCTGCTGGAAGGTAGAGTAGTTATAGAGGGTGGAAGATTGTTCCAAAGTTTAGACATGGTACATGAAAACATGGCTTCTCCTGCTGAGGTTTTGGGTTTGATAACAGTGAGTTAATTTTTGTTGCTTGATCTTAGGTGCCTAGTGGAGTGATACGGTTGGAGAAGGGTTTGAAGGGAAGGGATGTTATGGGGGTGGTTAATAAGTGTATGAGCGAGGGTGAGTTGATTAAAGTGAAGGAGTTGTGGGAGTTCTAGCCAGTTTAGTTCTTTAACAGAGATACAATGATGGCTGTGGTAGGAGGTTCCAGTGGCAAATTTAACAATTTTGTTGTAACAAGCATCCAGCTTGTGTAAGTCTGTCTGTCTAAGGCTGGTAAGTATGGATGCATAGAGTAGGGTGGAGATTAGCTGGGAATTGGCTATGGAGATTCTAGCTGCCTTGGTTAGGAATTGGAGGCTTTGATATAATGCACCAAGTTTCTTGTGAACTTTTTTTATTGTGAGAAATATGTGGGTGTCAAATCTAAGTTTGTTGTCTATTTCCACACCGAGTAATTTTGTGTGTTCTAATGGAGAGATGATGATATTGTCATTGGCGAGAATGTTGAAGTGGAGGGTGTTTTGGGTGGCTTTGGAAGGTTGGAACAGGAGAAGTTTTGACTTACTTGGGTTGAGTAAGAGCTGAGCATTGGATAGCCAGCTTTCTACAGAAGAGAATGATTTCTGTGTGATTTGTTGTAGTTCTGGTAGAGTGGGGGCAGAGCAGATGAGAGTAGAGTCATCTGCATACTGCATAAGAGATGCTTGTGTGGTGGCAGTATGTAGGTTGTTAGTGAAAAGTGAGAATAGCAGAGGGCCAAGGATAGACCCTTGGGGAACTCCGAGAGTAACTGGGAGGCGAGGTGATAGGTTATCGTCCCAGATTACTGATTGCTGGCATCCATGTAAATAGCTGTGGAACCAGTTGCAGGCTGATTGTGAGAAGAAGAGGTTGGGGAGAGTAGAGAGTAGTAGCTCATGAGATACCATGTCAAGTGCCTTTGAGAGATCTAGAAATACGGCAGTAGAGAAGAGGCCATTGTTTTAATGATGAAGTATAGTGTTGGTGAAGGAGAGCAAAGCGGAGGCAGTGCTGTGATATGGCCTGAAACCATGTTGGGTTTTGGAGAGGAGATTATTAGCTAGGAGGTAGTTGGAGTCCTGGGCGTTGATACATTTTTCAAGTATCTTGGAGATAGAGGAGAGGATAGCAATGGAACGGTAATTTGAGAGATTGGTGGAAGGGTTGCCTTTGTGGAGAGGAATGATGTGGGATATTTTCCATATCAATGGAACATAGCCTTCTGTTATGGAACGGTTGATTAGAATTGAAAGTGGGTAGGCTAGTGTATCAGCTGCAATTTTCAAGTATTCAGAGGGGAGGTTGTCAGCTGCGAGTTCGGTGGGTTTACGTTTTGACAATAGTCTTTTTATGGTGGAGGTAGGTACTGAGGCGAAGAAGAAAAGAGGAGTGGGGGGTTAGGGTTACGAGTTAGGGGGGCTGTTGTACGGAAGTGTTGTTTGTTTAGAGATGTTATAGTGTCAGTGAAGTGTTTGTTGAAGGATTCAGCAATACTGCTGGAGGAGGGGGAATGGATGGCTGAGGGGTATCAACCTTCCCGGGGTGGAGGATAGTGTTAATAGTGGACCAGAATTGCTTAGGGTTGTGGTTGGTAGAGTTTAGGGTGGATTTATAGTAGAAGGATTTGTCTAATTTTATTTGCTTTTTGGCTTTATTGCCCAGTTCAAGGAATGATTGCCTGTCTGAGTTATTTGTTTGTTAGTTGCCAGTGCTGCCATCCCTTATCTCTGGATTTCATTAGGGTTCTGGTGATCTTTTGTAACCATGGGGCATGCCTGGATCTGACTTTGGCATTTCTTACAGGAGCATGGCTGTTTAGGATGGAGAAGAAGGTACTGTTGAAGAAGTGGACAGCCTCGTCTAGGTTGAGGTATTTTAGTAGTGACCAGTTAATTTTTTGCAGGGAGGAGATGAAGGAGTTGGGGTTGAAGTTGGACTTGTTCCGTATTTGCCTGTGGATAATGGGCTTAAGACTGCTTGAGTGGTGCCGAATTAGGAAAGTGGGGGAGTGGTCACTAAAACTGTCAGGTAAGCAGCCTGCTAGCTAAGAGCGAGGGGCTTTGTTGACTAGGATCCAGTCAAGTAAAGTATGATTGTTAGGGTTTTTGTTGATTTGGGCAGGGGACTGGATGAGTTGAGTGAACCCATGGAGATTAAGGTGAATGGTTGGGAGATGTTATTACAGGATAGCCAGTTGATGTTAAAGTCACTGAGAATGATGGTTTCCTGGGGTAGAGATAGAGTAGCCCATCTCAAGAGATTTTCTAGGGGTGTAATATTTTGTCCTGATGGGAAATAGCATCCTATGATATTGATTGTTTTGTTTGGGTTTAGTTTGAGATTGGCAAAAAGGATTTCTTCATTGTTGTGGTGAGGGGCAGATGTGTTCAGGAGTTGAACATTGAGGTGGTGTTTAAATATCAATGCTACACCACCTCCTTTTTTGGACAATCTGTCTATGCGAACAATGTTGTATTCATGTGGAAGTATTTCCTCACTTTTGATGTGAGGTTTGAGCCAGGTTTCAGTTAGGAAGAGAATATCTGGGGAATATATGCTGGCATATAGTTCTTGGATTTTATTGCATATGCTTCTGATGTTTAGGGACATTAAAAGTAGGTCTGTTGTTTTTTTGTTGGCTAGGAGTTGAGTTGTGGGGGGGGGGGGTTGCTTGGACTAGGGTTTGTGGTTGGGTTGGATTTGGGAGGACCAGGGTTTGGATGGATGTCTCCAGTGAGGGCTAGTTTATAGAGGGTGTTTAGGATATGTTTTATGTACATAGTAAATTGCTTATGGTATCTTAAGGATATTTTATTTTTGAATGTGTTGGGTGTTTGGTAATGGAGTGTGTGTATTGGGAGGATGTTTTTGGTGGCAGGGGTTGTGTAGTTATAGTGTAAATATTTGAGGGAGGGTGTTGAGAGAGTACAGTGGAAGGTGTTGGGGCATGTGACTGTGGAGCCTTGGTAGGATGTAATGTGAGCTAGAACTACGCAGGTTAGGATTGTTATTATATTAGGCAGTAGCATGATTGTGTTGGATGTAGGGGAAAGGTGACTAGTGGTGTAGCCTAATTGGTGGTAATTAGGGGTGGGGTTAAGGCTAAGAATAAATGTAGATGTACTGGGGGTGGGTTGGAATAGGGGGCAGGGAGGGGAGCGAAGTGAGTATAGCAAATGGAGCGGGCTAGAACCCCCCAGGCTAAAGAGTGCAGTGTAAGTGTCTAAATATTCAAATTGTTAGGGAAATGTATTTACAGCTGATGGGGGTGAGGAGCAGCTACTTTCCCTAGCCGTGGGTAGAGCCAGTTATTTCTGCTTTAGACCAGGTACTTTCTATAGTAGCAGGCTAAGAGGGAAATGTAGCTAAACACCTGCAGTAACATATATTTTTTTTAAAGCCCTTGAGACCTTGTGGCTGGTTTCTTCACTGCAGATGTGGTCAATGGCCAAGGATTCAGAAAGTGCGGGACTGAGAGAGAACCCGTTCGCAGGGACAGTGGTCACTAAATGAAAAGATGGAGACAAAAAGAATTATTACGTTAAGGTCTCTGAAAGGGGAATGAGAGAGAAGTGCTGTAAAAAGTAACTGAAATAATAAATTATCACCCAGGCAGGAAGGGTGTTGAGTTTAAGAGTAGCAGCATGGTATACTATTTACACAGGTACAAAGTGTTTAGTAAATACGCTCAGGCAACTGTTATGCATTCGCATATGAAGCCCTTGACATAAAAAACCCCTTACTTAGTGTTATGTACCGCATAATTTAGGTAGCCCATGAATTTAAAGAAACATTGTTTTATTGTCAAGTGACTTGTATAATGCTTTTGATATGCTGGCTTTTATTATAAATTGAGTTGTGGCAGAATGGCTATTTTTATTTAGCATAGAAAAAGAGTTGTCTTTGACTTGAAAGCTTTGCCATTTAAAATTGTGTTTTATCTGCTTCTTCTATTAAATCTGTTCAGATGGTTGAGTCTCTACTTGTGTTTTTCATGGATTTTTACTGTTTAGCTTCTGTGACCCATTTGGACACCTGGAGAGTTTTTACTTGTTTATAATTAACTCGATACCTCTGTTTTTCTTTGTAAAAAATACATTATGTTATATAACAATTCTTGTATTTTTTATTGATTTCTTTCATATAATTTCTTTATGTCACTGTAATTTCTATCATTATGTTCTAAATCATCCAATGCATCATTATATGTTCTTTTATATTTTTCTTTCTCTACGTTTCTCACATCATACTGCCACTGTAAAAACCCTTATAATATTTTCTTTAATCATCCACCATTCAGACCAATGTTTATAAAATGTTGACACATTAATATGATCTTTTCATAACTTTATTGCTAATCTCCTTCCTTCTTCATTCCATGCTTTCTCATTTGTCTTTTTTATTTCTTTGCCTGATTTTATATATTCCTTGTTTTCCTTTATCTCTAGCCATATCGCAATCCTGTTTCAAATTACTTCCCGTTCTCCTATAACTAAACCTTCTGATACTATAAAATAATCTGTTTCAGTTCTATACATACTCCTTTTGTAAGTCCATGAATTTATGTCCCAAAGTTTTAACTAACCACATCTTATAACTTCTAACATTTTTCTTATATTATTTCCTTTCTTTTTATGCTTGCCTCTTAAATCACAATTAAAGTCTCCTGTTATTATAATAATCATATTTATCACTACATAGTCTAAAATCTGATGAAATAAGCTTTCCCTTTCTTTGCATTTAGTATAATGTTACAATTCTATATACTTGTTTTTTCCATTTTAAATCTATAATGGTTTATCTTCCCATTTTTTAAAGTTACATCTAATATCTTTACTACATTTCTACAGAATATGGCTATTCCAGAACATCTCTCATTTTCCAAATTCCAGATTATCCTTCCTCATCATACTTTCTCTGTTTGTAATCTTTCTTCAGTTGTTAAAAATTGTGTGTCTTCTAATATAATTATAACTACATCACGTGTAGTACACTACTCCAGAATTCCAATTCTTCATACTATATTCTTAATATTATTCACATTTACAAAAAGCACTCTAAAATTTTCATTTTCTCTTTTTCTTAAATTCATGGTTTCATAAGTTTATAGCTAATTACTAGGCTAGCTTTCTTAATAGGCCATTCTAAGCCTAACCACGTTTCTTCCCAAAGGTCAGAATCAAACATTGTACCTTGTGCCTGTGAATCAAACACCTTAAACATTAGACCAAGCACCAGTCTTTAGCTGTATGTAATCTTTTTCATCCATTTCATTTTTTTCTGTACTTATCCCTTTAAATTTAATTTTTCTGTCTTTTACTCTTTTACCAATAGAAAGTTTCCCTTTTATTACTTCCCAGTTTATGTCTTCTTAATCACTTTTTTTCAGAACCTTCTTCTCTGTCCTCTTGATTATTTTTTCATCTAATTTTTCTTTTATTGCTACTGCTTCAAAAATGTCTTCTCTTTGTTCATTTTCTTCTCATTCTTTTTTTCTTACTCATCTTTATTTTTGCAATCAATTCATAAATGTCTATTTTTTTACATTTATAGCATTTCAATTTACATTTTTTGCATCATGTTCTATTTCCCCACAACTACAACATTTTGTTTTGTCACAGTTGCCTATTAAATGTCCTTCTTTTCCACAAAAAAATAAATAAATAAATAAAAACATGTTTTGGGGTATCCTCAGTATTTTACAACCCCTATTTTATAACCATTTATCATGGTTGGTATATGTATAATTTTTTTCTCTTTCTATTTTTACACAATATTACAATCTCAGCCATCAATCCATAAGTTCATTTTGTCATAACCTTTTGCAATATCCAGTACTTCTTTATAAAAAGCTTACAAATGCCCTTTCAAAGTCTCAGTTTCTACCTCTGTTTGAAACTGCATATGGCTTCTTTTTTGTTTCCCTGTTAAATGCTTTTATCACCTAAATATTCCATGGCTTAAAGTCTTTCTTTTTTCCATATTCTCCAAGAAAATACTCCATTGAAATAAACAGTCTCAAATCTAATGCCCCAAAATGTATCTGTGTTAATAAGAATAAATGCTCTTACCTCATGTGCTTTTTACACCCAAAGGCGCTATTAAATTGTCACATGCTTTATACCTGTCCTTTTCTTTACTTTGACTCCTTACCACTTACATCCATTTTTCATATTCTTCTGCCTTCTTTTTTGCTACTCCTCTTTTGCCTTCTTTCACTTTCTCTGCATATGTTTTGTTTTCCATCTTACCACTGTTATTCAGGATTTTCTCTGCATCCTCCTTTAGTATTTTCTCCATAATTTTTCCCAGGAAACTTCTCCTTCATTTTCTAGCTCACTTTGCACCACCATGTCTTTAATTAAATCATATTGCAATCCTTCCGACTGGAGGGTTGCAATTATACATGTATCATTTGCTAACACTTCTTCATCAAACAGGTTTCTTTGAAACATTTCTGCAGAATCCTGCACACATTCATCAGTCTTGATATTTGCTTTCTCCATCATTTCTCACACCACTCCATCATCTCCTCCTCTCTCCATCTACCTCCCTGTTTTTCCAGGCCACCTCTGCACCTGGAATGGAAACAGAAAGTCCTTCTCCAAAATGGGTCCCACTCAAAACAATGATGAGTAGGGGTCTTTTATTATTAAATTCATAAACATAATATATACATTTTATATACAATTTTCATAACATATTTACAATATTTACAATATTTAAAATACAAGTATTGCATATATGTATATTAAATTTTCAAATTTCCTCCCCAATCCTTGCTCCACAACCAAAATCTTACTTTTTTTAAAATTTCTGGAAATATCCATTTTCCATTATATTTTACTTCATTAATTCTTTTGTTCCATATAATCTATATTATGCAAAATAATTTCTCATCCAGTTTATGTCATTTTGTTTTACATTTTCATAATATCCATATTCGATCATGTCCATATTTATACATTCATTATTTCTTAATTCATTTAATATCCTTTGCTGTATATCTGTTTCCACAATTTGAATATCCTTTTGCACTATATAAAACATATTCAGTTGTTTTCAATTCTCCACAATATATACAAACTCTATCCTTTATTGTTTTATACATCATGTTTCCTTTAACTGGGAACTTGATTATTGATAGCTTATATAAAAAAATCTATACATTAAACATATTTTTGTATTTCTTAATTCTTACTTGTACTGCTTTAGTCTTATCTTCATCTATATGTTTTCAAGGATAAACATAATTTTTCCATTACATTCTCATACCATGTTCTTCTGTCTTTTTCTATCCTTCCTATATCGATTTTCCATAGGAGTATTTTTTCTTGATATAAATTTATACCCATGCAACAAACTTTTTTTTGCTTCTTTTCAAACATTCAAGCTTTTCCCAAATTGTTTTTGTGTTTCTCTTCTATAATTCTTGCTAATAACTTTCTTTTATCTTTCATACCTGATAATACTTTATACAAGTTTAGCAAAAATATATACAATTGGGTGCATTAAAGGGTCTATATTAGAACATCGAATTTTCAAAACTTCGAATGTTCTAATATCGACCCCCTATTCAGCGAAAACTGAAAACATCGACCATACAGAACAGTGAATTTTTTCCTAGGGAAACCATTTGCTGTTTCAAAACACATACACACAACACAAGATCACCAAACAAACAGCAATCCACACACATACACCTAAAATCCTACACCTAACCCTACATTAATCTATACACACACCACTAACTATCCACTTACCTTAATCCAAACCCCAACCCTAAGGTCCGTCACTATCGCACACTCACCTCACCAGCGCCCTAACCCTAACTCACCTACCCCACCCTAACCATCATGTCCACACAATCACACACTTAATGCACCCAATTGTATATATTTTTGCTAGGGAAACAATTTGCTGTTCCAAAACACATACACACAACACAAGATCACCAAACAAACAGCAATCCACACACATACACCTAAAATCTTACATCTAGCCCTACATTAAACTATACACACATCACTAACTATCCACTTACCTTAACCCAAACCCTAACCCTAAGGTCCGTCACTATCGCACACTCACCTCACCAGCGCCCTGACCCTAACTTACCTACCCGCACCCTAACTCTAACTCACCTAACCAGCCCTAACCCTCATGTCCACACAATCGTACATATACCTAACCTGCACCCTAACCCTAACTCACCTAACCCGCCCTAACCCTCACGTCCACACAATCGCACACATACCTAACCTGCACCCTAACCCTAACTAACCTAACCCTCACTCAATTGCACACTTACCTGAACCCGACCCGGAACTTTCCACCACAGCGCTGAAAATACCGAAGCAACAGAAATTGACAACCAAATTCTTTCCTTAGGAAAAAATTGGTTTTCTGTTGCTTTGATATTTTCAGCTTTTTCTGAATAGGGGTCGATATTAGAACATTTGAAGTTTTGAAACTTCGATGTTCTAACATAAACCTTAATTAAACTCAACATTCCTTCTTTGTCATTTACATAAAGAATACCTCTTTTAACTGGGTTATGTCTAGACCCCCAAATGAAAGTCAAAATTACATTCATTAAATCTTTTTCCATTCTTAGTGGAATCATGCATACATTACCTTTCATTTTTTCCATAATTCCTTATTGGGTGTTTACTATGTCAACTTTTACATTCTTTAGTTCTCTTATTACTCTTATATTTTCTTTAACCATTTTAAGAATGGTGCTACTTCTTTCTTTTCTGTAAAGAGTATCTTTGTTTAAATAATCTTTTTTTACATTTTTCTTGATTAATTTCATATACTTTCCTTTCATTTTCTATAAACTCTTCTTTATCATTCACTATGTTTTTGAATATTTGGTTATTAGTATTCTTGTAGAAGTACGTAAGAGTGGTACAGGATATGTACGAGGGTAGTATGACAGCGGTGATGTTTGCGGTGGGAGTGACGGATGTGTTTAAGGTGGAGGTGGGATTACATCAAGGATCAGCTCTGAGCCCTTTCTTATTTGCAATGGTGATGGACAGGTTGACAGACGAGATCAGACAGGAGCCCCCATGGACTATGATGTTTGCAGATGACATTGTGATCTGTAGTGCGAGTAGGGAACAGGTGGAAGAGACCCTAGAGAGGTGGAGATATGCTCTAGAGAGAAGAGGAATGAAGATCAGCAGGACTAAGACAGAATATATGTGTGTGAATGAGAGGCAGAATAGAAGAATGATGAAGATGCAGGGAGTAGAGGTGGTGAAGGTGGATGAGTTTAAATACTTGGGATCAGCAGCTCAGAGTAATGGTGAGTGTGGAAGAAAGGTGAAGAAGAGAGTACAGACAGGATGGAGTGGGTAGAGAAAAGTGTCAGGAGTGATTTGTGACAGACGAGAACCAGTAAGAGTGAAAGGGTAGGTCTACAAGAGGGTAGTGAGACCAGCTATGTTATATGGGTTGGAGACAGTGGCATTGACAAAAAGGCAGGAGTCAGAGTTGGACATGGCAGAGTTAAAGATGTTGAGATTTGCACTGGGTGTGACGAGGCTGGACAGGATTAGGAATAAGTATATTAGAGGATCAGCCCAGGTTGAAAGGTTTGGAGACAAAGCCAGAGAGGCAAGATTACATTGATTTGGACATGTGCTGAGGAGGGATGCAGACTATATTGGGAAAAAGATACTAAGGATGAAGGTGCCAGGTAACAGGAAAAGAGGAAGGCCTAAGATAAGGTTTATGGATGTGGTCTGAGAGGACATGCAGGTGGTTGGTGTGACAGAGCAAGATGCAGAGGACAGGAAGAAATGAAAACAGTTGATCCGCTGTGGCGACCCCTAATGGGAGCAGTCAAAAGAAGAAGAAGAATATTCTCGTAGACATCAAAATCTTGTAATCTTTTTAGTTTTTGTCATTTTAGTACTTCTTTTCTATATTTTTCTTTTTGATTAATCCACAAACGTATCCAGTCTTTATAGAATTCTCTCATGTTTATATGATCTTGCCATAATTGTTGTATGATATGTTTTGCATGTTCATTCAATTCTGACTCATTAATCCATTTTATTCCTTTACCTATCTTTATGTAATCTTTCTTTTCTTGTATCTCTATCCCTATGGCTGAGTGATCTAAGAATCCTGTGGTTCTATGTTCAAGCTATCTGAAACTATAAAATAATCAATTTCAGTTCTTAAATTGCTTCTTTTATATGTCCATTTCTTATTTTCCTACAGATACATTTTATTATTTTAATCATGTTTATGATTACCTTAACATTCATCACTTCTTTTTGTCTGTGACCTTAAATCACAATTAAAGTCCCCCATTGCAATTATTTGCATGTTTAAACTCACTTGATTCAGTATTTTTCTAAACATGATTTCTCTTTGCTTCTGCAAAGTGTATGCATAGAGTGTAATTACTTTATAAACTTGATTTTTATATTTTATATCTAGTATTACTATTCTTCCAATGACTATTGTATAATAAATATATATACATTTTTACATAAGATGACTATACCAGAACATTTTTCATTGTCTAAGTTCCAAGTTACTTTACCTTCCTGTAATCCATTAATTTGTTCTCTTTCTTCTTCTACTGTTATTCTGATATCTATACGTGCTATATTATCGATATCTAATACTTTGTACCATTCTAATACTCCTAGCCTGCAATCAATGTTCTTTATACTGTTGACATTAATGACTAAGATTTTCATTTTAATGAATGTTTTTTATTTTTGTCCTTTTCCTTTTTTGCTTTCCCCTATACTTACATTTTTGAACTTGCGTTTTCTGTCTTTCACTCTTTTACCTATGGAAGCTTTCTTACTACTTGCTTTTACCCATTTCCTTTCTCCATCATCACTTGAATTACTTATTTTCTCTTTTTCCTCATCTCCTTCCTTTTCTTTTATTCCATTCATTCTCTCACATCCATTGTTACATCAATTTCATTCATTTTTTTCATTTTGCATTTCTTCTGTAGTATCTACTATAATGTTCTCCTTATCCTATTCCTGCACTAAAGTTATTTCTTGTGTATGTTTCTCTAACTCTGTACAAGCCATCCAAAAATGGCATAATGTTTCACATTTTATACATTTTTGTTGACATTTCTTTGCTTCGTGACCCATTTTTTCTGCATATAAAAGATTTTCTTTTATCACAATTGTCAACTAAATGATTGTCTTTACCACATAAGAAACATGTCTAAGGTTGACCCCAATATTTTATCATTCCTTTGTTCCATTCAGTATTAATTATGCTAAATAAATGTACATTTTTTTCATTTTACATTTTCAGTATTACACCATATTCCCATCTTAAAGTCCACAGCCCTCTGTTATATTCTTTTGTATGCATGTATGACATCTCTACATATAGATTTTGAACAATCTTTTAGATCATCTCTTTCAATTTCAGTCCTAAATTATATTCATAGGTTCATAGGTTTATACTAGGCTATCTGCCCTAAGGCATTTATAAGCCTAGCCCAAATTTTTGTGGCTTACGCCACCCCTTATATGAAAAAATACTGTGCCCATTAGTTTGTTGTGCCTCTGTCCAGCAGTGACACAGAGATGATTCCAGGGGTAAACCTACGATCTCCCATCCACAGGTCAAGATTACTCTTGAACAGAGCCAGCGAGGTGCTCTGCCTCACATGGACCGGGATTTTATTCCACAGCATAGGGAGTCTCTGAGTGATAAATCTATCCCTCCAGCATGTCCTATTTATATCCGTGCTAAGGTTTAAGTCGCTTGCTCTAGTGGTTTTGGTGGATTTGGATTTTTTGAGGTGGAGCATGTCCATTAATTCCGGGTTGGACATGGCCTTGTATGTCAGGCACATGTCACCTCTGAGCAGGCGGTATGCGACTGAATAGAGCTGGAGTTTCTTCAATCTGGCAGCATATGACAGATTTTGGAGTCCCTTTATCCTTTTGGTGAGGAACTTTTGGGGTCTCTCCAATTGCTGCAGATGTCGGGTGAGATACATCCCGAATGGGGCATTGTACTTGATCATTGGTCTGATAAGTGAAGAGTACAGGGGAACAATGACCTCACTAGATCTGGATGTGAATCCCTTCATGATCAGGTGGGCAATGTAGAAGGTCTTTCTAACCACTTTAGCAACGTGAGTGTCAAAGAAAGGCCACTGTCAACCTGGGTCCCCAGGTCCCTGATAACCTCTTCTGTGCTTAGTGGATTGCCACCTATATGGTAGCTTGGGGTTACCTTGTTTTTCCTGAAGGGTATGACTATACATTTTTGGCGTTTAACTTCAGGCCATGGCTCTGGCACCAGCTATTTGTTTCCGTGAGTCCCTTCTGAAGGATATCCGTGTCCGATGCACTTTCCACTATGGCCCAGTTTGCAGTCGTCTGCAAACTTCGTCAGCCAAAGTCCTCCCATGTTGGCCTGTACTTCTGAGAAGTAGATGCCGAACAATAGGGGCCAAGGACCGAGCCCTGTGGGACACCACTTGTGACCGGCTTGGAGTCTGACATAGCGCCAGCAACTCTAACCCTGTGGGTTCTGTCCTTAAGCCAGTTTGCAACCCATCTTGTGACATATGGGTTTACATTTAAGCTGGTAAGTTTTTCTACAATACCCGAGTGGGGTATTGTGTCAAAAGCCTTTGCAAGGTCAAGGTAGGCTGTATGGACTGCCTTTCCCTCATCAATGGCCTTGGTGACTGTTTCGAAGAAGTCGACCAAGTTTAAAAGGTATGATCTTCCCTTGACGAAGCCAAACTAGGTCGGGTCCAAAGTCTGCAAGTCCCCTATATCTTTGTTTATGAGCTCCATTATGATCCTCTCCATAGCTTTGCAGACTAGACTTGTTAAGCTTATGGGGCGGTAATTACCAGGGTCCGTAGAGGAACCACCTTTGTGGAGTGGGACCACAGTTGTCGTATGCCACTCCTTGGGCACGTATCCTGTGGTAAGGCTGAGATTAAACAGCTGCCTTATGTGCGGGTTTAATTCCTCATTTAGCTCGTGTAGCACACAGCCGGGGACACCATCCGGTCCCATTGATGCTGTGTTTTTAGCTTTAGAGAGAGCAGCTTTCACCTGCGCATTTGAGATGTCTGGGAGGCTACACTCCGCTGGGATAGTTATCTCTCCTTTAGGGGGGGGGGGTGAAGTTTGCACTGAACCTGTCTGCCAGTATGTTGGCAATGTCTGTGGGTTCAGTGATTTTTGTATCATTTTGGACTAATTCTGAGCATATCTGGGAGTTTCCACCCAGGTTCCTAACATAGCTGAAAAAGGCCTTATGATTGTCCTTTGAATCCATGGCAATTTTTCTCTCAAAATTGGCCTTAGTTGATTTTTTGAGTGCTTGTATTTTTTTACTAATAATGATCAGGGGTGACTTCCCTTTTATGGATTTTGTTCTATCATGTAATAGCTTTCTCCTCTTATTGTAAAGTTTGTTAATGGCTGGGGTCCACCAGACTGGACGTTTGCCCTTTGTGGAAAGAGTCTTGGTTTTATTTGGGATTGCCTGATCCATGCAGTCCTGGATTAACACTTTTTTCTTGGCTTCTCTATCAAATACCTGTATTACATACAAGTTGTAAGGGTTAATGTCTTTTCTTTTGTTGTATTGTTCTAAAAATGTTTAAATATATTGTGCCTCCTCAAAGAAAATGTCAAAAAATGTTTTCTTATTAATACAAATGAATGCTCGTATCTCTCTGGTTCTTACCCAGTGGTGCTATGATGCTATCCCATACCTCATACTTGTCTAATTCCTTTTCCACCTTGTTGCTTATTCTTACTTGGAATTTCCTTTTAATTTCTGTACTTTTTGTTTCTTTTTTTTCACCCTTTCTGACTGTCTGTGAGCATGATTTCTTTTCTTCTTTCTTTTCTGACTTTTTGTTCTTCTGAATCCTGTCCATTATCTCTCCCCACAATGCTGCTTTTTCACTGCCTGGTTCACTTTGGTCTATTAATTCTTTTAAGCAGACATCCTGCAACCCTCCCGATTGGATGGTTGTAACAACACATTCCACTACCCAAATATCTGTTGTGAAAAGATTCCACTGAAAATTATCTTCGGAATCAAGCCTTTCCACTCCTTCTGCCTATTTTTTTCCTTCTTTTACCTCATTCACACCTCCAATTCCATTCTCATCCTTCCTTACATCCTCCAACTCCTTCTCCACTACATTAAATTCCATAGCTGTTCTATTAACAGTTCTTTCTTTTTTCATGGTAATCACATTGCTTTCCTTCTCCTCCATGCTTCCTGCTTCTGCAAGCCGCCTTCATGCTCAGAACAGAAGAGAGGAAGTGCTACACTGAATTGTGTCCCCATACATTGTTCATATGAGTAGGGGAAGTTCCCTTACGGCCTGGCCAAATCTATCCCTAGTAGTATAAATACCACCTCGGGTCTCCCTAAAAAGAGGCCACTAACCTACTGCGATTAACCCAGTCAGTAAAAAATAAATAAAAGTAAACTATGTTTAGGAACTATACCTCGGTGGCAGAGAATAGGAGTGGTCAGTTCAGTGTATCATCTTAGATATCCTAAGCTATGCTGCCATAGACCTGACCTCTCCTTCCTACTTCCTGAAGCCCATTCTACTACTCTACTCAAGGGATTCTCTTTATTATCAAGTTTACTTGAGTACTGCTTCTTTGCATGATCTGCAACCACTTTGACTGAGACACAATTCAAACATTGTGTCATTCAATAGTGAGATTTTTGCCTTCATGAGAAATTGCTATAATATATCAATTTATAAATTTCTTATCTAAAGCATACAGACAATGCACACAGACTATTCATTGGACTCTTGTTGTTTACAAAAACATGATTTCTCATATTTTATATTTACTCATTGGAGGTTTTGAAAATAATGTTAATGATTTGTTTACCATTAAATGTATATCTGTTTTAAAGCATGTTTATTATTCAATTAATAAAATACAAAATGGTTATTCAGAATTATTGAATTTACAAGAAAAACTGCATTTTATGCTTCAGGGCAGAAGTATAGTAGATATTTCTTTTGCAGTGATGTGCTGGGAACCCAAAAAGTTATAAGGAAACTGAGAATTTTAAATCTAGTTTTGCAGTAGTCTGTACTGTACTGCAATAGCATGACTTCAGTATGAGTCATACAAATGATCAGTACAATTTTCTGCATACACAGAAACATAATGTAGATTTTGACATCATGTAAGGACTATTTGGTCTACCTAGCCCGCATATTTCATCTACTTTCCTTTTTACTGTACATGTTGTAGATCCTTGTTAAATCACAATCCAACTCTGTTCCATTCTTTATCAGAATGATTTTACATCTGCTTTCTGAATTTTTCTATTTCCTTCATAGTTAAGTCCACTCTATGTCTCCAGAATGTTTGTTTCATGCAATAACTACCTGCAGACATAAAGGACTTTTTCACATTGACCATTTTGTGCATTTAGAATTTACCCTCTCACTTATAGATCATCTTCTGAAATGCAAATGTCAGACTTTAGTTGCTTACTGAAATTAACATAATTTGCCTCAAGAACTCTGTCTTTTCACAGTATCTCATGCAGTTTTCAAATTGTTTAGTGTATTGTTTAGCAAATATCCCTCAAAAAAATTACATGGTCTAGTCAAGCAACTTTGCTGCAACTGGTCTTTCCCAAGCTACATATCCTGCTTTTAATAATTTTATAAAATTTAGAAACATTCATTTTAAATAAGTTTATTTGGCTTAAAACTAGTGAACAAGCTAAGCCACAGTCAAGGGATGAGTCATTGTTATGTATAAAACTGTAAGCACTTAAAGAATTTTCTAAAAGGAACAGAGATAGCGCTTCAAGATTACAGTTACGCTTCCTCTCTTGGCTCGTTTAATTTCAGTTAGTTAATTTTAAGAGTTCCTGAATTACCTGTTTTTCATCCCTAAACATGTTTCTGTCATGAGGGCCATTTTGAATGAAGTAACACTGGTGGATCCTGCACAACAAGTTCCTGTCACGTGGTTAGAGCAAAGAAGCAGTAATGCTGTAAAGCAGAAAGGTGAATTCTAGAGACAAGAAACAAATGGAAGAATTATTACATACTGAACCATCTATAAATGTTTCTTTCTAGATGTTAATTTGTTTAACAGCTGCCATTTGTGAAAAGAGCCAAAATAAAAGAAATACTTAAACATGAATAGAGAGACTACACAAAAACTGACTAGTGGCACATTCTCTGCGCATCATACAGCAGCATTTGTTTAATAGACATAGAAAATACTAGAAGAGATGTCTTTTAATTAAACTGCTTTAAGCAGTAATTGTAGAATCATATACTTTCTAATGGTATTTTCCTAGTGTCCCTTGCTCTTGAGTTTCCTTGTTTTTAATACTAATTCTTATCAATCTGCCTGACTTATTATAAATGTACTTTTTATTTCCTATTGTTATTCATGAGGAACGACAGCATGAAACTTTCTCAAATATATCTGATTCTACACAAAAAAGAAGTGATCTCAACTATATGATTGTGCACAACACCCAAAGTAAACTCAAACGCATGTGACTCTATGCAACAACTGAAGAAATATCAAATATATGTAAGTCTATACAACAAAAAAGTAAGTTAACAAAGCTATTATTTAACAATCGTCATTATTAAAGATGGTATTGTGTAAGCATTTATTAATAAGCACTTGTTAATTATTTTGCGCCATTCTATTTTTGCAATGGACATTTTTTCAGCTGTGCCAGACTGTGAAAGTGTACTCCATTCTGCAGAGGCCACTGATGTGAAGTATCTTTTCACTCCAAAGTGCATTGTCTTTAGAGTTTGTTATTTTAGTTAGGGGGTAGGAGACTGTCTACCAGACCACTAAAATGCATGTTTTGGATTATCCTATTTGTGTTCACTCCAGTGCAGAATCTGAAAATCCATCACTTCCCTTTCATTTCAGCATTTCAGAGAAACTGAGATATAATTTAATTTATTAAAAGACGTAAATTACCAAAACCATTCACCCCATTTTTTTTAAATGTTATAATTTGCAACCATTACTATTTACTAATTAGTATCCACAGTTATAGTAGAAATTAGGAATAAAAAAAATCTTCAGAAATATTGACATTTAATATCAATGTACATGTTGTTTAAACTTTTGTCAACCTGATCTTGTATAATGGATGAGAGGAAAACTAGACTGTGAGCTCAAGAATGACATCTTCAGCAGATCTTCTCTGAAAGTGGCCACTTTAATCAAATAATTTATTTTAAATGTACATTAAAAGTGGGTTGAAGCAATATTTAACCTGTATGCATGACACAAATTGTGAATAAGAGGAATGGAAAAACCAGTTTTCCACTGTATTCCTAATAACTTGTAATTCAATACATGTTGAATGACAAAGAGTTTGGCAGTCACATATCAGGATGCAAACTAGGGTTACTGCCAAGCATCTGATACTGTACAAATAAATAACAAATTATAAAGATTTACTCAGTGCATTTATTATTACTAGAACAGTGAGGCCGTGATGGGTGAATATAATAAAGATGCAAAATTAGAGATGTTAAATATTTTCTCCCATGCGTTTAATATATCCATTTTATTAAAAATTACAAAATAGTTACGGAGCCATAAACCATTCTCATAGTGAGTGTCGCATCTAGAAGAGAGCAGGTTTTGTTTCTGGCAGGAAGAAATCAATGTTTGGTAGAATATTTGATAGGGAAATGTTACACTAAGCTGAATTTATCTCCATGGCAAACTATCACAGATTTTCTACTTGAACAGGACTTTGCCACAAAAACTTATTTATGTATTTCAGCAGACAGGGTAAAGAAAAATGCAAATATTTTCAGACATTAGTAAACATGATTTTAGACATTGCCACTGAAATTCAAGACCTTTTAAAGCGAATTAAAGACCTTAAAGATATTCTATCCATTTATACCATTTATACCATTCTGTTGAATTGCATCTATATTTTATAATGACCATATGAACAGATGACACCATCCACAGAGTTTACAAGGCAATTGAGGAATGATAGTAAATTTTTAGGCCTTTCTTCCATGCCATACATAACACACACACAGACACACATCATCATCATCATCATCATCATCAACGGTCGGTTCCCTTTTTGCCATTTTCCATATGGGTGTTCTGGATGACACTTCAACTTTTGTCACCTCTCTCAATTCATTGCTACTCTCCTACCTTCTTCAACATTCAGCAATGACTGCCACAGGTCTTCTTTCACACAAGCCATCCATTTCTTGGATGAACGGCCTTGTTTTTTCTTGCCATCTTCCTGTTTCTCCCAAATCTTATTCATAAAATCATCTTGTGTTTTCCTGCACATGTGACAGAACCACAGTAATATGTTCTCCTTGGCATTCTTTGCAATTAGGACTACTTTGTTTTCTGCTTTGACATCTTCATATCTTCATCTGTTCCACAGTGTGCATTTTAACACCCATCTCCATAACCTCTAGCTTCCTTCTCTGGCCTGTCTTCACTTAAAAGACTGGTTGCACACATTCCCTCTAACACATTCTGCCATTTGTTTGCAGTACCTCTGATTCTAACTCTGACCTCCTCATTCATGCTTCCCTTCTCTTCAACCATCCTGTCCAGATATTTGAATCTGTTAACCTGTTTGACTATGTTTCTTTCTATCTCAATTTTCAGCTTCCTCTGATTTCCTACACTTGCTGCCAGAACAACTATCTTGTTAGTAGTCAGTTTCATCCCATGTGCCTTCAGTTTTGCATTCCAGTCCCCTATTATTTGTTGAAATTCCTGTTATGTTACATTGTCTGTGTACAGCAGTCTTGCTAGGTTGTCCCCTGTGACCTGTTTACTGAGGTAGTCTGTCACCAGTATGAACAACAATGGGCACAGAGTTGAACCTTGATGGACACCCACTCCCACTGGAAACCCCTCCTTGAGTACAAACACTGTTCATACTTGCATCATTGGGTTCTTGTACATAGCCTGAAGGGGTCAATATTACATGGTTGAATGCTTAGGTGAGCAAACACCTAAACATCGACCACATAATATCAAAGGCAAAAAACACCAAATGGCCAAATTAACGCAGGGAAAGATTTCCCTTGGCTGTTTGCTATGTTTGCCATTTTCTCCACTGTAGAGCAATCTTAGTGTTGGTATATTTAGTTATGGGGGTGTTTGGGGGCATAGCCCCCCACATCAGGGGCAGTGTGGCGTGAAGCCCCCCACTTACTTTGGCTGTAAACTTTCTTTCTTTTTTTTTTTTGGTAGCCGACAGTTCCGTTTTCCGGCGGCATTCTCTGTTGTTGGGTTCAATATTATGTGGTCAATGTTTAGATGTTCGATCACCTAAGCATTCAGTCACGTAATATAGACCCACCTGAAGTAACTTTACCAGTGTTTCAAGGACATCAAACCATCACAAGATTGCACAAATCAGCTTTCTTGGGACCTTGTCATTTTCTTTCTCCAAGTGTAGGAAAGCTCAGTTAGACTCTTTCCTCATCTTCAGCTTCTTCTCCACTATCTGTCTTATTGCAAACACTAAGTCAGTTATATTGCATCCTGATCTGAATCTGAACTGCTAATCTTCCATTTTACTTTCTTCTACTTTGTGTATTCATTTATCAGTCATCCTCTAGCACTTTCAGACAATGTAATTTCAGTGTGATACCTCTGTACTAGCGACAGTTGTGAATGTTCCTTTTTGTTTTGTACACTCGTAGTAGAATGTTTATTCTCTAGTCATCTTGGATCCGTCTTTCTATCCATATCAAGATAAGTACTGTCAAGAGCCATTTCTCCCCTAACTTATCCAACATCTTGATCATATCTGATGTGAGCCTACTGCTTTCCAACACTTCATTTTCCTTAGTGCTGTTCTTACTTCTGCTTAGGTGGATTCTTCTTCCTCTTTCATTGTAAGCTGTGCTTGGGGCTGTACATCTTCTGAGGGGTTTACTTCATTCAGAAGTTGCAAGAAGCAATATTTCCATCTGTGTTTGATGTCCCGTAGACTGGTGAGCAGATTGTTGTTGGCATCCTTTATGAATGGTGTCTGAAGACTGTTTTCTTTTTCTTTCTGTCTTTGCCGTGCAACCTGATAAAGTTTCTTTTGT
Organism: Protopterus annectens; assembly: GCF_019279795.1. NCBI lineage: Eukaryota > Metazoa > Chordata > Ceratodontiformes > Protopteridae > Protopterus > Protopterus annectens. The sequence continues at coordinate 1,078,098,211 of NC_056743.1, forward strand.
CCAATCGGACAAGTCTGTTTCCAGAAGCTGAAAGAAGCTTGTTGATGTTTTGTTTTTGCTATGGTGACTGCTCTCTCAGCCTCTTTATTATCCAACCAGTATGCCTTCTTAGCTTTGTCCATCTTTTCTAGTGAGTACTTCTTCCTCCAGTAGACTGCGGTGGTGGTGCTGCGGTAGCGTTGTCGCCTCACAGTTAGACGTTGCCCGTTCGATTCTCAGTTAGAGGTCTTCTGTGTGGTGACATGCGTGAATGGGCGTTCCTTCATTGAAGGTTGTGCATTAGGCCCGGCAAGCCAGCATGTAAAAATCTACTGCCAATCATTAGCGGACCGGAGTTCCGCTGTGGTGACCCCTAACCGGGAAAACCCGAAAGACACAAACAAATTTCTTCCTCCAGTCCTGCCTTTCTTTTGATAACTTCCTGGACGTCTGTATTCCACCACCAGCTTTCCTTGAGTACCTTACTTCCATACCTGCCTCAGGTATGTATCTGTTCTATAGTCCTCACACATGCTGTTTTGAGAAACTACCATTCTTCCTGGACTTCATGTATTTTCTCTTTTCCTGAGTTGTTAGAGCCCTGAATATTTCCATGAACACCTGGGTTTTCAGTCTAGTCTCTCTTTATCTCAGAGCCTTCTCTGAAAACTGCTTGCAGCTGATTGTGTTCAACAGTGGTTTATGCTGTGTTACAACTGTTTCCCTGGGGATGACTTAGCAATTTCTGATTCTAGCTCAGTTCCCTTTTTTTACTAGTAGGATGTCCTTCTGAGTTGGATGTTGACCAATCTTGTGTGTGATTCTATGACTGAATCTCTCTCTTGGCGAACCATGTGTTGGCCACCATCGAGCTAGTTGTCAGACAGACGTCTAGGATGCTTACTCCTTCTTTATATCTGTTGTCCTACCTATGTGGATCCAGGCAGTCTTCATATACTATTCTGTCTGTCTCTCTGTTCCAAATGAACATCTATGTCCCTATTATCAATAGTTACAGTAGAGAGTCGATTATCTGAAGTAATTGGGACCTAGTGCAGTTTGGATAATCAAACTGCTCAGATAATCAAATATATAATTGAACCCGATTAAAACTTCTAAAATCTTGTTTTATCTGCAAGCTGGGAATATGCTTTTCAACCATTCAGAGATTCCAGTGGACAATAAAGAATATTTTTCACACACAAGTGACCTGCAAAAAATATGCACAAGTGAATACGTATAACATTTGCATATTCAGACTTTATGATTTTTCCTACCTGAAAACTTTGGAAGGCTGAGTTCGGATAATTAACGTTTTGGATAATCGACTCTCTACTGTACTCATTTTCTTCCACTTTATTTTGTTACAATTGTTTTCTAGGGTGGAACACTGATCGCCATGGACCTTTTTCAAACTTAGCCTGGGTGTAGTGTCTGGTTAAGTGGCTTGCTCAGATTCACACAATCAGTTAATGTAGAGGGAATCAAACCTTGCACCACTGGACCACAGAAACAGCTCATTAACAGCTCCTTAATCCTCTAAGCCAACTGCAAGTAGGCACTGTAGCTGCTGCCTGAATACTCTTTTTCCTCACCATCATAGGCTGGGATTATGAATACTACCTTACCTTTACACGGGAGTCTGATTGCAATGAATATGATACTAATTCTGATAAAATCCTTTATTGTTTTCACATACACACATGCACTCACACAGACACATGTACACACACACACACACACACACACACACACACACACACACACACACACACACACACCTATTGACAATTTAGAGTTGCCAGTCCACCTACTGCATATTTTGGGATATGGGAGGAAATCAGACTTCCCAAAGAAAACACTGGGGGGGACAGACATGCAGACTACAAACAGAAGGCACTACTGCTGAGAAATAAAGTGAAGAAGCTTTTTCTGTGAAGTGACAATGCTGTTTACTGTGCCCTGGCACCTTACGGTGCCTCCTCTTAAAGACACCTTACTGTGCCTGCTCTTAAAGGTATTAACAGCAGACAATATGAGAGTCTAAAATCTCTGCTAGCAGTTTCATAAAGTTAAGATATATGATATAGAATGTTCAGGAAATGGCACAGATGCTTGAGCTAAGAAGGCAGAGATGCAAAATATTTTTTTTTTCATAAGAATAACTACATTTACAAAACAGAGTTAATTAAGATATTAAATGATCAGCCTTCATGTCCTTGTAACAATGTTCAGTGGTAAGGAATGTTACTGAATTTGTTAGTTTATGGTATACTGACAGTTGGGGTGGTGTAATTTCACTTTACAAACCTATTTCCCTACAATCAACTAAGTCTAGCAGTTTGGGAAAGAACTAAATAACATAGCATGCATTATAACCCACTCAAAAGTTTCTAAAAAACACAAACAATATGAAAAAAAACACAGACAATATAATAAATCTATTAATGATGTAACTTTATTTCAATCAAGAATGATAAACATGAAGAAAAATGAATACCCAAATGCTGATGCTTGGACACAGAATCTGTCTTAAGTACACATTCAGATACATGTGAAGCTTGAAGTTTCCTGCTGCTGGATCCATCATAACATTCCAACTCAGATTGTAAGCAGACATTTTGTGAAAGCTTACACCTCGAAGTAATAGTACTAAAACAAACAACCCCAAACAAAAAAGACCACAGTGAAGAACTTCTCTAAAGCAAACTTCACACTACTCAAGACTGGTGTGGTATCCTTCAAGGCCCCCGAGCCAGTGGAAACCACAACCCAAGCTGTGGAAGCCCTTACAAATGCCTTCTACGAACACCTCCAGGACTGCATGGATCAGGCAATCCCTAATAAAACCAAGACTCTTTCCACAAAGGGCAAACGTCCAGTCTGGTGGACCCCAGCCATAAACAAACTTTACAATAAGAGGAGAAAGCTGTTACATGATAGAGCAAAATCCATAAAAGAGAAGACACCCTTGATCATTATTAGTAAAAAAATACGAGCACTCATAAAATCATCCAAGGCCAACTTTGAGAGAAAAATTGCCATAGATTCAAAAGACAATCATAAGGCCTTCTTCAGCTATGTTAGAAACCTGGGTGGAATCTCCCAGATATGCTCAGAATTAGTCCAAAATGATACAAAAATCACTGAACCCACAGACATTGCCAACATACTGGCGGACAGGTTCAGTGCAAACTTCATCCCCCCCCCCCAAAAGGAGAGATAACTATCCCAGCGGAGTGTAGCCTCCCAGACATCTCAAATGCGCAGGTAAAAGCTGCTCTCTCTAAAGCTAAAAACACAGCATCAATGGGACCAGATGGTGTCCCCAGCTGTGTGCTACACGAACTCAATGAGGAACTAAACCCGCACATAAGGCAGCTGTTTAATCTTAGCCTTACCACAGGATACGTGCCCAAGGAGTGGCGTACGGCAACTGTGGTCCCACTCCACAAAGGCGGTGCCTCTATGGACCCTGGTAATTACCGCCCCATAAGCTTAACAAGCCTGGTCTGCAAAGCTATGGAGAGGATCATAATGGAACTCATAAACAAAGACATAGGGGACTTGCAGACATTGGACCCGACCCAGTTTGGCTTTGTCAAGGGCAGATCATGCCTTTTGAACTTGGTCGACTTCTTGAAACAGTCACCAAGGCCATTGATGAGGGAAAGGCAGTCCATACAGCCTACCTTGACCTTGCAAAGCTTTCGACACAATACCCCACTCAGGTATTATAGAGAAACTTACCAGCTTAAATGTAAACCCATATGTCACAAGATGGGTTGCAAACTGGCTAAAGGACAGAACCCACAGGGCCAGAGTTGCTGGCACCATGTCAGACTCAAGCCGGTCACAAGTGGTGTCCCACAGGGCTCAGTCCTGGGCCCCTGTTGTTCGGCATCTACTTCTCAGAAGTACAGGCAAACATAGGAGGACTATGGCTGACAAAGTTTGCAGATGACTGCAAACTGGGCGCCATAGTGGAAAGTACATCGGACACAGATATCCTTCAGAGGGTCTCACGGAAACTGATAGCTGGTGCCAGAGCCATGGCCTGAAGTTAAATGCCAAAAAATGTATAGTCATACCCTTCGGGAAAAACAAGGTAACCCCAAGCTACCATATAGGTGGCAATCCACTAAGCACAGAAGAGGTTATCAGGGACCTGGGGACCCAGGTTGACAGTGGCCTTTCTTTTGACACTCACATTGCTAAAGTGGTTAGAAAGACCTTCTACATTGCCCACCTGATCATGAAGGGATTCACATCCAGATCAAGTGAGGTCATTGTTCCCCTGTACTCTTCACTTATCAGACCAATGATCGAGTACAATGCCCCATTCGGGATGTATCTCACCCGACACCTGCAGCAATTGTTGAGACCCCAAAAGTTCCTCACCAAAAGGATAAAGGGATTCCAAAATCTGTCATATGCTGCCAGACTGAAGAAACTCCAGCTCTATTCAGTCGCATACCGTCTGCTCAGAGGTGACCTGTGCCTGACATACAAGGCCATGTCCAACCCGGAATTAATGGACATGCTCCACCTCAAAAAATCCAAATCTACCAGATCCACTAGAGCAAGCGACTTAAACCTTAGCACGGATATAAATAAGACATGCTGGAGGGATAGATTTGTCACTCAGAGACTCCCTATGCTGTGGAATAAAATCCCAGTCCATGTGAGGCAGAGCACCTCGCTGGCTCTGTTCAAGAGAAATCTTGACCGGTGGATGGGAGATCGTAGGTTTACCCCGGGAATCATCTCCGTGTCACTGCTGGACAGAGGCAAAACAAACTAATGGGCACAATATTTTTTAACATAAGGGGTGGCATAAGCCACAAAACTTTGGGCTAGGCTTATAAATGCCTTAGGGCAGATAGCCTAGTATAAACCTATGAACAGTTTTGTCCGGTCATGACCATATGACTGTGCCAGACTATTCCATTTCAGACACCATTAGGATAACTCATCAGGCTGAGTATCCTAATGGTATCACAACTTTAGATAAAAAACTCTATAGTCAGAATGAGCAATGTGAGCATTCCCAAATCACATGATAATGTAAGAGGCTACTATCTGCAGAAGCCACGACTGATTCTCATCCTAGGCAAACTTGCATTTCTTGCACTCATGACACCACAATGGGCACAGAGGTTAATAAAAGAAGTAGAAATATTACTAATACTGCTGCTGCTGCTAATGGTGAGACATATTTCATAAAACAAACAGCACAAAAGGCAGGCACTGGGGTGAAGCCTCTACAAATATAAATATTATGCCTTCAGCTGCATCTAAGTTATCTATTCCCAAAGAAGTATAAGTCCTGAGCGATTTTGTGCTTAAGTCTGTAAACAGAAGCATAACTGGCCTAAACCATATTACTCTGAGTGCTCGTGGCAGTTTAAAGCTATCAGCTGTTAAATATATGATATTAACACTGCTTCATGAAAAGACGTGTTACAGTCTGATCTTAGTTCATGCAAGAGCCAATTACCTGAGGTCAACACGACTTGACCATATGAAGAATGCCATTCTGGAAGTAATAGAAATGCTTGAAGAAGCTTTTTTTATTCCTATACTAAGTGGAATAATGCCATCTCCATACTGGAAAGTCAAATGTCAATTATACAAACTCACAGCCTGAAAAGGCCTTCAAAGAGTCTGACACCAGGAAATCAACAATCAAATGCTCTCCTCCCAATCCCTCTATCCAGATTATATGTAAATTGAGACAATAACTTTTCCCACCTTAAAGCAATAGGCAACTTATTCCATCACCTACCAGAGTGAAAAGAATTCCCTAATAAATTATTCCTATGAGGCACAAAATTTATCAAAAAGTCATTGTTTCTTGTATTCACTAGATGTCCACCTATATTAATGTTAACCACAACTACATATAAATACTTATAAATGCATTTCTGTACCAATATCAAGTCTCCCCTTATGATTCTATAACTCAAATTTAAAAGAGACAATGCTTCCAAAAATGTTTTTGAATTCTCCCTAATTTCATCCAATGTAAACAATGCAATGCTGTAAGAAAAAACTAAAACCCCTTCAAATTAGCAACAGCATCTTGGAATTGCTACTAAAGATTATTGTAGATATGTTACCAAATTCATATTAACATCATCTGATAATATTCAAAAGATTGATTCCAAAATTAAACCTGTCCTCAATGGTAATGCCCAAATCTTTAATAAATGTAACATCCCCCAAAATTATGTGTTTCATAGCGAAAGGGTAACAAGGATTGTTAACACCAAAATATATAACTTTAGTTTTCCTATGACACTTATTTACCAAAGCCCACATCTGCAATAGTTATTAAAGAGACTTTGTACTGTTTGCAACATCGAATTTATCCACTATTGGAAAGACTGTACAATAATTGCATGTTTTCCAAAGATGAACTTCATGTTAGTTGATAAGGGACATCTTTTGTATCAGAAAAAAAATAAGGAATATCTGAACACTTTTTAGACAGTCCAACACAACAACCCTAGCAATCTACTATATACAAGATCTGATACAACTTTGAAATGTTTTTATTGCATTGTTCAAAATCTGGGCAGCAAGTTTGAAGACTTGCACGGTATAGTTACTAGACATAACTACACAGTAACAACGACTGTAGACACTTGGAACATGTTAGCACTGCAGATTACAAATTACACAAAATATGAATGCCTAAGAAAGTACTCCAGGGGCAGCGAGTAACATTATGGATTCGTAATAATATTCCATATTCACATGTGAATTAAATTAATGAGGTAGAATATATAATCGTTCAGGTTTTTGATCTTTTGTAAAGTAAATTCTTTAGAATTCTTCTTTGTTATCATAGTCCCAGTATGGATGCATTACAACACTGGGATTACCTTAACTGTTTAAATAGTCTCTCTATTGAAATATTGGCACTGAAAATGCCAAATGCTGACAAGCCCCCCCCCCTTCACAAAAAAAGGATTGCAAACAGGAACAGAGCAAATCTTGAACATTGCTCTTCTTCTTAAGACATCTTTTTTTGCAGAGGGGCAAAACCCCTGCACTTCCCAATGTGGGGGAAAAGCACCCCACACCCTGCAAACTTATATATATACTAACTCTGAGTCTGCCATACCTCAGAGAAAAAGGGAATATTCTGAGAAATAGCCATCTCAGACTTAGTATATGTAAATCTGTTTTTTTGGCCATTCAGTCTCCATGTTTTGGGACAAACTCTAGTAGGTCCTTACATTTCAAATATACTGTTTAAATCTTGACATTTCAAATGGTTACTGTTTAAATCATAACTTACCAATGAAACACATTATACTAATGGACAACTTCGATTACCCTGGTATTTTTTGCAGATCTTTCCACAAAAACTACTTATGAAAGATAATTTGTCAGTATCATATTACAATGAGGATTGACACAATTTGTTACTGAAGGTATCAGAGGGTCTAATATTCTTTATCTTTATCTCATTCTGACTGTCAAACCCAAGTATCATCGACAGTGGCAGCTGGTGACTTCAAATCAAAGGGGGGGCTGCAGGAGACAGCTGAATGGGTGGGGTCAATGGGAAGGGGTGTGGCCAACCAGAAAGGGGAGGAGCTATGCTCAAAACCACAAAAACTGTAACTTTAATTAAATACGCTGCCCTGGGTGCCAAACTGTCATTATGAGAGTCCAATCAAGACAAAATGAAGTGTAAAAGAAAAAAAATATTTCAATGCATTGGCTGCATGACAGCTTACTTAATATCTAGATGGAAGCAAAAAGGCTGTGAGGCATGAAAAAATAAATTACTTTTTAAATATATTACTGGAATTCCAGTCAAAATCAAGTATAAGAAAAACAAACATCACTCAACTCAAACCACTTTTCCTTGCACTGCATTTCTATTTATAATTTATATTCAGCTTTATTAAAGTACCAAGTAACATGCTGAAAGTAGCAATCTCTGTGATACCCCCACTTGTAAAAATGTTTCTTATCCAAAAAAAACCTGCTGCATGACAAAAACTATCTTCTTCTTTCACAGGGAAAACATGATCAAAGTAAAAAAATGAAAAGCAAACAAGAAACAAGCTCAAGATACATTGCTTAAAGGATTACTGCACAGGTTATGGACCACACATGATAGATTGGCATTCTGTTTAGTTTACAGGTAAAGCCTGCAAAGATGACTGCAAGTCTCCAGCAAATGTAATGAGCTTCTTAAAATATTGTAATCCTGTCCTTTATTACAAATACTGCCATATGCCTTTCAGTACCCAAGGCTTATACTTTATCTAACAGTTTTACCTATTGCTGTTTCTAATATGAAATCAGTTTTACCCACGGCTGTTTCCAATAGTGAAGTTATTTCATCGGAATGTATTTTCAAATTTATACAAGAAAGGAAACAGAAATTTCACAACCCATTTGGAGCTCTTGGTGGGCGTACCGCTGATACGTTTCCTCAAGAAATTCAGGACAGCGTATATGATTTTGAAAGATTGATTTTCAGAGAAACGCGCTGTCACTTTAATTTACTTGGACTTAATAGATATGTTGAACTTGATATTGCTCCACGAGGGTTAAGGGCATTTAAAAGCCCAGTGACTCCTTTTGATTCTTCCGACAATGTTGACCTGGCATTTAAAGATCGCTGGTTAGCGGCAGCACATAACTGTGCAATGGAATGGGTCAACATACTGATAGAAAGGGAACAATTGTTATTGCAAAGACTACAGGGGCAGTTACATAATATGCATTCCAAATTGTTACATGAGATAGGTGATTCAAAAGTTAATGACATTTTCTTTAATATAAAGGAAAAGCTTAATAAATATGAAAATGAACAGGTCCAATATAAATCTACCAAAATTAAAAGAGATATACATGATTACGACAGTGGGCGGGCCTTCCTGTGGAAAAAGAAACAAAATTTCCCTTCGGGGCAAACGGTGAGAACTAATAATAAAAAACAGTTATTTGTTTCGTTTGCTTCTTCTGAGGGTTTGTGTCAAACTACGGATTCTGAAGGTGAAACCCATGATTTTCCTCCTTTACCTGGGGCTCAGGACCCTGTAGCACATCAACAACTTTTTTGGAACGATGGAAATAACACCAAGAGAGGCTACAAGAATAAGGGTACTGGCTCTGGTTCTCCATCGCGTGAAGGATACTTTAAACAAGCATCTAAACGAGGTAGATGGAATTAATGTTGTGGACACTGTCTTTTCGCCTATCTCTAATGTTTTTAATTTATCAGGCTGTGTATTATCCAGTGAAGAAGTAGCTGTTCTTCAATTAGGTTTAAAATTTGTTCCCACTGTTATTCCAAGACATCATTTACTCAAACAAGATATATTCAAGTTTATTAGAACATTACACTTGAAATGTTGTTTTGCACAAGATAATGTTTTTATAGATATGAAGAGTTTGATAAATGATTTACGTAGTGATAATAGTGAGGATAGTTTCTATTCATATTTTTCTGATGAAACTGAAGTATCCATGTATTCCAATGCTTATTCTATACTTAATACTGATGGCATTGAATTTCATAGTAAATTTTTACCACCGTATACTAATCAAACTGTCACACAGTATTCAGAAATGGTTCATTTTTCTATTAAGGAACTTTTGAATTCTTGTAATTCTAGTTCCTGGAATTATAATATGACAAAAAATGAATGGTGTGCTTTAAATAGACTTATGAATAGACATGACCTAGTTGTTAAGCCTTCTGATAAAGGCAATAAAATAGTGTTACTCCATCATAGTCAATATTTTGAGATGTGTATGAAACACTTGAGTGATTCTTTGACATATGAAATAAGTGATCAAAACACATACTTAAATGCTATGAAAGAATATACTGTACTAATTGAAAGAGGTGTACGACTAGGTTATTTTTCTAAAAATGATTTTGATAAGAAATTCTGTGCTGATAATTGTAATTTAGCTACTTTTTATTGTCTCCCAAAGCTCCATAAGAGTTTAGTGAGTCCTCCGGGACGTCCTATTGTTTCTGCTACGAATTATTTCTCACGTAATGTGGGTATTGTTATACATAATTATTTGTTACCTTTTGTAGAAAAACTTGATTCATATGTTAAAGATTCTTTTGATTTCATTGATAAAATTTCAGATGTTATATGGACAGAGAAAATGTTTTGGGTTAGTGTGGATGTTGTTAGTTTATACACCAATATTGGCCATAAAGATGGTATACAGGCATTGTGTTACTTTTTGGGAGATAATCCCACTTCACATTATATTATGGATTTGACATATTTTTGTCTTGCTAATAACTTTTTCAGTTTTAATGAGGTTATCTACCATCAGTTGAAAGGGACAGCAATGGGGGCATCTTTTGCCCCCATGTATGCCAATTTATTTATGGCTAAATTTGAGTTAGAATACATCTACACCAACATATTTTTTCAGCACAATGTTTTGCTTTACTTTCGCTACATAGATGATTTCATTTTTCTTTGTAATGGAGGTTTTGAATTTATACACCAGTTTATTTTGGATTTAAATAATAATAAATATAATATACAATTTGATGGTTTACAGTATGGTAAGAAAGTAAATTATCTAGATATTTCTCTAATAGGAGTTACCAATGACCGAATTTCCACTATGGTATATCGCAAGTTTGTGGATGGTAATCAATACTTATATGGCACGAGTTGCCATCCTCCCCATACTTTGAGGTCGTTGCCATATGGAGAGATAGTTAGATTATCTAGACTATGTAGTGGTGAAGTAGATTTAGAAAACAACATTTATGATTCCATTAAGATGTTTTTACAAAGAGGTTAAAATATGGAATTGATTAAAGAATCTATTAATACATTATTAAGAGTTATTACCAATAATACTGAGAATTTTTTTCCAGTTAATAAAATTGGTAAGGAGATTATCTTTTTAGATACAAGAATTAATAGATATTCACAAAATTGTAACAAAGAAAAACAAGATATTTATTTTGTGACTACTTTTAATTTATTAAGTGAAAAAATCTGGGACTATATTAAGTATTATTGGAAATTTTTGTTACAAGATGAATTCATTTGTAAATTTATTCCTATTGTTCCAAAGGTTGCATATAAAAGGGGACAGAATTTAGGAGATAAATTAATTAAAGCTTATTATGTTCATCCTAGGGATCAATTAAGCTATCCATTATGCACTTATGGCACTACTCCTTGTGGTTCTTGTAATATATGTTCATATGTCAAATTATATTTTGATAAAATAAATGGAATTAGGTTTATACCAAATAATCAATTTACATGTCATACTACAGGAGTTATTTATTGCCTTAGGTGCCCCTGTAACCTCTGTTATGTGGGAGAAACAAAAAGAAAATTTAAAATAAGAATGCAGGAGCATGTTCGTGACATCAAAAGGGGAGCAATAGAAAGTCCAGTAGCTTTACATTTTATGGAACAACATAACAGTAATGTGAATTTTTTGGAGTGTACTATTTTAGAAAAAGTTTTTGTCAGAAAAGGAGATGATAGATTGTTGAAAAATATTTTATTATTTAAAGAAACTATTTATATATTGAAATATAATATATTATCACCTAGTGGTCTTAATAAAGAAGTCAACTGGAGATGTTTATTGTAACATATTTTAGTTTTTTCATGCTATATATTTCCTGCTTTTGTATGTAATGCTGCTTTAAACAAAAAAGGCTTTTTTTAAATTGATGTATTAATTGAGTAATTAATTGCTATTATTCAATTGTGGTTGGTATAAAAGGGAGTATGTATTTATTACTTTTTGTGGGCTCAAGAAAGGCTGATGTTGCCGAGGCGCTAAGCCACATTAAATTCGTTTGGTGGAGAATTTGTGTTGTTTTTTGGTATTATCTACCTCTGGACTTTTGCTGGTTGTTCTTTTACTTTATCTAGTTATGTAAGTATTTTCTGCATGGCAACAACAGAAAGGCTTTCAATGTTGGCAATTCTTTACCAGTATACTTATTAAAGCTTACTTGCATCTTACAATTTCAGACAAGCTTCCCTGATGGTCATTAAAGCATTGCTACCTAAACACAGAACAGCAGGCACTTTCTGAATAATAATAAGCATAAATCAACAGTATAGAAATATGACAGAAACCAGAACATTCTGCAAAATCAAGGACATATGAAAAGCCACTGTAGTACTTGTGTCTACCTTGAATGGGGAAATACTCTGCACATTTACACTGCATAACTACTCCTTGCCTTGCTTGGACACATCCAGAGTTACTACATGGGGGAGTGGGGTGATAAAAGTATGTCACAATTTGAAATGTCTCTGGCTGACTGTGATGGCCCTGACCCATTTGTCATACCTCTCAACCTCAGAGCAAGAAATCTGGACAAAGCCATACGTAGAAGTGGGACAAAGGCCCAAAAATAAGGATTTTTTTAAAAATATTGCTCTTATAAACTTAGAAAGATAATAGAATAGTAGGTTTTGCATTAGTATGAATTTTTCTGAAGGGTATGAAATCTGAAACTCAAAATGTCTGTCATTACTTTCTAACTTCAGTCTTTAATGATTTGCCACTAATTTGCTAAAAAACACAATTTTATGAAAAATGGACCAAAAATGTGATGCAAAAATATAAAATAGCCACACAATACAGCTGGGAACCTGTCAAAGAAGGGACACGTTTTTAATATTAGTACTTCTAACTTGAGCAGCTGACAAAATAAAAGAATCTACATGCATTTTTGAAATAAAAGTGATCTATAACTCTGATTATTACAGTTATTTATTAATTGTAAACCATCCATGTTTTCTTCCAAAATTGCCATTTTGCGGAGGGATTATTAGGGGAAGAGCAACATTTTGAGCCAAAATCGGGGACAGTTGGGAGGTTTGGATATGCCTAATTTTATAAAGCAATTTATTTGCACGTACCTCTCAACCTGTTAATGCAGGAAATCTGAACAAAGCCAAATATACTGGGGGAACAAACAAACAGTACTAAAAATTGCTCTTGTATAAACTGAGACAGTTGATAGAATAACAGGTCTTGGTTTAGCATGCATTTTTCTGAATGTTATGAAGTTTGAAACTCAGTGTCTGTCATTATTTAGTGACTCAATTCCTAAATGATTTGTCAGAAAACCACACATTTTATGAGGAACAAACCAAAAATAAGAAGCAAAAATCTATTCATTCTGAAAGAATCTGGACAGTTGAGAGGTCTAGTTCAGCCAGGGTTGTCTTAGAGTTTGCCGCCCTTCCCCCCTCACAAAATCATGGTTGAATGGAGCCTTCCCCCCTGCAGCCATTACAATGAACTATTACTTGGCTATTTCACCCCATTTACCATAAACACTAATATGCATACTGCTTTACTTCTGAAATTATTTGGAATTAATTTGAAAGCGTTATTTTGCATTTTACAGCACAAACACTAATAGATATCTGCTAAACAAAGCAATGCAGTCTCACAATGAAAACAGACTTAGCATTAAAACTTCTCTGCTCTTAAAACTCACATTCATTGAAACAGCATTGAAACCCACATTCAGAGAAAATACATTTTGCCAGTGGCAGATAAAGATTAACTTTGGACTGTTTTCAAATCACAGGCCCCTTGCACATGAAACATACGCATGCTCTTTGATACATCTCCCTGATTGTATTAAATTATATTCCTTGTACAATACAGTACAGTTTAGAGGGCATTTTAAATTTATTGTTTTGAACATTTTTCCAATAAACAATGAAACAAAATGCATGCACCTATAATGACAAAACTGCCCAATTCAGAACATTTCCATCATAAAAGTCTACTCAAACTTCTACAGTCCACCAGTATCAGTAAATATACACAATCTCTGAAGAAGTAAAAGTCATCTAAATAATTCCACATTAAAGAGATCTGTAACTAATGAAGAGGTTGCTGCTAGCAAACAACTTTATATTTCATTATTTCATCTACAAATAAAGTGCCTGTTGCCCTTGAGTAATAAATTGCCTATGTTACACTAAAAATGATAAGCTAGTAATATTGCAATAGGGAATGGATGGCAAACTGATAGGTTCATAGTTACTAGGTATCTTCACCAAAAAGGACTGCAGCATCCACCCCCTTTACAACATAGTACAGTATCAGCAATGCATCTATCTACTGTGGGAGTAGAACCCATAGCCTTCTGCATCAAAATCAAGTACACTACCTGTTGTGCTATTAACAATGCAAGCAGACTCAGCATAAGCAGCACTAAACTTTTGCTCCCCTGCAGCTCTCTGCTCCTTGTAAAATCGACTCAACACAGCTGTATCTCTGAACTTTGCAGCACAAGAAATCTGGAAAAAGCCAACATTTATGGGGGGGGGGGGCAAAAGCCCAAAAAACAGGGATATATTTTAAACATTGCTTGTATAATGTTGGAAAGTTGCTAGAATAAAATGCTGTGTTACCACCATACATTTCACTGCCAAGTCTTGAACCCAGGACCCTGTGCAAAACAGTCAGAGCAACATACCACTATGCCAAACCAGCTGTTTTATGAAAGAGAGGAAGACTGAAACTTAAATGGCTACCATTTAGTGAATTCAGTTCTCACCATAGCTGTCAACCTCTTAGCACAAAACACCTGAACAAAGCCAATAATGGGGGAATACAGCCCCCAAACATATTCCGTGAATTCAGTTCTCACCATAGTTGTCAACCTCTTAGCAAAAAACACCTTGACAAAGCCAGTAATGGGGGAATACAACCCCCAAACATATTCAGTGAATTCAGTTCTTACCATAGCTCTCAACCTTAGCACAAAAAACCTGGACGAACCAATATTGGGGAAATATAGTCCCAAAAATAGGGACAAATTTCAACTATCCATCTTATAAACTTAGACAATTGCTAGAATGAAAGGTTTTGTGTTAACATGTACTTTCTGAAGAATATGAAGTCTGAAATTCAAATGCTTGTCATTTTTATTTATTTAACATTTGTTAACCAGGAAAGTCTGACTTGGAACAAAGCCAATTTTCAGCAGGCACCCAGGGAGAAACACTCCAGACACATGTCTTTGTAAGATGGGAGGACACCAGAGGAAACCCACACAAAAACAGGGAGGACATACAGACTCCACACAAAAGGCACCCCAGCCAAGAATCAAACCAGAGAACCTGTAGCTGTCAGGCAACAATGCTACCACTGCACTACTGACTGTGTAAAGACACAAAAATACAGAAACCACAGATTTTATGAGGAGCAGAACAGAATAAATATGAGGCAAAAATCTGCAATTTTTTTACAAATGGTGGTGGGTAGGGAATTCACCTGGACCCAAGGTACAGGGTTCAAGCCTGCAGTATACTCTACCCACCACCATATAACAACTGGGGCATTTATGACAAACACACACACACACACACACACACACACACACACACACACACACACACACACACACACACACTTCCTTAGTAAAGTCTGTTGTATTCCTTCCTGAAGTTCCATACCTTAAAGTCTGTAAAACGAGAGAAGCCCAAATATTCCTTAGTGCAGTAAACTCCAAAGTCCTCTGTAAAATAAGAGCAAGTCCTTCCCTTAATGTCCATAACATCCATCCAAAAGCCTGCGATGAGAGCAGGTCCTTCCCGTGAGAGTAGAGCAAGCTGCGTGCTACCCAGCCTGTGGATGTTACAGTCCGATCCCCTTCCAGTCTATGCAGTTGCAACTGCATAGACTTCTGGGATATTTGCTGCAGAATGCTGTCTTCCTAATCCAGACTGCTGGTGAGACAGTCTGGACTCTGTTCAAATGCTCCAGACTGGTTCACCAGCAGTCCGGATATCGGGAAATGCCGCGGGTGCGCATGTGTGATGTTCCGTGACTGTCAAATTTGTTTTTATTTTTTTCTATTCTTTTCTTTTATTTCTTCTTTTCTTTTCTTTTCTTTTTTGTTCTACAGTTGGGAGGGCTGCAGTCCTGCAGCTCAATAGCATGAGCCCCCGCGATTATCGATATATTAGTAACCAGGACACTCCTCGGACTTTCAAATCACAACTTACTGATCATCATCTTTTGGCTGTTCCCGTTAGAGGTCGCCACAGTGGATCATCTGTTTCCATTTCTTCCTGTCCTCTGCATCTTGCTCTGTTACACAAACCACCTGCATGTGCACTCTTTCACCATATCCATAAACCTTATCTTAGGCCCTCCTCTTTTCCTGTTACCTGGTAGCTTCATCTTTAGCATCTTTTTCTCAATATACTCAGCATCCCTCCTCAGCACATGTCCAAACCAATGTAATCTTGCCTCTCTGGCTTTGTCTCCAAACCTTCCAACCTGGGCTGACCCTCTACTATACTTATTCCTAATCCTGTCCACCCTCGTCACACCCAGTGCAAATCTTAACATCTTTAACTCTGCCACATCCATCTCTAACTCCTGCCTTTTTGTCAATGCCACTGTCTCCGACCCATATAAAATAGCTGGTTTCACTACCCTCTTGTAGACCTTCCCTTTCACTCTTACTGGTACTCATCTGTCACAAATCACTCCTGATACTCTTCTCCACTCACTCCATCCTGCCTGTACTCTCTTCTTCACCTCTCTTCCACACTCACCATTACTCTGAACTATTGATTCCAAGTATTTAAACTCATCCACCTTCGCCACCTCTGCTCCTTGCATCCTCACCATTCCACTATACTCCCCCTCATTCACACACATATATTCTGTCTTAGTCCTGCTGACCTTCATTTCTTTTCTCTCTAGAACATATTTCCATCTCTTCAGGGTCTCCTCCACCTGTTCCTTACTCTCACTACAGATCATAATGTCATCTGCAAACATCATAGCCCACGGGGACTCCTGTCTGATCTCGTCTGTCAACCTGTCCATCACCATTGCAAATAAGAAAGGGCTCAGAGCTGATCCTTGATGTAATCTCACCTCCACCTTAAATGCATCTGTCACTCCCACCGCAGACCTCGCCGCTGTCACACTACCCTCGTACATATCCTGTACCACTCTTACATACTTCTCTGACACTCCCGACTTCCTCATACAATACCACAACTCGTCTCTAGGCACCCTGTCATATACTTTCTCTAAGTTTACAAAAACACAATGCAACTCCTTCTGACCTTCTCTGTACTTCTTCATCAACACTGTCAAAGCAAACATCACATTTGTAGTGCTCTTTCCCGGCATGAAACCATACTGCTGATCATTAATCATCACATCCCTTCCTAACCTAGCTTCCACTACTCTTTCCCATAACTTCATGCTGTGACTGCTCAGTTTAATCCCTCTGTAGTTACTACAGCTCTGCACATCATCCTTATTCTTAAAAATCTGTACCAAAACACTTTTTCTCCATTCCTTGGGCATCCTCTCACTTTCCAAAATTTCATTAAACAATCTGGTTAAAATCTCCACTGCCATTTCACCTAAACACCTCCATGCTTCCACAGGTATGTCATCTGGACCAACAGCCTTTCCATTCTTCATTCTCTTCATAGCTATCCTTACTTCCTTCTTGCTAATCCATTGCACTTCATGATTCACTATCCGCACATCATCCAATCTTCTCTCCCTCTCATTCTCTGCATTCATCAACTTACTGATATTTCAGTAAAAAGACAGATTCCTCCACCAAGAGAACTTAAAAAATACAATTATGACTGAATCAGTTACAGAATTTTAATAGAATCAAAAAAGTAGCAGACTGGCACTCATGCTGATTGCATCCTGAAGTAAATTTTGGATACAGCACTTTAACAGCCTTGAATTCTGAGTAAGTTCAAGTAAAAATATATATTTTCTAGCTTATGGAATTTGAATCTTCATAAACTATATAAGAAACAGCAAAAATAATATAAAGTTGTCCTGAAACACCCAACAATAGCAAAGAAGTACATTTTTAATTATATCAGGAGATTGCTTAAGAGGAACATAAGAATAGAGAAATGTTTTGAAAACAATCTTACTGTGGATATTAATAAGAAAACATTTTATAAATAATGTAGTATAAACTATTCTTATCAGCCAGTAAACTGTATAAAAATCTGACGGCAGTATAATACATGATCTTTTGAAGATAGCACACCTGTTCAACCAACACTAAGCAACACTGTTCACTGCTACATCTAGTTTTGAAAGATTATTAACTAATGTTGTAATTCTTGAAAGTTCAGCTTGCCCAATTATATCACAGGGGTTGCTAGAAAGAGCTTTTAGTAAAATAAAAAATTCAACTTCAATGTGCCCAGATTTGATCTCCTCCATAAGGTTACTAACAATAAAAAGTCACTTATTACCAATATTATGCCTAATATTTAGCAAAGTATTATAGACAAGAACTGTTCCCAACTCATGGAAAACATCTACTGTAACACCAATATATAAAATTTATTTTATATATTTATTTTGTTTATTGGGAAATTCCGACTGGACGCAGGTGGATGCCCGAGGAGAAAAGCTCCATATCATGTACATGATAAACAGAGATACAAAGTTGCAGCAATAGTAAACAACATTACAGGTTGTTGGCTTTAATACAATAACAAGATATTGACAGTATATACAGTAAATGTTGCAAGTTAATATCGTTTCTTGTTGTTTATAATATTAGTAACAAAGTTGTCAGACAAGATTTTAAAGTATGTAAAGGCAACTAGCTAATTCTGACTGTGGTTAGTAGTGGTGGTAGTATAGTTTGGTTAAGAGTCTAGGTGGAAGGGGGAGGTAAGGGTGGGGTTTTAGTCTGGATTAAAACAAGGATAAAGCCAGTGCAAATTTAAGTTGAATTTGAGTGCAGTCTTGAAAAGGCTGCTGGAAGGTAGAGTAGTTATAGAGGGTGGAAGATTGTTCCAAAGTTTAGATATGGTACATGAAAACATGGCTTCTCCTGCTGAGTTTTTGGGTTTGATAACAGTGAGTTGATTTTTGTTGCTTGATCTTGGGGCCCTAGTGGAGTGATAGGGTTGGAGAGGGGTTTGAAGGGAAGGGATGTTATGGGGGTGGTTCATAAATTTATGAGTGAGGGTGAGTTGATTAAAGTGAAGGAGTTGTAGGAGTTCAAGTCATTTAGTTCTTTAAGGGAGATACAATTATGGCTGGGGTAGGAGGTTCCAGTGGCAAATTTAGCAATTTTGTTGTAACAAGCATCCAGCTTGTGTAGGTCTGTCTGTCTAAGGTTGTTAAGTATGGGGTGGGGATTAGCTGAGAATTGGCTATGGAGATTCTAGCCTCCTTGGTTAGGAATTGGCAGCTTCGATATAATGCACCAAGTTTCTTGTGAACTTTTTTTATTGTGAGAGATATGTGGCTGTCAAATCTAAGTTTGTTGTCTATTTCCACACCGAGTACTTTGTGTGTTAAGATGGAGAGATGATGGTATTGTCTTTGGCAAGAATGTTGAAGTGGGGGGTGTTTTGGGTGGCTTTGGAAGGTTGAAACAGGAGAAGTTTTGTCTTACATGGATTGAGTAGGTGCTGAGCATTGGATAGCCAGCTTTCTACAGAAGAGAATGATTCCTGTGTGATTTGTTGTAGTTCTGGTAGAGTGGGGGGCAGAGCAGATGAGAGTAGAGGCATCTGCATACTGTATAAGAGATGCTTGTGTGGTGGCAGTATGTAGGTTGTTAGTGAAAAGTGAGACTAGTAGATGGCCAAGGATAGACCCTTGGGGAACTCCAAGAGTAACTGGGAGGCGAGGTGATAGGTTATTGTCCCAAATTACTGATTGCTGGCATCCTTGTAGATAGCTGTGAAACCAGTTGCAGGCTGATTGTGAGCAGGAGAGTTATTGGAGAGTAGAGAGTAGAAGCTCAGGAGATACCATGTCAAATGCCTTTGAGAGATCTAGAAACAAGTCAGTATCGAAGAGGCCGTTGTTTTTGTGATGAAGTATAGTGTTGGTGAAGGAGAGCAGAGCAGAGGCAGTGCTGTGATATGGCCTGAAGCCATGTTGGGTTTTAGAGAGGAGATTATTAGCTAGGAGGTATTTGGAGACCTGGGTGTTGGTACATTTTTCAAGTATCTTGGAGAGAGGAGAGAGGATAGCAGTGGGGCGGTAATTGGAAAGGTCGGTGGAGGGGGTGTCCTTGTGGAGGGGAATGATGTGGGATATTTTCCATATCAAGGGATCATAGCCTTCTGTTATGGAATGGTTGATTAGAATTGAAATTGGGTAGGCTAGTGTACCTGCTGCAATTTTCAAGTATTCAGAGGGGAGGTTGTCAGATGCGTGTTTGGTGGGTTTAAGTTTTGACAATAGTATTTATGTTGGAGGTAGGTACTGAGGTGAAGAAGAACAGAGGTGTGGGGGGGTTTAGGGTTTGGAGTTGTGGGGCTGTTGTAGGGAAGTGTTGTTTGTTTAGAGATGTTATAGTTTCATTGAAGTGTTTGTTGAAGGATTCAGCAATACTGCTGGAGGAGGGGGGAATGGATGGCTGGGGGTTATCAACCTTACCTGGGTGGAGGATATTGTTAATAGTGGACCAGAATTGCTTAGGGTTGTGGTTGGTAGAGTTTAGGGTGGGTTTATAGTAGAGGGATTCATCTTAATTTTATTAGCTTTTTGGATTTATTGCGTAGTTCAAGGAATGATTGCCTATCTGAGTTATTTTTTGTTAGTTGCCAGTGCTCCCAGGCTTTATCTCTGGATTTCATTAGGGTTCTGGTGGTCTTCTGTAACCATGGGGCACACCTGGATCTGACTTTGGCATTTCTTACAGGAGTATGGGTGTTTAGGTTGGAGAGGAAGGTACTGTTGAAGAAGTGGACAGCCTCATCTAGGTTGAGGTATTTTAGTGGTGACCAGTTAATTTTTTGCAGGGAGGAGTTGAAGGAGTTGGGGTTGAACTTGGACTTGTTCCATATTTGCCTGTGGATAATGGGCTTGAGACTGTTTGTGTGGTGCTGAATTAGGATAGTGGGGGAGTGGTCACTAAGACTGTCAGGTAAGCAGCCTGCTAGGTAAGAGTGAGGGGCTTTGTTGACTAGGATCTAGTCAAGTAAGGTATGATTGTTAGGGTTCTTGTTGATTCAGGTAGGGGATTGTGATGAGTTGTGTGAACCCATGGAGATTAAGGTGAATGGTTGGAAGATTGTTATTACAGGATAGCCATTTATGTTAAAGTCACCGAGAATGATGGGGTAGAGATAGAGATAGAGATAGAGAATCCCAGCTCAAGAGATTTTCTATGGGTTTAATATTTTTCCCTGGTGGGAAATAGCATCCGATGATAGTGATTGTTTTGTTTGGGTTTAGTTTGAGATTGGCATAAAGGATTTGTTCGTTGTTGTAGTGAGGGGCAAATGTGTACAGGAGTTGAATATTGAGGTGGTGTTTAAATATCAATGCTACACCACCTCCTTTTTTGGACAATCTGTCCATGTAAATGATGTATTCAGGTGGAAGTATTTCCTCACTTTTGATGTGAGGTTTGAGCCAGGTTTTAGTTAGGAAGAGAATATCCGGGGAATATATGCTTATGCTAGCATGTAGTTCTTGGATTTTATTGCATATGCTTCTGATGTTTAATGACATTATAAGTAGGTCCGCTGTTTTTTTGTTGGCTAGGAGTTGTGTTGTGGAGGGAGGGGGGGTTGCTTGGACTAGGGTTTGTGGTTGGGTTGGAGTTGGGAAGACCAGGGTTTGGATGGATGTCTCCAGTGAGGGCTAGTTTATAGAGGGTGTTTAGGATATGTTTTATATACATAGTAAATTGCTTATGGTATCTTAGGGATATTTTATTTTTGAGTGTGTTAAGTGTTTGGTAATGGAGTGTGTGTATTGGGAGGATGTTTTTGGTGGCAGGGGTGTATAGTTATAGTGTAAATGTTTGAGGGAGGGTGTTGAGAGTTTACAGTGGAAGCTGTTGGGGCATGTGACTGTGGAGTCTTGGTAGGATATAATGTGAGCTAGAGCTACGCAGGTTAGGATTGTCATTATATTAGGTAGTAGCATGATTGTGTTGGATGTAGGGGGAGGGGATGACTAGTGGTGTAGCCTAACTGGTGGTAATTAGGGGTAGGTTAAGGCTAAGAATAAATGTAGAGGTACTGGGGGCAGGTGGGATTAGGGGGCAGGGAGGGGAGCAAAGTGAGCGTAGCGAATGGAGCAGGCTAGACCCCCCAGGCTAAAGATTGTAGGTTAAGTGTCTAAACAGCCAAATTGTTAGGAGTTATTAGAATCTAGTAGGGAACAACAATCTATAGACCTATTAGCCTCACTTCCATTCTGGGCAAAATGCTTTGCAAGAAGTATTTCTGAATAATTACACAGATATTGCCATTTTGGACTTAGACGAACATGATTTTGTAATTGTTAGATTTGACAAGTTTATTAAGTATTTATAATCAAATTACTAAGGCCCTGGATCTAGGTTTCTCATCTGGAATAATATTCTTAGACTTAGTCAAGACCTATGTCACCCTTCCTCACCATTTAATTTACCAAAGCCTTATCAAGGCCAAGGTCAATATATTCCTGGAAATAGATTATGTCATGGTTACCTGACAGATCCCAGTCTGTAACCATACAGGGTATAAGCTCTGAGTCTCTTCCTATCCATCATGGAGTTCCACATGGCTCTGTTCTTGGACGACATTATTTAATCTTTCCATTCCTATATCTAAGACTTGTTGGATAAATAAGTATACAGATGACTGTTCCTTACACAAAATAAATCTGATATTGAACATTTAAATTCTTATATGAGACAGACTGGTCTCTGATGATTGCATTCACAACATAGGTGTACATTTTAGTTATGATAAATGTAATATATTTTGGAAAGGCTGCAGTTCATTCACCTCTGCACTTACTAGAATATTCCACTAAAGGAAGTAATCCAATATAAAGATTAGCCATGACTGCTAATCTTTTCTTTTGACACACATCTTCAACTGATAAATAATAAAGCTATGCGTCAAATGGGATACACGTTTAACAATCTTAGGACAAGAAATGAAATGTGTCTTATGCAAGACCTGTATTAGGCCAGTCTTAGAGTGCAGTAATATGTTATATATACAATGCAGATCAGATGAATTATCTTGAAAGAGTACAAAGAAAATTCACCAAAAGAATTTTACTTCATAACTTTTACTGTTACAGTATTAGATGCAAATACCTCAATTTATTTACCATTCATTATCATTACATCCAATTAATATTTGCTTACAAAGCCTTTCACAACTCTAGTTTACAGGCTATCTTGGACATAAAAATTTACAAATGTATTTTAACATAGAGACATCAGACTATGAAGTTTGATTCAGGTACTATTAGGGCAAAATTACATCACTCTTACTTACCCCAAAGATTGATGATGTTATGGAATAAATCACCACTTCCTATTAGGGCCATTAAGAACTTAGAATTCTTTAAGAGACAAATGTTTTCATGGACTGGTGACAAAGTGATTGATCAAGAAATCTTGGAGTCAGCATTATTGAATGGCCATATGGCCTTAATGCTATTATACAACGTATGAACTAATGAATTTAAGAAAGAAATTATGACCTAGAAAACATATTCAGAAGAAATAACATAAGAATACAAGAAGTTCCTGAAGGGAAAGAGGAACAAAAATATAATGATTTTTTTTCAGCAGTTCTTCCTCTCTCATGCAGCATTCTTTGGGACTAAAAGAGCAGAGAGATCCCCTCTCGACTGCTTCTCTTCATTCGGGGTCAATAATTGTTAGGTTTATGCCCTACCAAGCTGAATAACTGGCCGTGGCTTGGGATGTATTTCAACGAAGGAAAGACTATTAAGCCAATCTAATAGGAGAGTAGGTGAGTCAGACTCATTAAAACTTTAACTCCCACAACACTTTCTGCTGTATAGAGACTGTACTGTGAGACTACAATTGTGCAAGCCATGTTTCATTCTTACTGGGTGTTTTTTCTCTTGTCTCCAGTGTTGTGTGACAGTGAAGTTGGTACCTGTAAAAGTAAGGGTGATGTGTGTGTGTTGTGTGTGTGCGTGTGTGTGTGTGTGGGGGGGTCATCCACATGATGGATATATGGTGTGCTTGCCCATTTGTGAAAAAGAATGGTTGAAGTAATTTTGCATGCAGTTTCAGTGGCTGCACATTTTGATGAGTTTAGCTCATCTAGTATACTGTCATGGGCTAGATTTCGAGGAGTCATAGTGACTCGGAGATTACAGGAATTAGCGTTCTTTTTATTGTTGCAAAATTATATCAAGTAGACGATTGCTGCCTGCTAGTGAATTTTGTAAAATACAAAAGTATAAAAGTAAGTGTCATACTGTATACCTAGCTAAAAATCAAAATTACCACAAAATCAGAAATTGCTACTACAAAAAAAGAGACTCTTCTTCTTTAGAAGAACCTATGGAGTGGCAAACAATAAAATCCAAAAAAGGCATAATTCAGTGACAGTTCACATAATGTGCTAAACAGCAAGAAAGCAAAATAAATACCCCAGCCCCAAGGCATAGAGGGATAAAGTCCTATCTGCACCCCAGATGACCTGTGTTCAATTAGCAGCACATGAGTACAGGAGCTGGAGAGACTGTGCAGAGGAGACTGGGAATGAACAGCCAATGCCAGCTCAGCCATCCAATGGACAGAGAGGCAGCTTAGGCCTGCAGATGTAGCAGCATTAAGAGTCTGGTGAGCTCTGCTCTGCAAGCAATGTTACTAATTGAAGGGGAGGTTATACATGCACCAAAGTGCACATGCACCTCTGCAAGGCAGCCATAGCAGAGCTTGCAAGGCTGTCGTGGGGTGGTGGTGATGAGGCACAATCTCTGGCAGCAATATAATGTTGCATTGGTGTTCTCAGTCTCCTCATCAGCTCTGGACAAGAGGAGACTAAGGTAGGCCTGGGGTAAACCCTGCAAATGTGGAGAGGAGAGGGTGACGGCTGACAGTATAAAAAAATCTTCTTGTATATATGCGGTTCCTAGGTGAATACTAAGTTAATGATCACAAAGGGCCATTTTAAGTCTAGCCAATATGCCGAGGTCCGAATCAAACCCTGTACCTTGTACCAGTGAGATGAAAACCTTAATCATTATATACTCAGGGACAATGAAAAGCACCAGCTGGGCCTTTACGATGGCCGTTTATATAAAAATGATGCCTGTTGAGTGAGTGGTGTCACTGGCATCACCCACTCTGGCAAGAGGCACAAGTGTTGGTCTATCTACTATGTCAGTGGAAGACAGAGGTTAGGGAGCATGAGCTGGCATTTTACACTATTAACTGTATATAGGGTTTTGTCAATCCCCATCTGGTTACTATCTATTGTTTTCCTTTCCTTCTATTGGCAGGGGCATATTCTGCTGAGTACTCTCTGTTTTCTTTTACAGTATCTAAGGAGACCATCTCCAACACAGAGGCCTGTCTAAGGAGATCTGATAGGTTGTTCATGCATGGGTACTAGTGTGTTTTATTTTTTTTTCTCTTTTAGTTTTTGTCTTTGTGATGCAGGATGTGGAACAGTTGCAGCCATCCAGCATGTCTAGTGCTGTGTGACATGTGTCGGTTTGTCGACAGGAGGAATGGCAATCACCCTGCTGAAGGTGACCTAGAGAGCTTACTAGTGATCTCTGTAACCAACTGTCAGGAGGGGGGGTATATTCTCTTCATTTGAGAGGGGGCTGGAAAGGCCCTTTCATTCACCTAGCATCAGTTGTGTTAGCTGGTCATGTCTGATGTGCTTTGGTTGGCAGCTGGACTGCTATATTGGAACTCTTGGGCACCTCACTATGTGCCTGATAAGGTTTCATTACAGGCCAGCCCTGACAATCATGCTACAAGGGCAGGGCATGCCCATGATGTCAGCCACAGGGCTGGCTGGCCTCTACATGGGTTCTCCTCTGGGCTGGTCAGACAGACCCTATGTACTATGTAATATGTGCTATCCCCTATTTCCCATCATGATGTTCTACTTCCTTATTTATCACTCCCCATAACCTGTCTGTAGTCCAATCTTCCCCATCACCAACTGTTCTCTCCATGCATGTTTGAGTCACTCTACTATTGCCCTTTTTCTATCCATACCACTCCTGTTATTCTCTGCCTGCCTTTTTTACTGTTTTTATACTGTTTCTTTTCTGTACCTACTACATTCTATATTCCTTCTTTCCTTCCAAATAAGCTCCTTGTTACCATCCACATCTACCCTTCTTCTTCAAAAGAGTAAAACTGGCACCTGTCCCTCAAATATGTCCTTCTATCACCTATATTTTCTCTAGGTTACTTTTTTATGTATTTCTCTGTTTGAGTTTTTTTTCCTCTTTTTGCCTTTCCTATCTCTCCTTTTGCTACTCATTTATATAACAGCCTCTCCTGGCTCTCTGTGGCCTGTTCACAGTGCCCATGTTGCCACTATGGGACACTTTTTTGCTCATATGAATATGGATAGACTACACCACATCACCTTACTGTTCTTTGTATGCTGGGTACATGACCACCCATAACATGGCTGCTTCAGTACAATTCAGAAGAGCAGCTGCTGCCAGTAATATGGCTGCTGTAATTTGTTATTCGGTCCCTTTTCCTTTAATACTAGTATTATGTTTGCCCCAGTGCATGCTTACACAACATTGGGCCATACCACAGTATGATATCATTGATATTTTGCACTAAGCCATGCCATTGTGAAGCTATCTGAATACCCTGTGATTGTTTAGCTCTCTGTGACTTTTCATGACCTAAGGAGAGCTGTATTACTAGCAAATATAAAAATATAGCCTTTTGGCTATTGAGGGTTGTCACTACCATCTACTGCTCAAATGTAATCTGCAAGGTTTTATGAAATTTGCAATAAAGAACATATGTGCAGAATTGTTGATCTTTGAGAGAACTACTTATAGTAAATTGCACAAATATTTGTATTGTCCAAAACCAGACCACATCAATCTCTGCCAGCTTATTTAGTGGTACTGATACATCTGTTAAGTAATACATTTAAATATGTATCATGAACTGCTAGAGCTGTGTTAGTCTAAGGATCTGTCCAGTATCATTTGCTAATGATTTAGAAGAACAGTAGTTATCAGGCACATGCGCTTGTGGGAGTGATTTGGATACAGCTCACTGTCTCGAATGTCTTTATTGTATCATGTCTAGGAACTGCATTACAGATGGTTTATCATTGAATGGTGATAACTGGATTCACCATAGGATCCAGTTTAAGTCCCTCTGATCACAAAATATGACTTATGCACTTGATGGAAGTTGTATAAATTTATCATCTGCTCATGTGTAACTTCATTCCTCTGTGTCTTAGCTTGTTAAGTAATCTAATCAAGCATTGATCATGTCCTAGTTTAGTTGTACCACAGAATAAAATGTCATCAGTGATATTCACCATGCCATCTAGCCCTTATATAGTAATAGAAACAACTCTCTGAAAGACGTCCGGAGCTGCTGAGATTACACATGGCAACTGTAAGGACTTAGATTTGCTTAATGATGTAGTAACAGCACACAACTTGAAACTAGACTAATTTAACTTAACAGACAGCACCCTTGGTTGGTACCAAGTACAAAGAAATAAAATGCATATAACATTGTTACAGCCACTTCTAATGTTTGAAGTTGGTAGTGCTCCTTTGTGATGCACATTATTAAATCTTATACATATACTTAACTTGTCTTGTTTGACTACTGTTACCATTCTGTTTACTAATTTCATAGGTTCAGTTTGTTTTGCAATTACTCCAAAAACTTCCGTACACTTTAATGTTTACTTACTTCAGGCTGTGTTCTTCTCAGACCATCAATGTCAGGTAAAGTCTCAGGAGAAATCATTGTGATATTCATATTGCTGACAAACCAAACCTTCAAATAAATTAATGTTTTCTTTGTCAAAATATTATCAGTACTATGCAATATAAATAACTCAGATAGCAAATGTTATGCTATATTTTGTACTTTACGTTTTTGTAACTGCAGTAAAGTACCGATCAAAGAAACCTTTATATTGTTTTTAACAGACCCCTTAGCTTTATACGTATCAAAAGCATTCATTTTTTAGCATTAAAATCATATATTATGACAGCATAATTACTATGCACTGACTGAATTACCATTCACTCATTTGTGATGGATAGTTAATTGAACATTCTACAGCACCACACAGATATTCTGACTCTGTGCCTTCTCAACATTACCAGATTTGCAGCTCTAACTTGTCATAGTGGTGCCATACCTATCAACTGTCCAGATTTTTGCAGAATGTCCAGGGTTTTTCCTAATATTTTTGGTGCACTCCTCATAAAATTTGTGGTTTTCTGCCAAATCACTGAGGATTGAAGTCATTAAATAATACTAAATAACGGAAGACATCTGAGTTTCACAATTTATATCCTACAGAAAATATGGAACAATGCAAAAACTGTTATTCTAACAAGTTTCTGTTTATAGGAACAATATTTAAAATCTGTTCCTATTTTGGGGGCTCTGTCCCTCATTGTTTTTGACTTTGTCCAGATTTTTTGCACTGACCAATTAAGAGGTATTAGTTGAGTAAGTACTGCCTTCTGTCACATCACTGTTGTTTTATATCTGTACAGCATAAATCTGTTTAATCGCTCCAAGTTAATCATAAGCATAACCTCCAAGATATTAGGACACTTTAAGCTAGCTTGAAGTGACACAGTCTGAAATAGTAACATCTACATTTTACATTTGTACAGCCAGTCTAACCAAACATGATCTGGGGGTATTAAGATAAAAGAAAGCATTCAGACTTACTATAATATTTCATGTCTGTGGTTAATAAACTGGTTGCAATGGCATTTATTAACCACAGACATGAAATATTATAGTACAAATGTTTGAACTTCCCCTACATTTAACAAAACACAGTAAATATTGAACATTATCTTACATTTATTAAAACATCTTTAGAAACAGTGCAATGTTATGAACAGCACTGACTGCTCAGCCTCAAGAAAGACAAGCAGTGTTACACCTCCACTCAATCCTTAGATTGCTAGACAATGTACCTTGGCTCACTTCACAAAAGTGAAAATAAAGAATGGGGGAACAGAAGACAGGTTCACTCAGAACTCCTGTTTTCCACCTGACACACCCCACCCTAATCTGCAATACTTCAGGCTGGATGGGTGGAATAACTAAACTCCCCCACCAAAAGGTAGTTCTAACCTGATACAATAATGTATTGCCTACTCATCCCCTCCCTTATTAACCTCACTTCCTCCCAAACTGCTCCAAGTTTAGCCCTTATTTTCTCATGTATTCTAAATCCTTGCTACTACAGATTATAACTTAACCCACTTCTTCCTCATCCCCTCTCCCATCACTCACCCTTATTTAACTTACAATGCCCTTTCTTCAAAGTGTCCTTGGACAAATCTGTCTGTGTCCAAACTTTGTTTAAGTTTTTTTTCTACCCATGAGGTTGGACAGCATTTATATTTTGTTGCAATACTTTTTTTTTTTTATAAACTCTTGTGAAATGGCTACAAATTCCACAAAGTCTATACGTTCTATTAAAAACTTTGCCTTATGCTTTCTCCTGTCTAAAGCCACAGTGCCTGCACTGGCTGTAGTTTTTGACTGCTCATTTGTTCCTGGCTGTAATCTTGACTAGTGAGTGGTCACCAAATTTAAACTTTCATCCTGCTTTAATTTTCTGTTTTTCACTCATATAATTTATTTTAAATACTTCTAATTCCTAATTTATACTTTTGACCTGAACGTTACAGAGTTCACTTACCCTTTGTACATCTTTCTCTATTTCCAGGACCACCTATACAACCTTAACAGACTTTTGCTAACTTGATGATTTTTGATTTCTCTGATTACAGAATCCCTTAAAGTGCAAAGCACATGTCTGTTTATTGGTTCTTGGACCACTTAATATCTAGCAAATAATAAATGCCTGCATACATCTCAACTGTCCAGATTTTTACAGAATGTTCTGATTTTTACCTCATAATTTTGGTCTATTACTCATAAAACTTTGGGTTTTCTGACAAATCACTGAGATGATCTGGGGAAAGAAATTACTAAATAATATCATACATTTAAGTTTCAGAATTCATGGTCTTCAGAAAATGTATGTTAACACAAACCCTGTTGTTCTAGTATCTTTCTAAGTTTACAAGAAAAATATTTAAAATCTGTCCCTATTTTTGGGCTTTTGTCTCCCATCATGTCAGGCTTTGTCCAAATTTCTTGTACTAAGAAGTTGAGAGGTATGAACACTTGATTTTTCTTTGGCTCACAAAATGCTTTAAATTTCCCTTTAAGTAAAGAAATCTGTATAACATTAGTAATATATTCATCTTTTGAATCTTGGACCACAAGATTTCTGAAGAATAAGTGTGGTGCGTTTTTGGCTGACAGTGTGCTTTAAATTTACCTTTAAGCCCAGAAATCTTTTATCATGCTTCCTCTGAAAGTTTAAAAGTGTTACATGTTGCATCTTCCTTTGTAAGATGAAGGAAAATGGTACACTAAATGTGTTCTGGTTTGTCAGCAAATTCCCTCACAGTGAGACACAGTGCAAAACATTCCTCGAGATTCTTAGATAAGCATGGTGACTTGCGTACTAGGCCTTCTGTCCCCTTTTACAGTCCCAGTACAGCCTAGTATCACCCCTGCAGTTCTAGGCAATGAGTGCTGGAGTACTACATATAACACAGCACATGACCTATGCTAACGAGGCCTTATAAGTATCTCTGTGCACTAAATCTGTAGGATAACTGCATAGGTACAGAGGTTCTGTACTGTATACTATGCAAGTTACCCTAAAGGGCAGTGTAGGACAGGTGTTAAGTGCATACTACTATGAAGTAGCATGCATCCATGATTTCAGTAGGGAATCTGTGCTGGAGGAAATGGGATAGTTATATTCAGTGCAGACTGCAGAGTGAGGTAAGAAGTACTGAATGCATGAATGGGAACATGTGGCAATATGTCCATGAATGTGTGTGGGTAGATGGACAGTACGTGAGTGCATATGCGTGTGTGTGTGTGTGTGTGTGTGTGTGTGTGTGTGTGTGTGTGTGTGTGTGTGTGTGTGTGTGTGTGTGTGTGTAAAACTATCATTGTGGGTAGGGGAGGGTGCCTGTGTCTGTATGTGGCCTGTAGGACCTGCTGACAGGGTACCCATATGTGCAGTGCATATCTGCTCAGATTAGCAATTCATAGACAGTCAGATTTCCACTTAATGAGATGTTGCACCAGTAGAACTGTACATGATTCTTCTTCTTCTTCTTTTGGCTTTTTCCTGGTTAGGGGTCGCCACAGCGGATCACCTGTCCGGCCATGATTGGCAGTGGAGTTTTACAGTGTCGAGTTGCCAGCCCGGCACCCAACCTTCCACAGAAGGCACACACACTCACACCTAGGGCCAATTTAGAGTGTCCAATCCACCTACAGCATGTCTTTGGGATGTGGGAGGAAACGGAATCACCCAGGGGAAACCCACACAACTACAGGGAAGACATGCAGACTCCGCACAGAAGGCACCCCAGCTGAGGATCGAACCGGAGAACTTCTTGCTGTGAGGTGGCAACGCTAACAGCTGCACCACCATGGCTGCCTAGAACTGTAGATGATTATGAACTACTAAATATCAGAATAGAGCAACCTGAATAAGTCAATGCAGTGCAAGTTACCCTGCAGTGCACTAGACTATGAATGCCAGCAACTGACTTCATAGATTCCAGTTTTCACAGAGGCTTTCATGCAGATTTAAAGTTGTTGTTTGTTATAAAGGAGTCAAGTCAAGCCAAAAATTAAAGGAAATAGTGTGTACAACATTTCGTTGCTCCAATGGAATAAAAGTAAAATATTTGTCCGAACAAGATTTTAACCATAAATAAAGATTTTTTTTTCCATTAAGCATAATATTTTGAGAAAACGAGTCATTTAGCTATTTTCTGTCTGGTTATAAAAAATTCTTGTCTTCTAATTAAACATAGTCTTGCGAGAAAGCAAGCAAGTCCATTCAGAGCAGAGCAACAGTATAGCCTCTGTCTCAAACAGAAAAAAGAAGATCTGTTAGAAACAAGATGACTCTAACACTATGTCCCTTACTGTCATTTCTTCTGCCACCATATTTTAGTTGTAACATAAACATAGTTATAGGTGTACAGGAAAACCAAATGTAGGATGTGTTCACACAGAAAGATCTTGATGCCATCACTGTTTTTACTACAAGGTCTAGCAGTGCCACATGGTGCACAACATTGACTATGTTAAGCTCCCTTAAAGAGTTATACTACAGTTACCATAGTTCAGCATACTACCATGTCTAGCAGTAAGGAAGATAGATGGAAACTGATGAATGTACTTTACCTGGATTGCGGAAAGCTCTTTGACTTCATCTGACATGAGTGTCTGCCAAGAGTTTTAATGAGGTGTGGTAGGCAAGATGTTTGTAAAATGGCTTGAAGGGTCCACTAATAGCAGAGATCAGATATGTTACAGTCGTGGTGTGCTCTTCTCCAAGATAATAGTAGTAGCTTAAAACAAACCAGTTATCAGATGATTTTGTGGCCCACCTAAGACTTACTAGAAGGAAATAAATACCTAAGCAAAGCAAAAAACCCTCAACAAAACTGACTTTAAGGGTATCCACTAAGTGTGATCAAACGAGTGTGGGGATCCAAATGACGGCCTCCAACAACATGACAAACCATGCAGAGTCACATTTCCACAAGCTGGAAGGGAAAATTGATAAAATGTACAATGAGCTAGTCAGAACTGGTGAGTACATGGTAGACTATGTAAAATGGCTTGAAGGATGGAGACAGAGGGTAGTGATAAGGGTAGTTTTATCAAAGGAAACTAAGATTACTAGGAGCATACTAGCTGAGCTTTGTCCTGGGACCTATACTCTACAATGAACACATGTCCAACATTATAATCATTATGAAGAACAAGATAATGATATCTGTTACTGACATCAAACTGGGAGGTACAGTAAAATGTAGGTGGTAGTAGAAAATGAATTCAGGAAGGCTTCTGATTGGCTGAGAGCCATTTCAGTTTATTACATATTAACCCGCGGTAGTGGTGCTGCAGTAGCGTTGTCACCTCACAGCAAGATGTTGTCCCGTTCAATTCTCAGCTAGAGCGTCTTCTGTGTGGAGGCATGCGTGATTGGGCGTGCCTTTGTTGAAGGTTGTGCGTCAGGACTGGTAACTCAGCACGTAAAAATCCACTACCAAACATTAGCGGACCGGAGTTCCGCTGTGGCGACCCCTAGACGGGATAAGCCGAAAGACACAACAACATGTTAATGACAAGTCTGGGCTACACTAATGCAGAGGTTGGATAGTCATGGGTAAGATAAGACTCTTAGGAAATGACTAGGCAAAGGACATTGAAGTAATCATCATAACAGTAGTAAATCATCAAGATTAAATGAGAAAACAGTAGCCAAGGCTAAGAGAATTTTGGAATGCAGAACTAGGAGGGTATGCCTCAGTAACAGGAGTGTAATTCTGAAGTACAATGTTTAGTTTATAAAAGTGAACATGGATATTAAACTAACCGTAACGTCAAGATTACAGTATTTCAGTGTTTTTGGTTTACTGTGTACAGACACAAACAGAATATTAAAACACAGACCTTGGAGTACATGAACAAGCCTATTGGCAGTCTGTTCCATCCTTTAAGAATGGATCAAGTCACACATTTTGTTATTATTACTGCGCTACTTTTCTCTGTCCTGTGTGCCAGATTATTTTTTATTAGGTACACTACAGTATATATAATATATATATATATATATATATATATATATATATATATATATAGATTACCTTTGAAAGATCGACAGCGCAGAAGATCGACACTCAAAACACCGAGCCCAGAAGAATGAAACCTCACAAACATGACAGTCCACATGCCCGACACACCACAATCCCTACACTTAACAAAACAAACAGTTCACTGTTACACACAACACACCCACAGCACAAGCACACCAACAACCTAAAAACCTATACTACACCTTACACACAACTATCTATGCACTAACCTTACCCGCACCCTAACCCTAAGTCCCTCACTATTGCACACTTACCAGGACGCGCTCGCAAGTTACCCCTGTTGGTGTTTTCGCTGTCAGGGTTACGGCTTGTCGATCATCTGCATTGTCGTTCTTCTGGGCTCAGTGTTTTGCGTGTCGATCTTCTGCACTGTCGATCTTTCAAAGGTAACAAGGTAACCCATATATATATATATATATATATATATATATATATATATATATATATAAACACTTTATATGCTCGAAATCCTGAAATATCGAATTTCAGAATCTCAAGCCCATAAAGTGGAAAGGCTAACACATTGAACACCCAGAAATGCGAAATATGGGCTCGAGATTCTGAAATTCGAGCATATAAAGTGAATCCATATATATATATATATATATATATATATATATATATATATATATATATATATAAAATAATCTTAGTTCCTCATCAAATAATGCTCTGCCAAACACAATTTTCCTGAGATTAATCTATAACTAATAAATGTTTAATTCTAGATGTTGCAACCTCCCATCATAATCCATATTTCTGCATTGATAAAATTTCCTTGTGAATTTTCTCTGTACACTCTCCAAACTCAATATATTATCCTTAGAGTAACT
Source organism: Protopterus annectens (assembly GCF_019279795.1). Taxonomy (NCBI): domain Eukaryota; kingdom Metazoa; phylum Chordata; order Ceratodontiformes; family Protopteridae; genus Protopterus; species Protopterus annectens. Next base: position 1,078,132,803 of record NC_056743.1, read on the forward strand.
ATAAAATAATAGGGTCTATATTATGTTATTGAATACTAACGTAATCGAAAATGTAATAATCAACCCGTAAATGTCAAAGTGCTAGAACCACGAACGTTTCAATGGATATCTCTGTACAGTGCAGAAATAGAAGTTTTCCATTGTCTGCAATGTAGTGTGATCTTGGAGTTGGTATATTTAAGTAGTGGGGGATGTGGGGGATGCAGGGGGGCTTGCAATGTTTAAATGGTTTGTTTGGGTAGTTTTTTTTCTTTTTATTAAATGTTCGAAGTTTTAGCACTTCGACATTTACGGGTCGACTATTACGTTTTCGATTACGTTAGTATTCGATAACATAATATAGACCCAAATATTACATTATATTTGGTAATTGCTCTGAAATGAGGACTATACAAACTTTTTAAAATATTTGTTGTTCTCTATCACACCAATAACTCTTAAAATGTTGCTTTTAACTATGGATGCATTTAGTGAATAGTCATTTTACTACTTACATATATTTCTGGGTCCTCATAATTATCTAATTTTGTTATAGTATGATTTTCCAAATTGAGATTATTGTTTGGGTTCACCTTTCATTTAAATTAAGGTTTGTTTGTTTGCCTGACTTTTGTATGCATGGCCGAGTGAAGCAGTACAAAGATTCCTGTTGAGTCAGAGTTATAAGTTATTGGACATAGAACACTTTTCACACAATGTTTTCTTTGAAAGGAATATCATGTCTCCTGGGTGTTATGGGGGTGTACCCTCACCTCATAACCTATATAAACAAACTCCAGGTCATACAACAATGGGGAAAAGGGACAACAAAGGATGAAAAACTCCATGATATGATAAGTTAAAGGCTTCAGTGACATTAGCAATGTTCATGCAGTAAGTTGCCAAAAAGAGCTTATTGATGAGGCTGTTACTGAATGATATTTTAGAGTATATTTAATACATTTGGCTCATTAATTCAGTTATAAAAGTCAACTGAACTCACTTCACATTCCCTAAAAACTATGACTGTGGAACATTTCCTTTAGATCAAACCCTGAAATGCAGCTCCAGGAAAAACATCCAGAGCACGTTGTAATGGCAAGAGCAGCAGTAACAACGTTATATCTAAGAAGGGGTCCTTCTTCTTCACTTGCTCTACTACTGGACTGAATGCATACTTTCCCAGTTAGGCCAGGTCAGGAATGGCTCTCTAGACAAAATGTCTTTTTTACAAGTGTGACCAGTGGTGGATTGCTGGACTTTTTTCATAAGCCTTGCATATGTTTCAGGCCAGTCTACTCTTCACTCATTCAGATACACTTAATGTGGTTACATTTAAATAAAAGTAAAAACTTTCTGCTAAAGAAGGTGATTTGCATAGCAATGCAATATTAACCTGCATAAATTATAGCAGCCAAAATCTGATATCTGCTATGCAATTAATGCTTCTGCAAGTGTAATTATATTACTGCTGCTTTTATTCATACAACCAGTTATAATATACTTACTCTGTGTGTGACATTTCATACATTCATGCAGATTCTAAATCCAGCTTCAGACCAGTGACAAGTGGAGTACCACAGGGTTCAGTCCTGGGTCCTCTCCTGTTTGGTATATACTTCTCTGAAGTACAGGCTAATGCAGAAGGTCTTTGGCTAACAAAGTTTGAGATGACTGCAAACTAGGATCCATAATCAAACTCCTAACGATGTGGACATCCTACAAAAGGGTCTCACTGAGACAGATGCCTGGTGTCAAAGCCATGGCCTCGAGCTCAGTGACAAAAAGTGCATTGTCATCCCTTTTGGCAAAAACTCTATACCCATGAACTACCACATAGGTGGTAGTCTACTTAACACCGAAAGTGTGATAAGAGACCTTGGGACACAGGTGGGCAGTAGTCTCTCCTTTGATAATCACATTGCCACAGTAGTCAGGAAATCCTTCTACGTGGCACACCTCATCACAAAAGGTCTCTCATCCAGGAAAAAAGAGGTAATTGTTCCCCTCTACGCATCACTCATTAGACCCATTATAGAGTACAACGCCCCTTTTGGTATGTACCTTACAAGAAATCTACAACAACTGGAAAGGCCACAGAAATACCTCACAAAGAGGATTACCAGCCTCAAACAGATGCCCTATGCAGGCCATCTCAAAAAACTCCAGTTTTACTCTGTTGCATATCGCCTACTCAGAGGCGATCTCTGCATAACATACAAAGCCATGTCAAACCTAGAGCTGTTGGACATGCTCCACTTAAAGAAATCCCAATCCCTCCGAGCTACACACTCTAGGGACCTAAACCTTGTCACCACAATAAACAGAACATGCTGGAGGGATAGATTCCTCTCCAAAAGACTTTGCATACTCTGGAACAAACTACCTATCCGTATCAAACAAAGCTCCTCATTAGATGATTGGAGGGGAGATAGGAAATTCACCCTGGGGATCACCTCTGTGGCTCTGCTTGACAGGGGCACAGGGAAATCATTTTCTTGGGTGGCAAAAGCCAGGGTACCATTTGGCTAGGCTTATATAGGTCCTAGGGCCAATAACCTAATACCTACCTATGAACCTATGAACCTATAAGGCAGTGAAAGGAATTAAGAATATCAGCATTCTATGTGGTGTTAAGTAAAGAAGTTAAGTAAGGAAGAAGAGCTAAAGAGAGAGTGATTTTAGACCACAAGTGTTACACGGCTTAAACAGCATCAGATTTTAGATCTGTGCAGCTTCTTGGTTCATAGTGAAACAAATAAATAAATAAATGAGTGAGACAGCGTGGATATAGAAACTTGATGTGAGCTATAGAACGTATAAAGAGATGTTCAGTATGGCAAGTTCTGGCAGATGTACCAGTGTCTCTCAGAAGGTGCTGTTATTTAGGCTATGCTGTTAGGGCTTCCAGCATTTAATGTCATCTGTGTAAAATGAGCAGGAACAAACAAAATTCTTAAGCTGACCAGTTAGACCCGTAGGATTAGCCATGTGTAAATCTCAGAACAAACACATAGCTAATGTTTCTTGATCTTTTCTGACCTTATTACATTTCAAAACATGTAGCCTAAGTGAAAAGAAAACTGATAGCATTTAAAGACTATCATTTATCCATTAGTGTAGCTCAGTACGTTGTCAATAACCCTCAAGCAAGATGTATACTGTTGACCTTACTTTGATTCCCATAGCTTCCACTTGTGTATTGTCATGGCAATAAGCTAGTCACTTACTCTGACCAGTGTTCCCAGGTCACTTATGAAAAGAGGCAGTTGTGACTAGAGGATCTCAGCTCACTTAAAAAGAATAAAATAAATACCTAAACACAATTTCTTTAACACAGAATAGTTCACAGATCACAGCTTTTGGCTAATTGCATGGGCAGAAAATCAAAAATTTTTAATAGAAAACATTTGAAAATAGAACATACATTTATATGTTTTGGCTACTGAGACAGCTCTGTGTTTTTCACAACAGTGAGCAGTGTTTAAAAGGATACAGAGAACTGCAATGCACATCAGAATTTTGGCAATGCTGGCTGTCAGAAAAAAGAAAAGCTAACTTTTAGTCCAGAGGTCTCCTCACTGTGTTTTCTTTCATATTCTTCTTTATAGCAAGGACATCTTGCGGTGTTCATTTTTTTCACAGCAGCTCCCTTACCAGATGTCCTAGCTTAGGTCCATAGTCTAAGGCCAATAAATGACATCAACAAGTGGCAAAGATGAATGCTGTAAGTATTACTGCAGAGTAATGAAAGAGCCAATTTCCCCAGCAGGATCATAAATGAGGGGATGACATACTTTATCCATGTGATGGTAGTAGCATGGCGTGATGATATGACACTATAAAACTTGTTTTTCAGTAACTGGCATTCTTATAGGATCCTTGTCTTTGCTCAAGGTGTCCTGTGTGCTCATCATTCAACTATGCCACACAAATGGAAGGGTGAAATCACCTGGAGGAATGTTTCCAAACAGCCAGTGCCAATGATTCCTGCTTGATTTGTGTGTGCACTTGCAGTAACCATGTCTCAGCATAATGACCTCCTATTATTTTCAATACATGATCAAAGACAGACTCCGGGTGCTGGAGAAGCAAGAAGAGAAGATAGTGTAAGGCCTCAGTTTGCCAGAGAAAGAAAGGAATATCCTACCATTAAAGCTGGGAAGGGAATGAAATTGTTATGTGAAAGATCAGGAAGGATTCAGGCAGAAAGCAAAGGAAGGACTAAAGAATGTCAGCATTCTGTGTTGTGTTAAGTAGGGAAGCAGAGATAAAGAGATTGTGATATTGGACCCACAAGTGAATAGTGAATGTGTTAGTGTATGTTCACAATCAGGGCAGGAGAAAGGAGCATAGATTTTAAATGGATGGCACTGCAGTAGAACAAAATGTGAAGAGAGCTGAAATACTAAAGACAGGCTTAAGGAGAGTGATAAGGGATAAGAGAGTCAGTGAATTAGGAGAAATGGTAAAAGGGCCAGTTATAAAAGGAATAGTCAAAGGTCATAGCAGGTCAGTATTGCACAATGAAAAAGAAAGCAATGTGGGTCAGATGAGAGGTAATGAAGGGACTTAATGCCAACGGGAATGAATAAAAGAAAGCTTGGAGAAATAAAGGAGATCAGGTCAAATGGAGCTGCAGAGAGACAAAAAAGCAAATAGAGAGTTAAAAAAGGTCAAGCTAAGAAAATTGGAAGGGTACTTTAAAAGGAAACTGAAAGAGGGCAAGGGTTGTTTAGGCATGCGCAAGAAAACAAAAAGAGCAGAGGAAGAGCCAAGGAAACTGATAGTGACGGCAGAGGATATAAGAAGGGTGAGAAGCAGGATAGAATTCCCCATATTCATATGGAGAAAGGTGCAGGTTTTTTATAACATCAATCAAATCCGCATATTAAAGTACTGTAACAGTATATAGGAGACTGACAACTTAATAACACAGAAATACCTTCATTTCTTTCATTTTCACAATACTCTCTCATTAAAAAGAAAAATGTTACAATACAGCAAAATTAGTTTGCAAACTGGAAAACATAGCAACTCCTGTAACCTTGTTTAGATTTCTCGAACCTGGGTAGTGGATAGCCACTGGGACATTGCTACCCATTCCATTGAGGTGTCAGTCCGAGCCTCACTGAGGAGATCAGTCACCAGATCCCCGTCCGACTCCTCCTGCCTTCCACTGCAAATAATCAGCACAAGGGCCTTCCTATCATGGTTAGGCTTCATCATGTTAACATGGTACAGTTTGTGCCCCTGCCTCCTGTCTAGCAGCTCTACCATGTAGTTAACATCACTGACCACTTTGAAAGGCTGCTCCCAAGCTACATGCAGCTTATGGTGTCTGACAGGAATGAGCACCATCATCTGCTATCCCACAGTGTACTCTCTGGCTTTGGCTTTCTTGTCATACCAGACCTGTTTCTATTGTTGGGCTCCTGCTTGGTTCTCCTAGGCCAAGCCCATGACCTCCCTAAGCCTTGTCCTGAGGTTTAGGACATATGCCACAACAGAATCCTTGTGAAATTCACACTCACTTTCCCCCTCATCACAAATCATATCTAAAGGTCCCCTCACCCTATGCCCATACAACAACTCAAAGGGTGAAAAATCTGTGGATTCTTGGGGTATCTCTCTGTAAGCAAACAAGAGATGGGGCAAATATTTGTCCCACTCTCTCTTAAACTGGTCTGCAAATGCCTGTAGCATGGTCTTTAGTGTAGAGTTTAACCATTCCACGAGACCATTAGTCTGGTGATGGTAGGAGGTTGTCTTTAGGTGCTTCACCCCACAGCACTCCCACAGACAAGCCAGCATGTCTGACATGAAATTCACACCTTTGTCAGTTAGTATTTCTTTTGAGAAATCTATCCTGCTGAAAATCTCTATCAAAGCATTTGCCACCTTCTTTGTCTCAATGGAGGTCAGAGCCACCACCTCAAGGTATCTAGTAGCATAATCTACTACCACAAGGATATACTTCTTCCCTGTGGAACTTGTGATACTCAGAGGCCCCACAATATACATAGCTACCCTCTGAGATGGCTCCTCAATCATGGGCAAAGGCATCAAAGGAACTTTGACCTTGTCTCCTGCCTTACCTACCTTTTGGAACTGCTCACAGGTCCTGCAGTACCCTATTACATCCCTGGCAATCCTAGGCCAATAAAAGTTTTGCATAATACATCTGTTGGTATGCTTTATGCCAATATGAAATGCAAAAGGAATATCATGGGCTATGGCTAGAAGTACCAGACGGTAGGCTCTGGGTACTACCAACTGCTGTATTACCTCACCTTCTAGCCCTCCCTCAGGGGTCCATTCTCCATACAGTAGCACTTTGCTCCAGTATACACACTCAGCTTTTCCTTGAGAATCAGGTGTCTCCCTAGCTACCTCCTTCAAACCTTGTAATTTAGGGTTGGAGAGCTGAGCCTGTCTCAACTCAGTCTTTGTGAATTTTCCCAGCTCTCCTTCCACAGGAAGTCTGGTATCTTCTGACAATGGTGCTTCAATGTCAGCCTGGGTACTACCACTCCTCTGCCCATGCAGTCACCTTGTCCAAAGAATATCAGTCCCTACCAGCATCTGGGCTTATCTTCAGGATCACTGCTACAAGGCAGATCCCTTCCTGAATTAGCCACATCACCAGTCCTGGCTTCAGGGATGCATTCTGTCTGGGTCTCCCCCAGGCTAGCAGACCAACATGCCTGTCTCCAAGCCGGACTGCATGCCACTGCATGCACACAAGGTACTGCATTATCAAAATCATTCCATATCCAGACATCTGCAGGGTTATTCTCAAACACACCTAATTGCTTGTTTCATTTTCCAGTCAAGGTGAACCCTGGCGAAAGGCATTTGGAATGGGATCCATCCTAAAGATCTGACTGGAGTGGACTGTCCAAGCAAGTACTGCCCCTCTAAGTCCTCTTTAACCGCTACAGGATTCACAGTGGTTATATCAGAGGCTGTGTCTGTATTGGCAGTGGCCTGTTTTCCATCCACCAAGATAGGATACAAACTCTAGTGGTAATTTGGTACCTCTGTTGTCTCCAGACAACTTACCACTGGCATTCTGTTATTCCCACTTGCTGGCTCCCCCACCTTTGGTTCCCCACCTTGCCTCCATGGACATCTATATGCTACATGGCCCCACTGGTTGCATTTAAAAGATTTAACCCTTGATCCTGGCAGTGTACCTGACCTATTGGCTTCCTCTGTTAATGGCGGACTCTGTTGGGGTGGTTTAGGCTGCCCATTATGGGTTCCCTTATATCCATGTGCAGCATCTGGTATCCCTTTCTTGTGCAGTGATGCCCTGCATGCTAAGTAGACATCCCCTTTTTTCCCCAGCTCATCTGCAGACCTGCATTCCCTGTCTGCCAACCAGATTCTCATGTACTCAGGCAAAGTGCTAAGGGCTTGTTTTCTCACCAAAAGGTCTGCCAGCCCTTGAAAAGTGGTGATTTGACACACACTCACCCATTTATGAAAATAAGTGCTTAACTCAGCAATATAATTGCACACACATTCATCTGCATTGCATCTATACTCACAAAACCTTTTTTCTGTTAGCTTCAGGTGTTAACTTAAAACATTCTAATAAACATTTTTTAACTGTAGCATAGTTTAAGCATAGCGTAGTTTAAACAATCAATATCAGACAATTTAGAAACAGCAGTTACAGCTTTACCTTGGAGTAAGGAAGTCAGGAACCATACCCAGAGCCCTTGGTCACTATTATACTGTTTACATACCCTTTCAAATATATGTATAAATCTATCAAAATTATCACCCTCTGCAATTTGTGGAAGTAATTTACTGATCTTTATTGATTCTGGGGTTCTGTTATCCCTTCCTCATTACCTCGCCGACCCTGATGAAGAGTCAGCATTTCCCTCTCATGTTGCCGCTGCTCCTCCTTTTCTTTGGCCTCCACAAGCTACAGTCTGTCATTTTTTGTGGCCATCAAATGCTGCATTATCTCATTTTATTCAGCCTCCAAATGCCACAGTCTCTCTGATGATTCTAGTTCATAGGTTCATAGGTTCATAGGTTCATAGGTTGGTACTAGGCTATCAGCCTAAGGCCTATGCAAGCCTAGCCATAATAATTCCCTGGAAATGTTTTCCCACAATATTTACTTCTCTGGGCCCCTGTCTAGCAGGGCGACTGACATGATCCCCGGGGTGAATTTCCTATCTCCCATCCAATCATCAAGGTTCCTTTTGAAGAGGGCCAATGAGGTGCTCTGCTTGACATGTATGGGCAGTCTATTCCAGAGTATGGGGAGTCTCTGGGTCAGGAACCTATCCCTCCAGCATGTTTTGTTCATTGTGATGATAAGGTTTAGATCCCTGGAGCGTGTGACTCTGAGGAATTGGGATTTCGTTAAGTGGAGCATGTTCAACAGCTCAGGGTTTGACATGGCCTTGTATGTTAAGCAGAGATCGCCTCTGAGTAGACGATATGCCACAGAGTATAGCTGGAGTTTTTTTAGACGGTCAGCATATGGCATCTGCTTTAGGCCTGTGATTCTTTTAGTGAGGTATTTCTTTGGCCTTTCCAGCTGTTGCAGATGTCTTGTGAGGTACATACCAAATGGGGCATTATACTCTATAATGGGTCTAATGAGGAATGAGTACAGTGGGACAATGACCTCCTTTTTTCTGGATGAAAAGCTCTTAGTGATGAGGTGTGCCACGTAGAAGGATTTCCTTACTGTTGTGGCAATGTGATTATCAAAAGGGAGACCACTGTCCACTTGTGTCTCTAAGTCTCTCATCACACTTTCGATGTTTAGTGTCCTGCAACCTATGTGGTAGTTCATGCGTACATGTTTTTTTCCAAAGGGGATCACTATATATTTCTTGGCATTAAGCTTGAGCCCATGGCTCTGGCACTAGGCATCTGTTTCTGTAAGGCCCTTTTGTAGAATATCCACATCATTTGGGGATTCAATAATGGCTCCTAGTTTGCAGTCATCTGCAAACTTTGTTAGCCAGAGTCCCTTAGTGTTGGCCTGTACTTCATAGAAGTAGATGCCAAACAAGAGTGGTCCCAGGACTGAACCCTGAGGTACTCCACTTGTCACTTGTCTGGAGCTGGATTTGGAGTAGGCTACTTTTACAGCCTGGGTTCTGTCAGTAAGCCAGTTGGCAACCCATCGAGTGACATAGGGATTTATGCCCAGCTTAGTAAGTTTATCTAAGATTTCAGAGTGGGTGATGGTGTTGAAGGCCTTGGCGAGGTCCAGATTGGCTGTGTGGACCTCCTTACCCTCGTCCACAGCTCTGGAGACCAATTCAAAGAAGTCAATCAGATTCAGGAGACAAGATTGGCCCTTCACAAACTCAAACTGGGTGGGGTCCAGTGTCCGGAGGTTGCCAATGTCTTTGTTTATAAGTTCCATGATAATGCATTCCATGCCCTTGCAGATCAGGCTTGTCAGACTGATGGGACGGTAGTTCCTGGGATCCAAGGTGGATCCTCCTTTGTGGATCGGGATAACTGTAGCTGTGCGCCACTCAGTGGGCACAAAGCCTGAGGTGAGGCTATGATTAAACATGACACTTAGGTGGGGTGCCAGTTCATTTTGTAGTTCATGTAGTACACAGCCTGGGATGTCATCTGGTCCCATGGATGCTGTATACTTAGCTTTGGAGAGTGCTGTTTCTACCTGTGTGGCTGTGGTTATCGGAATTTGGCAATCTTTTGGTAATGAGATGGGCCCTTTAGGGGGTGAGAAGGGAGTGAAGTTGGCACTAAATCGATCTGCCAGGATATTGGCAATATCCTTGGGATCAGTATATTTAATGCCATTCTGTTGTAGCTCAGAGCAGATCTGAGCATTGCCATTTAGATTCTTGACATAACTATAGAATGCCTTGTGGTTGTCTTTGGAATCTTTGGCAATTTTATTTTCACAACTAGCTTTTGAGGATTTTATGAGGGATCTCAGCTTCTTACTGTGGCTGGAGAGGGAGGTTTTTTGCATCCTGGGATTTTCCTCTTTTCTGCAACAGTTTCTTCCTTCTGTTGTATAGTTTGTTTAGAGCAGGGGACCACCAGATTGGCTTCCTTTTTTTGGGGAAGAGCATCTTGATTCTATTTGGGATGAAACGATTCATGCATGAGTGAATGTGCTCGTACAGTGCCTTATTGTAGGATTCTGCAGTTGAACTTCCAGATCCCGTCTGCATGGGTGTTGTGAAGTTTGTCACTTCTGACTTCAGTAGCATGAAGTTGGCTTTGGAGAAGTATTTTAAGGAGGTTTCCTTACTGGGGGGGTGGGGGTGGTATGCGGATGTCAAGGGTGATTTGCTTATGGTCAGACCTGACCAATGAGGAGGTGACCACTGGTGTGGAGCATCTATCTCCCATGTTGGTAATGACCAGGTCTAAGATATTGGAGCCCCTGGTGGGACAATGGATTAGTTGATCCAGGGCGTTGGAATTTATGAATTCCAAGAACCATTGGGAAAAGGAGTTGGTATCCGAGTAGTTTTCCCAATTAATGACAGGGTAGTTGAAATCACCTAGTATTAGGGTGTTTGGTTGTATCTTAATATTTTCCAGTATGTTTAGGAAGGTGTAGTAAGAATCTTGGGGTATGGTGGGGGATCTGTAGCAGGCTACAGTTTGGACTGCAGTCTTCCCTAGTGTTAGTTGCACCTGGAGAATTTCAGATGCATTGTGTTGTGCAACTAGCCTGGAGGTGTGAATATCCTTAGTGAATATGGACACTCCTCCACCTTTAGTGTTTCGGTCTTGGTTTTGTGGCTGAAAAGTGTGGTAATAATTGCAGCCTGGTATTGCAGGGGTGCTCTCTGGAGCCTTGAACCAGGTCTCAGCCACTGCACAGATATCGATGTTCTCCATTTTTAGGAGTGCCTCGAGAGAAAGTGCATTTTGAGGTTTAGACTTCTAGCATTGAGTAGCATTACCTTCAGATTTTGCATGCTTGTCTAAATGTTTGGCCTCCAGTTCAAGTGTCTTTTACTCCAGATGGATTTTTAAGTCCTCTGAGGAAAAGTTGAACTGTCCTGTTTCTGAGAGCTGTACATCCTCAATGCCAAACTGGTTGTCCTCCTGGTTGCTGATCTGTGCTGTAGCTGTGATTAAGGCTGCAATCATTTCCCCTTCAGTCAGGTTGGCATGCACCAGTCTTTTGACTTGGCACATCTCCACCAACTGGTTCCTTGTCAGCTTGCCATAATCCTGTGCTGAGATCCTTGCCTGCTCTCCCTGACTAAATAAGCTAACAAAAAGTAAATAAATAAAACTATTGTGATATGAAATGCTGAATATCTAATTTGTGGCTGCTTAAGAGTACACCTTTTTAGTGACAACTGCTTACAGGCTACAGGAGTTCTATTAATATCCTACCATTGCTCTCCAATATGTGACAATCCCTCTCTGGGCCAGTAATCAAGGAGCCTAAATCATCATCACTGACACTGGAGAGGGACGTGCACTTGGAATACAAATGAATGCCCTCAGTACTTCCAGATGCAGACATCTCTACATCAAGCACAAGTTCCCTTAAGAGCCCACAGGGCACACACTCAGTATGGGACCTGGATCTTTTTATCTGTCTCCCTCCAGGTCCCCAATAAGACTCCCCACTGGTACAGCTGTAGGGTTAGGTCTTCAGCTAAGTGTCCAAGCCAAGACCTCCAGCACTGTCTTTAAGCCCAGTGCCCACACACACACACACACACACACACACACACACACACACACACACACACACACACACACACACACACACACACACCTACCTGGGAAAGGCTGGCACAGATTTACCTGCTGTGTGCCTTTCTGCCAAGGGTATATAGTAGTTATCATCACCATCAGACACTCCACAATCAGCTAATCTAAGATCCTTAACAAAGGGTGTCCAATTATACTGTGTAATATTAATGCAACTACAAATGGCAGTAGTTGTCCAAGGCAGTTAGGTCTTCTGGGGTGGCCCACACAGTGTCACCAAATAAATATAAGTACTCTCAAAGGTTAAATACTTTCTACATGGACCAGCTACAATAAAAGCTTTAAATATATTTAATAATAAATAATAGAAGAGCATGAAAATACTGAATATATATTTACAGTAAACCACAGAGTTCAAATCACAGGAGATACTGAAAATAACATTGATGGACAGGCTCATACAAATAAAGAAAAACAATATCTAAACTAAGCTTCACTATATTCCTGACTAAATCTAGGATAATTACTATTCCCTAATAACTCTCTTGATACAGCAAGTCACAATGAACTACATGAGCAGTCTTTCTAGTCAGGTTCCCCAAAACAGAATACTGAATACTCAGAGATTACTCCCTGTAAAATATAATCTCCAAGATGGCTTGCAGAATGACCTCATCTGGTCACCAGACTTTACGTTGTCCCAGTATCCCGACTTGAAGCTGAGACAGGAATTTAGCATAGATGGCTACAATACACATCTAAATGTTTATGGCAGTGCATGGGGCTTCCCCTCTTTTTGCTGAACTAATGAACAAAGGCTTCTTCCAGACCCACCATCTCTGGTCCTATTTAGCACTCTGGAGTGCCATTTTAATGGTTAATCAGCTCATTTACATTTCCCTTATTTTTCTTAAAGCAAGCTATCTGGTTAGCCTCTGTTCTCTCAGTATCCTCAATTAAAACATATGCATTTAATTCAGTTACAATAATACATGTACATTTCTTTTCATTCCATCAGGGTGCACTGTTGATCCATTTTAACACAAACAAACCTCACAAATACATTTTCAGCACAGGCATCTGTACAAATCAGTTGGATATACAAATGACATATAATTATTTACAAAATTCCAGCTAACTGTGCTGGCACAAGTCATACATCCACTGCCCTACTTCTCCTAGCATGGGTGGCAGTACCTTCTATTGTCATAATCATGTCTTGTTGTAGTGTCATAATTCTTAGCATTGCTAGGCATTACTGCTAAGGTTTCTGACATAGCTGAAGAGGATTTTGTGGATGTCCCTAGCAGAGATGGTAATTCCCACTTCATACCTACCTTTGAAGAATTTGATTTTGTTCCTGAATTTTTTGTTAATATTTTTGAGTTCATCTCTCGATGACGAAGTGTCAAGTTAGCAGTTTACAGGCTATGAGTTTCTTCCTATTATTGTATAGTTTGTTTATACTAGGGTGCCATCATAGGTGTTTATTCTTGAATTTGGTATTATATTTATGTCTTATGGGGAAATATGACTTGACATATGCTTTGAGATGGACACAGAAATTATCTGCAAATGTCAGTATGAGATGGGGTCATTGAGGTGAGGAGGGTGCTTGGATTATATCAGGTGATCAGTTAGTTGAATTAGGTTTGCCTTAAAGCAGTATGTAAAGACAGATGCGTTTTGTGGTAAGCCAAGTTTTACCCTCATAGTCCATATTACCAAACAATATTCAGATTCAACTATATTGGTGAGAATCAGGTTCAATATTTTTGAACCCCTAGTTTGGACTTGAACCAGTTGGTCTGGGGATCTGGCATTGATGAAGATCAGGAATCTTTCTGCATATTTATTTGAGGTGGTGTATGTTTCCCAGTTAAAGGAGAGATTGTTGAATTCTCCCAAGAGAATAGTGTTAGGCTCAGTACGGAGGGATGTCAGTTTGTTTAGATAAGCCTCATGGGTAGTAGGTGACATGGAGGAAGTACTATATTTGGCTGTCATATGGTACTGAGTTCCTATTTACTGTGAAAAGGATATTAGTTCAAGGTTGCTGTTCTGGCTTAGGAGTCTGGAGGTCAGATGGCTTCAAAGGAATACAGATTTACCTCCTTCAGTAACACTGTCATTTTCTGTGTTGGATCTGAAAGAGCAGTAGACACTGAAACCCTGGACTGTGGGGGTGCTGTCTCTCTTCTGAAACCATGTTACAGTAAATATGCAGAAACCTATATTTTCCAGAGTTAGATATCCCTGTATGGAGTGCAACTTCTTGTAAAGGCTTCTGTCATTGAGCAGCGTTTCCTTTATATACTTTTGATTTTGACTGGCTATGGAATTATTATTATTGTAGTTTTATAATATATGTGTCCCCTTGGTGAATTAGGGTAATCAAGTAGTGGCAGACATATTAAACAGAGGTAAGGGTCAAATTGCTCTTATAGGATTGTTGTTTTAGCCCCTATAGTAGATTGTCTTTGTATGGTAAAATAAATAATTAGATGATGCATATACATACATATATATATATATATATATATATATAATTGAGAGAGAGAGAGAAAGAGAGAGAGAGAGAGATCCACACAAATGCATCAGCTGTTTCTTTGGTTGACATCTGTTTAGCCATCAAAATATTGTTTACTACACAGATGGTTGACAGGTGTGGGAGACTGACAATCTCTGAGTTAAGGAAACATGTCTTTTACCCGAGATTATGCGATGTCAGAGTTAGTTTTATTATGATTTTTTATTTGTAGCTTTTGTGGTTGACTGAAATTTGGGTCATTCATTTTTTTTTTTTAGTAGAATCATCACACACAAACACAAATAGAAATATACAAACACACTTTATCATATACATACATATATGTGCACATAGTTTTAGTCTGTTGATATGTTTTTCAGTTTTAGTTTTTTCAAACTAATTATGCTGTATTGTAACTTTTTTCTGTAAATCTTTGTTTTTTTTCACAAGAGTGCTAATAATGTGACAATATTGTGAAAGAAATTAAGTTATTTCACAGTTACTAAGTAGTCAGTCTCCTGTATGCTACTACAGTACTTTAATATGTGGATTTGACTGATGTGTAAAAAAATAACTGTACATTTCTCCATATGGGTCAGAGGAAAAACTCCTGGCAAACTGGAGCCAGTGAGCACATTCTGGTTTCAGGGGAAACATTGCTTGGTTCCTGGACCCGATGCCAGTGCTTGTAAAATAAATCTAAATGACTTTCAAATGAGATCCTGGAGCCAAGCTGTAAAACCCTGTGTTTGCAGAGCTGGAAGCTGTGGTTTTACTTCTGCTGCTGATGGCAGAAATACCAAGAGCAGACCACATGTAAAATTTAAATCAAGATACTGGATGCTGTATGTGGGGCCAGCCCACAGGGAATTTGGTAGGGGTAACAGCACAAACTATTTTCAGAGAGGAGGAAAAGCCTAACACACTTCTAGCAGGAGAGGGGGGACTTGTTTAGAAATACAGCTATAAAAACATTCGCTGCTAATAAACACATAATTTTTGGAGAGATTACAAATCTGATTATAACACTGGTTTTATAACATTTCATTGATTCTTATTGACCTGGAAAGATGACTAAGAAATAATTTTATGTTTAAAACAAAGCAAAGCATTAATGTAAAATGAACTTGCATAAGAACTGACACCTTTCAAAATCACTTTGTCAGCCTATCTTTTCCTTTTGCCTTTAATTGTTCCTGTCACTTGCTCCCCACATTGACCTTCATACCTTGGCAACGTCAATCCTTCCATAAAGGGAATTTCTTGGCGGGTGAATACAGAAACCCAGAGTAAAATAGGCTGTCATTCTGCAAGGCTAAGTACTTCACATATATCCTAATTCCCCCACCAACAATGATTATCGCAATGCAAATGTCATGTTAGGATGACATGTCAGATACAGACATGTACCTGCTTGACAATTCTCCATGAGTCCTCACCTGCCTATAGTGCCTGCCACATATTTGTGTCCTTTAGTAACCTTCCACAGTGTATAGCACTGAACACTGTATCACTCTAAGTAACAGTGCACTCAGGCTTGACATTGATCTGCTTTTAGCAACCACTACCCCATCCTTTCACTACCAGCTCCCAGCCTTGCTCCTACGCCTGGGTAACTGCAACTGTTAACAATAAGATATCCAGCAGATCTATGATTAAGGCAGGTGTTTTGTTTAGTAAATATGGGATTCTGTTAGTAACATAGGAGACAAGCACATACACATGTCCCTGTACTTACTAACAGTACACTACCACATTCTTAACTCTTATAAATTAGAATGTGATCTGACGTACCCGAAAAATGATCTATTAACACACACTTATGTGATGTTAAGGAAATTATTTATTTCTTTATTCATTCACTCATTCATTGTTGAGCAGGCTGCAAAAACTAGACTGTGTAGCCTGTTATTCAGGTAGCTTTAAACAAGTATATAATAGTCACAGTGTGAAGGACATCCCAGACATCTGCAAACAGGCAAATAGAAGAGGGAACTTGTGGAAGATGCAAGAAAATAAAATTATGAAACAAAGAGCAAAGAGTACATTTTTAGAGACTAAGTTAGGTTACATGATGTTTCCCTGTTGCACTTGATTGGAACCCCTAGAGGCCAATACAGCAACTGAAGAAGAGGTATGCTTGAAAGAAGGAACTTAGCAGGTGGATATAATCATGCAATATGTCCTCAATACATTCTTAAGCTATCAGGGTTATACAGAGACTGAGCATTTGACATCAGGTTGAGTTCAAAGAAGTAGAAAAGCAGATGAAGCTGAAGCTAGATGTGTGGAATTCATTTAGTCTGATGTAAAATGAGTCAGGATTCAGGAATGACATGATGGAACCTATGCTAGGTAATGGGACCTGTAATAGAGAAGGCTTTAATCTGTAATATATAGTTTACAAAATGAACAGAAGTCGATCAGATTATTATGTCAACAACCCTCAATGAATAGTGAGGAAAACTAAGGAAAATGAAGACAGACCAACTAAAACTAAGATATTTGATCATAAGGAAATCTAGTGCCAGATTAGATAAGTGTGTGATCAGAACCAGTCCAGATGCTGCAGTACAGGACTGTGATATGTAAAAAAGGAGAAATATAATAGCTGTGGAAAGGTCATCTACAATACATTGCTGATGAGATTTCTTCTTCCGATATTCTCACTTCAACAAAATTGTCAAAATCTCTAGCTTTTGGCCTCAGGGTATACAAACCTCCTGACAGAACACCATACATTAGATTAGGAAGGACCATGCAGCTCTGAGCTCCCTGTTTCAGCTGATATGCACTGAACAAGCATGCCTGAAAGACATAAATAAACAAGAATATGAAAACATCTGCCTGTGCAGCTTCTGGTATAATCTACCTGCTGATGCTAGATGAAGGGCCTGTCAGTGATGGGAAATGCTTGCAACTAGGATTGTCTCTGAGTGGTTTTCATTTATATAAATGCATGATTGCTTATGTAGAAAGTGATGGTTTAATAAAGGTGTTTCTTGTTTAAAAAAGGCAGGAATTGAATAATTTATGTAATATTGCTTTGGTTAGATGATATATAGCAATATATGTGAAGTATAATGTTTGCTGTGCTAATACACTTTGATTACTTTTATATGAATGTAAATTTGCCTATGTAACAAGTGAGAAATTTAATAAAGGTGTTTGAAAAAAAAACACAGAATGATATACTTAACAAGTGCTGTCACCTCCTTCTGTTTTTGTTTTCAAAACACAGAGAGATGCTGGGCACCCACTGTGGAGGGACTCCTCACAGGTTCATAGGGGATCATAGATTAGTACTAGGCTAACTGCCCTATGTGAGAATCAAACCCTGTACTTTGTGTCTGTAAGGTAAACACCTCCTTGTACAATCAGAATATCTATCTGTATATATATATATATATATATATATATATATATATATATATATATATATATATATATATAATATTTATGTGTGTGATGTATTCTGTAAGAGCAAATTCTCTTACAGGCTTGTTTATTTAGCCTTTCAACTGTCTTTCATATGAAGTTGCATAGCAGTGGGATCCGAGAATTTGCCATTGATATACATAATACTGGGGATCCCAAGGGGCGTTACCACCCTGCAAAAAATGTTATTATTTTACTTTTTCTTCCCAATTCAATCTTTTTAGATTTGATCTGAACATATATATATGTACTTATATCTATATCTATATCTATATATATATATATATATATATATATATATATATATGTGTGTGTGTGTGTGTGTGTATGTGTGTACTTACATATATATATATGTGTGTGTGTGTGTGTGTGTGTGTGTATGTGTGTGTGTGTGTGTGTGTGTGTGTGTGTGTGTGTGTGTGTGTGTGTGTGTGTGTGTGTGTGTGTGTACTTATATATATATTTATATAAATATATATATATATATATATATATATATATATATATATATATATATATATATATACACATACATATACATACACACCATATCTAACTACTCTCTTTCTAAGTTGTACACAACATTGTGTTGTTATACTTATTATTTTAATTAACCCTAACACAACACTAGAATAACATGGATTATTTATAGTAACTCAGACTGTAGTGAGCTACCTACAAATATTAGCATGCTATGTGGTACACAGAAGCTCTAGAGACATCAAATTGAATTTAGATTTCATGGAATCAGGCCAGATCTCATGGAGGTTAGACCACATCTGTGCTGTCTTTCTTTTTTTCTCTGTCTCTGTCTCTCATATTTATTAAGCTTCTGGAGATGACATAAATAAAAGGAACTTTAAAGTTAATGATCAGGAATGGTGTGACTGGTACGCATGGGATAGGGTATGATTACTATCACACATAACAGACTAGCTATGCTATCCAGAGGGCTGAAGCCCTGACTCTGACTCATATGACTCGGGTTTCATTAGAAAGAAGCTAGCTGAGGAGGCTAGGAGTAAATGGTCAACACTGGCGTAGCTTACTAAACAGGATGGAAGAAGGCAATCCAACCTACTACTCAGCCTGGCACAAAAAAGAGGTGATTATAGCAATAACCCACGCCTGGGTGTGGGTAATGCTGGATTTACCCACGGTTGGCGTGGTTTGGTCCCGAGGGCGAAGCCCGAGGCACCAAACAAAGCCAACCGTGGGTAAATACAGCATTCCCACACCCAGAAGTGGTTATTGCTATTATAATGACATTATTTAAGAAAAGAAATAATTACTTTTCTTAAATAATGGCATTGTATAATGACTCTTTACTGCCCTTCCGCAGCTGTCTGGTATTCTGTGGCAATTCTGATGCGCAATGCCTACGCAGTACATCAGAGCTGTGGGCAAAAGCACTGTTTTGCTATGTTAAATGGGTTTAACATAGCGAGACAGCTTTAAAATGAGCAACGGAGATCTCCGTTGCTTATTTTAAAGCTGTCTCGCTATGTTAAACCCATTTAATATAGCGAGACAGCTTTAAAAAAAAAAGCAACGGAGATCGCAAGATCTCTGTTGCTTTTTACACACTGTGTCGCTATGCTAAAGGAGTTTAACATAGCGAGACAGCTTTAAAGAAAGCAACGGAGATCTCCGTTGCTTTTTTTAAACCTGTGTCGCTATGATAAACTCTTTTAACATAGCGAGACAGTGTTTTATACTAACGGAAAAAGTCCAGGTGACCGGACCTTTTTCCGTTAGTATATTGAGGGATTTACAACGGGCACGCTGGTTGGGCTGGCCAATCAGCGTGCACATTTTAGGGGAGGCATTGTATAATTATAAAGTTATAGCATAATTTGCTGAAGGTACGCACCCACCAGGCAAGATGTATGCTTTAGTCAGGGAATAAGATTCAATAATAGAAGCTCTTGTGAGTCTTTGTTTTAATGTTATAGGAATACCCACCTATCTAAGGTTGCCACAAGGAATAACGGGGGTTATTGCAAAGGTAAAACCTTGATGGCTGACTAGATGACACTTCTTTTTGGGGAGTTCATAAATGGCATGAAAATTTGGAGAAAAATGAATGTCTTCATATAGTTTGCCTGGAACTGATGAACCATTGTCAGAGAAGCCTACAACAACTCTTCGAATGAATGTCAGCTAAGAACTTGTCATGTACTTGTATATTAATATTGATTGGACATGATCTCTTAATGTTTTTTGTCACCCATCAATCCAGCTATATGGCTCAGCCACATGATGACGTTTGTGACCAGGACTGACAAGAAGCCTGCTCTTGAGAGTGTTTTTATCTGCATCCTGACCAATATCACCCTAACATTTTGTTAGCTGAAGTTATGTCAAAATCGTCAAATTTGCCATCTTTTATACTATGGAATTGTACAAAAATACATTTGGTCAGAGATTTTGCTTTTCTAGGAATTTGAAACAATGTGACTCTTTCACCTTCAATCACAAGTTAACTTACATCAACTAGTCTAATCTATTTAATCTCCCTATAAACCAGACAGTAGCCAATTTTAATTATACCTTTCTCATGGTTATAAGCTAGCACTTTCCCCTTTCTACCAACTTACTGACAGTGAGGTTGCTAACCAATTTTTCAGCATTTCAAAGATATATATATAATAGAAATAACTATATTGTTTGTAGTTCCATTGTGAATCAAAAAACTTGACCAAATGACAAATAAACAACAGTGTCTCTTTATACAGATT